>NW_027507748.1:369759763-370124763 GCF_037356315.1 Lithobates pipiens | reverse complement strand
ACGCAAATGATCACGTACATATGTGTGCAGATAATCATTGGGACATGTGATTTTAGTGGGACATATGTGGGGGACATGTTTTTATTATTAGGGACATGTGTATTAATTATTTGGGGACATGTATGTTTTGGGGACATGTATGTTTTGGGGACATGTGTGGGGACATTGTGTTTATACTGTGTGGTGATTTGTGTTTACACTAGACTGGTGATCAGTGAGTAAAAAGCTGTAAAAAACAGCTCATACTCACTGATCATCAGCCGGCTGCAGCGATCTGCTCTCCTCTCCTCAGCGATGACTTCTGTGTGAGGAGAGGAGGAGCCGATTGCCTAGCAACCGGCTGTTTGTTTATATCACATGACGGCCGTGATTGGACACGGCCGTCATGGGATCAGGAGGGCCAATCACAGAGCCCTCCTGCCGATCTGAAATGCGCCGTGTCTGGGTGACACGGGCGCATCAGGATCGCGCCGCTGCGCGGGCACGCGCGCGCGATCCCACTCCTTCTGATGGACGTTTCTGAACGTCCTATCAGAAGTAGACGGCTCCCACCCTGGCCGTATATGTGCATTGGCCGGGTGGGAAGTGGTTAAACACCCTTCCTGCCCAGACCAATTTTCAGCTTTCGGTGCTCTCACACTTTGAATGACAATTACTCAGTCATGCAACACTATACCCAAATTATTTTTTTTTCTTTTTTTTCCCCACAAATAGAGCTTTCTTTTGGTGGTATTTGATCACCTTTGTGGTTTTTATTTTTTGCGCTATAAACGAAAAAAGACTGAAAATTTTGAAAAAAAAACACATATTTCTTTGTTTGTGACAAAAATATGCAAATTATTAATTTTTCGTCAAATTTTGGCCACAATTTATACTGCTACATATCTTTGGTAAAAAACCCAAATTAGTGGATATTATTTGGTCTTTGAGAAAGTTAGAGAGTCTACAAGCTGTGGTGTGAATCATACAAAATTGATCACATTTGATGTACTGGTGGACTATCTCACTTCTTGCGACCCGAACAGATCAGGAAAGTACAAATACCCCCCACATGACCCCTTTTTGGAAAGTAGACATTCCAAGGTATTTAGTAAGAGGCATGGTGAGCTTTTTGATGTTGTCATTTTTCCCCACAATTCTTTGCAAAACTAAGATTTTTTTTCCCACAAAATTGTCATTGTAATAGGTTATTTCTCTCACGTGGCATGTGTATACCACAAATGACACCCCCAAAAAAATTCTGCTACTCCTCATGTTTGGGACTTTTTCACAGCCTGGCCACATAGAGAGGCCCAACATGCAGGGAGCGCCGTCACATGTTCTAGGAGCATAAATTACACATTTAACTTGTTGACTACCTATTACACTTTTGAAGGCCCTGGAGCACCAGGACAATGACACGTGGCACTGATGACAGATGGCACTAGGGGTGCAACGGATCAAAAAACTCACGGATCGGATCGTTCCTCGGATCAGAGTCACGGATCGGATCATTTTTCGGATCAGCAAATAATTTAATTTGAAAAAACCTGTGAAAATTCCACCACCATATAGTCCCCACTGTAATATCCACAATCCCCCCCACTGTAATATTGGCTGAGTATGGCTGGGTATGGCTGAGCATAGTTGGGTACGGCTTGGTATGGCTGGGCACGGCTGAGTATTGCAGAGTATTGGCAGGCAGGGCATTGCAGAGTATTGGCAGGCAGGGCATTGCCGAGTATTGGCAGGCAGGGCATTGCCGAGTATTGGCAGGCAGGGCATTGCCGAGTATTGGCAGGCAGGGCATTGCCGAGTATTGGCAGGCAGGGCATTGCCGAGTATTGGCAGGCAGGGCATTGCCGAGTATTGGCAGGCAGGGCATTGCCGAGTATTGGCAGGCAGGGCATTGCCGAGTATTGGCAGGCAGGGCATTGCCGAGTATTGGCAGGCAGGGCATTGCCGAGTATTGGCAGGCAGGGCATTGCCGAGTATTGACAGGCAGGGCATTGCCGAGTATTGACAGGCAGGGCATTGCCGAGTATTGACAGGCAGGGCATTGCCGAGTATTGACAGGCAGGGTATTGCTGAGTATTTATCCTGCCGAGTATTGGCATGCAGGGTATTGCTGAGTATTGGCAGGGTATCACTAGAGTATTGGGGTATTGCAAGAGTATTTCTGGGTACTGCAGAGTATTGGCAGGGTATTGCTGGGTACTGCAGAGTATTGGCAGGGTATTGCAGGGTATGGAGGGATGGCTGCTTCCATCTCAGGATCCCTCTCCTCCACTGTACAGGTTAGTACAGAGAGGGGAGAGAGGAACCGGCATCATGACATGACGCCGGTTTGTTCACAAGTGATCGCTCCGTCGGAGCGATCAGTGTAAACAGCCTGGGTGTAGAAAGATGGCCGCCGCTTCGGAGCTAGGCCAAAGCCGCGGAGCGCTCCGCGGATCATGGCGTGTGCCGGATCACGGATCGGTGACGATCCGTTGCACCCCTAGATGGCACTTATACGTGCCACCGATGACAGATGGCACTAATACGTGGCACCGATGACACGTGACACTGATGACAGATGGCAATGAAAAGTGGCATTGATGACACGTGACTCTGACAACAGATGGCACGTGACACTGACAGGTGGCACTGATGACAGATGGCACTATGTGGCACTGATGACACGTGGCACTGGGGACAGATAACACTAACAGGTGGCATTGGGAACAGATAGCGCTAACAGGTGGCACTGGGGGCAGGTGGCACTTTTTTTTTTTTTTAAACTTACGGCCGCTGCAGCCGTTGATCTCTCCCTTCTACGCTGCCTGTGTGAGGAAGGAGAGCGGCGCTGAGAGATGATCTCATATGTTTACATATGAGATCATCTCTTATTGGACACGCCGATCGCGCTGTAAACGGCTGCGGTGATTGGCCGTTTACAGCGATCTGTGACTGTCTGTGTCCGAGGGACACGGCCAGAAAAGAAATTCCCTGATGTGCGCTCGCGGGAGCACGCTTTGCGAAAGTAAACAGGAGGCAGTTCAGGAACGGCCGCCCGGCAGTTAGCGTCCGCTCTGTAGCCGTCTTTTGGCTATAGGGCGGGCGCAAAGCGGTTAACAATAATTTCCTGCCTGTTAATAATACATATTTTAATGCAATAATCTTAGCCCTTGTCAAAATATATTCTTACCTCCAAGTTCCTGCTGTAGACCCTGTGCTTGTCGAATAAGATATTTTATAGGAATTTGGTCCATCAATGATGAAGAGTAAGACTTTGGCTTTTTCTGCATTGCCGCTGTAATAACATTAGTAACAAATATCTCAATAAGCACATTTATATTTTTGTGCCCACTATAGATAGACTATTACATAAAGAGCCAAATGCACATGTTCCAAGTACACAAAAACACAGACTTTCCTTCAATGAATTGGAAGACAAAAAAAAAAAAAAAAAATAGCTAAACAAGGTGAAGTTGAGTATTCTTCCAATCAGCGTCACAGTTAAAATACTGTAAGCATGCATTAAGAATGCAACTTCTGCACAAATATGCTGTCAACTACTACATGAAATACATATGTTAATGAAACTGTCAAAATAATTACAGCCAACTACCAACCTAATGTCTTTGAATTAGCTAGAAGAGCTTCCTCATAAGAAAGAAGGTAATAAAGCAACAGAAGTTGAGTAGTTATTCTGTGTCTCTGGTTTAAGCGTGGACTCTCCCCTGGGTGACCCTGGAAAACTTTCAGGATTTCTTGCTCGGTGATTGGCTTGTTAGTGGCCTCTGGACTTGACTTTGATGCTGGGGTGATGACAGAATTGATGTACACATCAATCAGGGGGAGCAGCTGCTGATGCAGTGGAAGGGTTGTTTCACAAAGCTGAGTATATATCCAGTCCTGGAACAGATTACACGTATAATGAAATATTTGGCTACATCAAACTATGCACAAAAAAAATATATACATCTCATAGCTACGGACTAGACTTTTCAGTATTTAGTCTGGTCTGCCAAGAAAAGGATTTGCTATGAGGCATTTAAAGAAGACTTTAGGAGACTGATGATTCAGCTGAACCATTCCAGCATCTCAATGCAGAGTTATAGGCTGGAAACAGCATACTAAATAGAACAGTTTTCACCTTGGAGAGTAGTGGAGAGCTCAAACGAGCCACCTATATGTGAAGATCTGAAAGGGCAGATTGATGCAAGAATTTTTGAACTGGGTAGGCTGGTGGGTGGAATGTGTTGTTTGCCTGATGTCCAATACTGGGAGGAATTCTCCTTGATCCAAGAGGATTACATGTACAACTTTGAGTAAAACTTTTTTTTTGTTGCCTAGAACAGTACTTACCGAGCCATCTATTTTGGGCATTGTAAAGAGATTCAAGTTGGAAACATAGAAGGACAAAAAACTGCAAGCTCGAGAAACTTTAGCTCATTTTCACTAGAATCATAGTAAGAGCTGGAACTGGAGCTTTTGAACTTAGATTAAACCCAGCACCGCTATTAGTCTTAATGAGTAAACCTACAATGTCAGGGAAGGGTGGATTTACTTTAGTTTCTTGGAATGTTAGAGGTTTGGGAGACTCGAGGAAAAGGGCTGTGGTTAGGTCGATGGCTAAGTCACATGGAGTAACGATACTCTGCTTGCAGGAAACACACTTTACAAATGCATCTAGCCAACAGTTGGGATGGGCGGAATATCCCATCCAATATCATTCAGTCCATACATCCTTTTCTAGGGGGGTCAGTATTTTGATTAAAGCAGGGACACCCTTCAACTGTCTCCAGGTCAAGTTAGACGAGCAAGGGAGATATATCTTTATATATGGTAAATTAGAAGAGAAGATACTGATCATGGGTAATTTGTATATACCACCACCCTTTTCTACAGATGTCCTATACGAACTGGTCGAGTTTGTGTTAGACAAGCCGGGAGTCCCATTAATAGTGATGGGAGACTTTAATATGGTTATGGATAAAACGATGGATAGACTTCCCTGTGGGGTACATTAGAGGGGTACAACAGAGGGTCGTTTACCCCAGTTTATGAGAGAGATGGGCCTGAAGGATCTTTGGAGAATTCAGAACCCAAAAATTCGATCGATCGTTTTCGTGCTTTTCTACTACACACTCGACTTTGTCAAGGATAGATCTGATTATGGGGAATGATGAGGTGATGACATTAGTAAATAAGATAAAATATTTGCCAAGAGGACTTTCTGACCACTCAGCAATGACGGCCTCTCTAGTTCTAGGGGAGTAAAATCATTTCCGAGAATGGAGAATTAGCCCCTCTTGGCTGGAGCTCATGGGAGACCCAAAGGAAGTCCTAATGGCATTAAGAGAGTATTTAGATCTGAATACGGGCACGGCCTCGCCAGGTATTGTGTGGGATACCCTGAAGGCTTACCTTCGGGGTCTCCTGATACAACAGATCTCAAAAATCAAAAAAACAATCTAGGGAAAGGGAAGAAAATGCTTCAAAGAGAGCAATATATTTAGAGGACCAGTATATTAAGGACTCAACATCTGACAACCTGGGGGTATGGTTGGAGGCCCAGCAGGAATATCGTCTTATAATGATGGGGAAAGCAGAAAACAAATATATTTTTCAGAAACAAATAGCATTTGGGGAAGGTGAAAGGGTAGGATGGATGTTGGCACACCTAGTGAGAACAAACTCATCATCATCTATGGTACCAAGGATTAGTTCGGTAGAGGGGAGGATATTGACAGATAAGACAGCTATATTGGAAAGGTTTAGGTCCTACTACGAGGATCTACATTATTCCCAGCAGGATGAGGAAAGGGAGGGAATCGATAAATTTCTTGAGCCATTGAGAATGCCTCACCTCTCTAGGGAAGATAGTGCCACTCTAGACAGTCCTATAACGCTGGAAGAAATCCAGCGTACTGTACAGCAAATGGCGGGACAAAAGGCCCCAGGCCCTGCCGGTGGATGTTTATCGACATTTTGGTCAGATACTTATTCTGGAATTGTTAAATGTCTTAAACGGGGCGATATTAAAAGGGGAGCTTCCTCCATCTATGATGGAATCAACTATAATAGTAATCCCGAAGGAAAATAAGGACCCTCTCGACCCTTCTTCACATAGGCCCATTTCTTTATTGAGTATAGATGTAAAGATCTTGGCAAAGGTCTTGGCGGCTAGATTAAACGGAGTGATAGAGAAACTCATCCATCCTGATCAATCGGAGTTTATCCCTGGTAGATCCACGAGTATAAATATAAGGCGGGTGTATTTAAATCTTCAGATACCAGTGGATGGAGACGGTCGGAGAGCGGTTCTATCGTTGGATGCCGCCAAGGCCTTCGGCACCCTAGAACGGAGGTATTTGTGGAGAGTTTTGAAACAATTTCAGATCGGACCGACATTTTTAAAATGGGTAAAAATGTTGTATAGATCTCCGGTAGCAAGAGTAAAAATAAATAACGATTGCTCTGCTGGGTTTAGCCTGAGGAGGGGTACGAGACAGGGGTGTCCTATGTCGCCTCTTTTATTTGCTATGGCAATTGAACCCCTGGCCGTGTCTATCAGACTAAACGCAGAGATAAAAGGGTATAGGAGAGGGGAGGAGGAAGAGAAAATTATACTATTTGCAGACGACCTTCTCCTTCTTCTACTTGGAGATATACAGAACTCAATAGGAGAAGTAATGTATACAATTAAAAACTTTGGTGACCTCTCGGGTTTAAGGATAAATTGAGGGAAATCCTGTTTACTACCAGTTGATCCCCTGGATAGCCCCCTTCCCAGTGAGGCTGCTCGTCTGCAAATAGTAAGCCAAATGAAATATTTGGGTATTTATATTACTAAAGACCCCAAACAGTATATAGTGAATAATTTAGATCCATTACTACTTAAATTGAAGGGAAAAAATCAATATTTGGAAGAAACTCCCTCTATCAGCAGCAGGCCGAGGGCATTTAATTAAAATGATACTTTTGCCACAACTTATGTACATTTTACACAATTCCCCAATATGGATCTATAAGAAATGGTTTTACAAGATAGACTCCATGTTCAGAGAATTGATTTGGAAGGGGGGTCAAGCGAGGATTAGTTTAAAAACTTTGCAATCTCCAAGTAATGAAGGGGGTATGGCAATCCCCCACCCGTTCAATTACTTTTTAGCAGCCCAGCTACAACATCTGGTAGGAGGGGACATAGTGAGTAATGGGCAAGGAAAGAGAACAATCCTTGAACAATTTCTTGGTAGGTCGGTGGTAGAAGCACTAGAGGCAGGGAGCTCTATGCAAGATATTCCTACACTTGGTCTAATGATAAAGGTGTGGGAAATATCCAAAGGAATATTGGGGTATGGGGGATTTACTAAATATTCTCCCCTATGGGCCAATAAAAAGTGGGGCGAATTACAAAAAATAGGACAAATCAAGGAATGGGAAAGAAGGGGTATAAAGTTTGCCCACCAGATTTACCAGAATACTAATTTGAAATCCTTTCAGGAATTAAGGGACCAGTTTGCAATACCAAAAAAATCTTTTTTTTTTTTAGATATCTGCAGGTCAGACACGCGTTGGAAAAGGAGTTTGAGAGGGACGCAATAAAATGGTGTGAGATACCAGTAATAGAGGAAATACTGCGAGTGAAATCGGGGAAAGGATTAATATCTAAAACGTATGCAAGTTTACACAAGATGTCTCGGGCTACATCACAGGAGCAAGTGTATAGAAAGAAATGGGAATTAGACGTGGGAAATATTACGGAGGCCCAATGGGAGAGGGTTCTTGAGCTGGCGCCGTGGGTTTCTCTCTCTCCATCACAAAAAATGTCCCACTTATTCCTTTTGTATAGAGCATACTATACTCCCAAGTAGGGATGAGCTTCGTGTTCGAGTCGAACGCATGTTCGACTCGAACATCGGTCGTTCGTGCGTTCGCCGAATTCCGAACGTTTGGGCCGTTCGCGGCAAAATTCGTGTGGCCCACAATGCACTGCGATGGCGCAATGCATTGCTGTCTCACGATTGGCCAAGCATGCACTGTGACCCCGCATGCTTGGCCAATCGCAGCGCCAGTAGCGAGGAGAGCAATGGTTGGCCACAGGCATCCTGCCTGTGGCCAATCATAGCTCAGGCTGTGTAGTGCACGCCCCACACTATATAAAGCTGCCTTTCAGGCGGCCTCGTGTAGTGTTTGTTAGCATCTGAAGCAGTGGGTGTTCTGTGTACCTTCAACACAGTTACACACCAATCGTTTTTGGCTGATTTACTATTTTGCTCTTGTGTAGTGGTTACTGTCTGTGCCCTGACCGCAGTATACACCACTATATTCACCTCACCTATATAGCTAGTGATCTAGCTTTAATAATAGAGCTTGCAGTCAGCAGTGTTAGTGCGTGCTGTCTGCGTGCTCTGTACCCAGTACATACCACTATATACACCTACATAGCTGTTCTCTATTTGAGCCCGATTGTCATTTGCTGGAGTTATTGGAAGTTGTGTGTGCTTCCAGCACAGCACAGTATACATCTGTATATACCCCTTTAACTCTGCTGTTTTCTGGTTATTGTCTGCGTGCCCTGACCGCAGTATACACCGTGATATTCACCTCACCTATATAGCTAGTGGTCCATCTTTAACAATAGAGCTTGCAGTCAGTAGTGTCACTCAGGAGATAGTGCGTGCTGTGTGCGTGCTCTGTACCCAGTACATACCGCTATTATCCACCTACATAGATGTTCTCTATTTGGGCCCGATTGGCATCTGCGGGAGTTATTGGAAGTTGTGTGTGCCTCCAGCACAGCACAGTATACATCTGTATATACCCCTTTAACTCTGCTGTTCTATAAAAAAGGCATCTGCAGGAGTTAGTGGGTGTCGTGTGCCTCCAGCACAATATAAACTACCCAACTACTGTTTTACCCAACTCCCTTCAGGCTATTACCATGTCTGGAAGGCCAGCAAGGAGAGGCAGACAGGCGCGAGCCGATAAAAGAGGGCAAGCAGGCTCTGTGTCTAGAGACAACAGTGCTGGTCGTGGACGCGGTGCATTGTCATCAGCACGTGGCCATGGGACATGCTTGTCCTTCTTTTCTGCAGCTGGACATGTTGAACCGCAACATGCCAACGACTTGGTAGAGTGGATGACCAAGCCCTCTTCATCCTCCTCATCCTCTCTCACCCAGTCTCAGGGTAGTAGAAAAGCAGCTGCCAACACATCGTCGTCCCTCCTCTCAATGTCATCATCAGTGACTCCTTCCCTAGACCCACCACGTCCTTCTGAGGAGTCTCCTGAACTCTTTGAGCACAGTGTTGGGTACATGCTCCAGGAGGATGCCCAGTGATTGGTGGGCTCTGATGATGACACTCAGCTAGAGGAAGGCAGTAGCGTGAGCGCAGAGAGAGGGGATGCTCAAGAAGCACAGCAATCTGGCAGTCATGTTCCACAAGCTGCAGCATACTGCCAGGTTTGCTACAGCGATGAAGAGGGAGGGGATGATGAGGGCACTGACTCCACGTGGGTGCCTGGAAGGAGGGAGGAGGAGGAGGCACATGTCCAACGAGGCAGGATGCCCTCCGGGGGCCAGCTTAGGGGCAGCACACCGACTGAATCACACCGCAGAGCTCCGCCTGCGCAGAGCGCTTCCTCTGCGCAGAGCGCTTCCTCTGCGCGTTATTCTAAAAGTTCTTTGGTGTGGGCCTTTTTTGAGACGAGTGCATCAGATCGCACCGCTGCTATTTGCAACATATGTCTCAAGCGTTTCTCACGTGGCCAAAACATCAGCCGCTTGGGCACCACATGCTTGACCAGACATATGTTGACCTGCCATGCAGCTCGTTGGCAAGCATACCTCAAGGACCCACACCAAAGAACAAAGCGGACCTCTCCTTGCTCCTCATCAGCTGGCATCTCCAACCCCACTAGACCTTCAGTCCTCTCTGAAACCTGCTCTGAGAGGAATGAAGGTGTAGAATTAGGTGTGTCACAGCCAAGTGCTTCCGGGAACTCTGCTAGTGGTACATCCACGTCCGATTATAGCAGACAAATGTCCCTGCCCCAGCTGCTGGACCGGCGGAAGAAATTTACTCCCAGCCATCCACATGCCCAGCGGTTGAATGCTAGCTTGGCTAAATTGCTAGCACTTCAACTGCTGCCTTTTCAGTTGGTAGACTCGGCCCCCTTCCGTGAGTTTGTACAATGTGCGGTTCCTCAGTGGCAGGTCCCCAAACGCCACTTTTTCTCACGGAAGGCGATTCCGGCTCTCTACCGGCATGTGGAAGGCAATGTCCTTGCCTCGCTGGACAGGGCGGTCAGCGGTAAGGTGCATATTACCGCTGACTCATGGTCCAGCAGGCATGGACAGGGACGTTACCTGTCTTTCACGGCCCATTGGGTCACTCTTCTGGCTGCTGGGAAGGATGCAGGACAAGGTGCAGTAGTGTTGGAGGTTGTTCCGTCACCACGCCTCCAAAATGCTACTATTGGTTGTGACACACCTCTCTCCTCCACCCCCTCCTCTTCTTCTTCCTCCATGGCCTCTTCCAGTGCTCTGTCCTCAGAACCAGCGGTGCTCCGTAGGCGTTGCAGGGGCTACGCAAGTACGCAGGCAAAACGATGCCATGCCGTGCTTGCGCTGGTTTGTTTGGGGGACAGGAGCCACACTGGGGCGGATGTTTTGTCAGCTCTGCAGGGGCAGGCCGAGAGGTGGTTGACGCCACGCCAGCTTAAGCCAGGAATGGTGGTTTGCGACAATGGCACCAACCTCCTCTCCGCCCTCCGTCAGGGACAACTGACCCATGTGCCCTGTGTAGCTCACGTCCTTAACCTGGTGGTGCAGCGGTTCTTGGGCAGGTACCCCGGCTTACAGGATGTCCTGAAACAGGCCAGGAGAGTCTGTGTGCATTTCCGCCGATCATTTAATGCCTGTGCTCGGCTGGCTGAGCTCCAAAAGTAGTTGAACCTGCCCAAGAACCGCCTTATATGTGACATGCCCACCAGATGGAACTCAACATTGGCCATGCTGCAGCGGCTGCACACGCAGCAGAGGGCCATCAATGAGTACCTGTGCGACTAAGGCACCAGGACAGGGTCAGGGGAGCTTGGTTTTTTCTCACCACGCCAGTGGGGCATGATCAGGGATGCATGCACTGTCCTGTCACCGTTTGAGGAGGCCACAAGGATGGTGAGCAGTGACAGTGCATGCATCAGTGACACTATACCTCTTGTCCACCTCTTGGAGCATACGCTGCGTGGAATAATGGACAGGGCACTTGAGGCAGAACAGAGGCAGGAAGAGGAGGACTTCCTTGCCTCTCAAGGCCCCCTTTATCCAGACAGTGTTCCTGCTGTGCCACCCATCACACAGGAAGAGGGTGAGGAGGAGGAAGAGGAGGAGGAGGATGATTGTGTCAGCATGGAGGTGGAGGCTAGCACTCAGCATCAGCAGCAGCAGTCTTATAGGGATGATTTACAGTCCCAAGAAACACGTGGACTTGTACCTGGCTGGGAGGAGGTAGCTGCGGATCATGTTGTCCTTAGTGACCCAGAGGACTCCGGACCGAATGCCTCAGCTAAGCTGCGGATCATGTTGTCCTTAGTGACCCAGAGGACTCCGGACCGAATGCCTCAGCTAACCTACGCTGCATGGCCTCCCTGATCCTGCAAAGCCTGCGGAAGGATCCTCGTATTCTTCGGATCAAGGAGAGGGACCATTACTGGCTGGCCACTCTCCTTGATCCACGGTACAAGGGTAAGGTTGCCGACCTTATCTTGCCATCGCAGAGGGAGCAGAGGATGAGACATCTCCGGGAGGCCTTGCAGAAAGCTCTGTGCAACGCGTTCCCAGAGACTGGGAGGTCACAAACTCCTGGTCCTGGACAACGTGTTGCTGAGGCATCAGTCAGAAGGAGCGGTGGAGAAGGTGGCCGTCTGACTGATGCTTTCAGACAATTTTTTAGTCCGCAGCCCCAAGGTATGATTGGTTCCAGCACCCATCGCCAGCGTCTAATTTACATGGTGCAGGAATACCTAGGGGCAAGGTCAGACTTGGAGACCTTTCCCACCGAAAATCCTCTGGCTTACTGGGTCTTGAGGATGGATCACTGGCCAGAGCTTGCACAGTATGCAATTGAGCTACTGGCCTGTCCTGCATCCAGCGTTCTTTCGGAACGCACCTTCAGTGCTGCTGGTGGCTTCGTTACCGATCACAGGGTGCGCCTGTCCACCGAATCAGTTGATCGACTGACCTTCATCAAGATGAATCAGTCTTGGATCACCCACAGCTACCAAGCACCTGAAGCTGATGTAACCGAATAATTTTTTTTGAAATACCACATCCCTTCAAGACTGCCTATGCTGATGCTGAGTGACTGTCCTGTTATGTTGATTGTCTATCCTCTTCCTCCTCCGCTGATATGTTGGAAGAACATTTTTGGTTCTGGGTGATGCCAGCAGCCCAATTTTTCTGCCCCTGTTTAACAGGGGCGTTTAAGTAAAATTTTTGATGCAATGCTTTGCAGCAGGGCTAATTCCTGCAATAAAACTAGAGTGTATGGCAGAGGTTGCAGTGTGATGGCACCAGTGCCTAAGGCCCAATTTTTCTGCCCCTGTTTAACAGGGACATGTAATTACAATTCTTAATATAATATTTCACAGGAGGGCCCCTTCCTGTGCCCACCCAGAGTAACGGTGAGGACTTATAGTGTTGTGGCACCAGCACCACAACCACCAAAGGTCAATTTTTCTACCACTGTTCAACAATGGCATGTAATTACAATTCTTGATATAATCGTTCACAGCAGGGCGCTCCAGCGCCCACCAAGAGTCACTTTGAGGGCTTACAATGTTGTTGCAAAACCAACACCTTGTTCCGCCATTTCTGCAGAGCATATAGGGCAGGCCCCTACTTTCAAACATCCAATTTACAAACATCTCCTACTTGCAAACGGAAGGAGACAACAGCAAGTGAGATGAAAAAAGATGGACGACAAAACAAATTATACAGGGGTGATAACCCTTCCCTATGTTTTCCAAAAAGCTTAAAAATATTTTTTTTGACTGGAGCTACACTTTAAAAATGTACCAGTTGAAAATGACAAACAGATTCAACTTAACACAAGAAACCTACACAGTCCCTGTCTTGTTTGCACCGCCTGTATACTGCTGTTCTGAGTATATAGGGCCTGGGGGCCACACGCATTTCCTTTTTTTAATATGGGTACGGGGTTCCCCTTAATATGCGTACAAGACCCAAATAGGCTGGTAATGGGCAGGGAGGGCTACCCATGCCATTTTTCTGAATGATTTTCAACCATATTGCAGGAACCAGATATAACATTAAAACCGCAAGCAGTTTTAAATGGTGTTATTTCCGCTTAATGTCATTTTGTGCAGGGATTGTTCTAAACACGGGAAACACGTGGCACTTCACAGGCATACTACAGACACCCACCAGGCACCATATTTAAAGGAATATTTCACTTTTTTTTTTTTCACTTTAATCGTCATTAAAATCAGTTCTCCCGCCAAAACGGTAGTTTTTAAAACTTTTTTTTGCAGTGACCCATGTCCCCTGAGGCAGGAGGCAGGTCGCCAAACCCTTTTTAGGACACTATCTTGCATATTAGCCGTTAAAATTAGCACTTTCCAATTCGAACGTTCGAGTCCCATAGACTTCAATGGGGTTCTAACGTTCGTACCGAACGCGGGGGTCGTTTGCAGGTTCTGGTGCGAACCGAACCGGGGGGTGTTCGGCTCATCCCTACTCCCAAGAGACTTTTTTTGTTTGGTCGAAGGCAGAACTCTTTATGCCCCAGATGTGGAAGGACAGAAGGAGATATGATACACATGTTTTGGAGGTGCCCCAAGCTGTATCGCTACTGGAGGGAGGTGTTGGAAATAATAACCCAGGTATTTGAGACAGTGATAGATATAGAACCCTTGGGGTGTGTGCTGGGATGGATAGACGGAGGATGTGATCCCAAGGGTACTAACGTAGCAAAAATTAGATGCCTTTTCCAATCCTCGCTACCCCCCAGTAGTGAAGAGTGGGTGCAGAATATGCATGGGGTGGTCCTTAACGAAAGGGCAGTATATATAAGACAGGGAGGTATAAAAAAGTTCAATAAGATCTGGAAGATGTGGTGTGAGAAAATGAACAATGGTATCTATACCTAAATGGAAGGGTGGCTGGTTAGGGAAATAGTGTAAAGAGAATGTTGGTGTGATTGGGTAGGATGAATGAAGGTAGAGAATGGGAAGGAGTAAAAGGGTTGTGTGGAATTTTTATTGTTCTTATCCAAGTCTGTATGATAATGTTGTAAGTTTTTGTAGGTATTGTTAAAAGTGAAAAGAAATCAATAGAGATAAAGTATAAAAACCCAGCACCGCTACCAATGAAAGCAGGGTAAAATCAGAATTCTCAAATGCCATATACTATATACCGCTAATGCGATTCCCTGCTTTGTCCCCCAATAAATGAAATCAGAAATTAGTTCAGTTGATTATCCACGGGTTGCAATGAAAGCATTGCTCAGAATAGTCTTCCATAAGACCTGGTTCACACCTATGCAGGTTGCAATTGATGCATTTTCTGGGTGCGTTTTGCATTTCTCTCACACGTGTTTTTTTATTTTAATTTTAATTCTTTTTATTGAATTCAGAAGGGGGTGGAGGTAAGAAAAAAAACAACAAAACAAAACAAAACAAAACAAAGCCTAAAACAGACAAACTAGAACACTTAAAACTTGGTAACCTCAATCAAAATGGCTAGAAAGTGCCAAGTAGATGTCAGAAAAATTTCCATTCACATGCGTTTTTGATGCATTTTTTTTAGTTTTGGGAGGTGTCTGTTGTCTTGCAGGAGAAACCAGCAAAACACATTTAAAACACAAACACTGCATTTTTGATGCATTTCCACTGTCTAAGGAACCAAAAACGCAGCCTGTTAGGAGGGAAAAAAAGTCCCTGACCTTTTCCAAAAAACAAACCAGTATAAAAAGGCATAGATGTGACCGTGACCCATAGAAAACCATGTTTAATGGACTGTAGTGTATTTCTGCAAAACTCACTGAAAATGCATAGATGTGAACCGAGCCTTTGACTTACAAGGCTAGAAGGTAGTTAACCACTTCAATACCGGGCACTTGAACACCTTCCTGCCCAGACCAATTTTGAGCTTTCAGCGCTGTTGCATTTTGAATGACAATTGCGCGGTCATGCTACACTGTACCCAAATGAAATTTTTATCATTTTTTTCCCACAAATAGAGCTTTCTTTTGGTGGTATTTGATCACCTCTACGGTTTTTATTTTTTGCTAAACAAATAAAAAAATACCGAAAATTTTGAAAAAAAAATGTTTTTTTTTTGTTTGTTTCAAAACTTTGCAAATAAGTAAGTTTTCTCCTTCACTGATGGGCACTGATGGGGTTACACTGATGGGCAATGATAAGGCGGCACTGATGGGCACCGATGAGGTGGCACCAATGAAGTGGCACTGATGAGGTGGCATTGATGGACACCGATATGTGGCACGGATGGGCGACACGGATGGGCGACACGGATGGGCGACACGGATGGGCGACACGGATGGGCGACACGGATGGGCGACACGGATGGGCGACACGGATGGGCGACACGGATGGGCGACACGGATGGGCATTGATAGGTGGCACAAATTGGCACGGATTGACATGGATGAGCATGGATAAGTGGCACAGGTGGGCATGGGTAGGCGGCACAGGTGGGCATGGGTAGGCGGCACAGGTGGGCATGGGTAGGCACCGATAGGCGGCACAGATGGGAACTGATAGGCGGCATTGTATTATAATATATTGCACTAATGGATGCCAATCAGTGCCAATCAATAATGCATGCCAATCAGTGATGCCCATTGTGGGCACTGATTGGCATCCATTATGGGCACTGATTGGCATCCATTGTGGCACTGACTAGAATCCCTGGTGGTATAGGGTGGCATACCTTGTCCTTGGCATCCCTGGTGGTCTGGTGGCATCCCTGGTGGTCCAATGTGGGCATCCTCGGGCATCCTCTGACAGACGCGAGTGAGGAAAAGCCAATCACCGGCTTTTCCTATTTACACTGTGATCAGCCGTGATTGGACATGGCTGATCACGTGGTAAAGAGTCTCCGTCGGAGACTCTTTACCGAGATCGTAGTTGCCGGGTGTCAGACTGACATCCCGCAACAACGATCGCCGTGATGCGCGCCCCCGGGGGCGCGCAGCCGCTCATAATCCTGATCACGTCATATGATGTCCGGTCAGGATTATGCAACCACTTTGCCGCCGTCTATTTGCTATAGGGCGGGTGGCAAGTGGTTAAACATTCATCCACCAAATCTTTATGATGCTGCCATTCTGAATGCTAGAAAACATCTGTTTCTTAACTCAATGGTGACAATGAGGTTTTGGAAGTGAAATATAGTCATAAGACAACACTGTGTTCAATTAACAGTTATAAGTATAGTAAACAGTTTTACCTGCACTTTTTCACCTGCATAAGGGCACTTTCACGCTGAGGTGGTGGGGGGCGGTAGCGGTGAAGCATTGCTAGTTTTAGCGGTGATTTGCCACCGCTAGAGGTGCGCTTGTGTTTTTTTTATTGGTAACATATCAAAAAGCACCAAGATGCATTCATTGGAAGACACTGAAAATTAAAGTAAATACTGGGATCAAGGAATACAAAAAAGAAAAGTATTGTTATAAGGCCACAGAGCGAAAGCATGCAAACTGAAGGCCTCCAAGGCATGGAGAAACACTGGAGACGAAAGCATATTAAAAAGTAAATGCAAGAGAAAAGTATCACTTTGTGGGTTGAAGGTGGGTAACGGGGACAAATTTTACACCAATAG
Source organism: Lithobates pipiens (assembly GCF_037356315.1). NCBI lineage: Eukaryota > Metazoa > Chordata > Amphibia > Anura > Ranidae > Lithobates > Lithobates pipiens. The sequence goes on along the minus strand of NW_027507748.1, from coordinate 370,107,923 downwards.
ATCGTGCTACCAATGTTGTACATTGGGTGGAAAGGTGAGGAGGAGAGAAGAGGAAAAGTACAGATAAGAAAGGGAAGAAAGAAAAGAGGAGCAAGAGCTGTGAGGAAAGGAGGTCAGGGCCACCATATAGGCCCAAGTCTCTGAGTATTATAATCATGGGGGGGGGTAAGGTTCTAAGAGGGATTTGTCGAAATTCAGAAAAGGTAGTAATTGATCTATCCAAGGTTTCCAAATTTTAAAGGTGCTGGGGGACGCTATCTAGAATAGTGGCCTCAATTCTATTGTGCATCATGGCTTGAGTGATGCTATTTTTAACTTCGACAATGTTTAATTTCGGATCTTCCAGACTCTAGCTACCGTTTGGCTGCAGTCAAGAGCTGCAGAAGGAGGCAGAGCTGAGCCTTAGTACAGTCTAAAGCGACATGGTTCAATAGTGCAAGGGATGGATCTGGGTCTAAAAAGGAACACGGAGCAAAGTAGAAGCCATATGGAAGATTGTCGTTCAAAATTTTTGTACGACAGCGCACGTCCACCAAATGTGTGCCCTTCCCACCACAACCTCGGAAGCACACCGGGTTGTGTTTGTAAAAATTTGGAAATCCTTTGCTGGGACTAAATACCACCACATGAGGACTTTGTAGTTTGCTTCAAGCGCAACAATGTTTTGGGAGGAAGTTTTAGTGTTGACCCATATACCTTCCCAATCCCCCGTATCCAGGTCTTTAGACCATTGTGTAGCGTAAAGTGGTAGACTAGATGAAGGTGATGTGAGATGACTGTATAAGCGAGCTATGATACCTGGGGTGTGCGAGTCCGAATCACATATACCCTCATATAGTGATAAGCAATCTAGTGATGAGTGCGTGCGTATGATTGAGCAAAAAGGGGCGATCTAGAGGTACTGAAAACACTCACCGGGAGGGAGTTGTGCTTGCTCTTGTAAGGCAGAGAATGTTTTCAGGGTATGTCTGGTGACAAGGTCGCATATGCAACTCAGTCCTGATAGGGACCAGGCTTGAAAAGAGGCTGGTTCGGTAAAGGCAGGGTAGAAGTTTGGGTGGTTGTAAAAAGGAAAGAAGTGGGGAGTGAGAGGACGCTAGTTTAAGAGGGCCCCATAATCTATACCAAAGTCGAAGGGAGTGTTGAGTTATAGGGTTGGTTACAGTGTCACGATCAGAGCTGGACATCCACAGCAAGTTAGTCACTGCTAGTGGGTGAAGATCAATCGCTTCCAAAGTCGCCCACAGTGGTATTTTGTTTTTTGCATGATACAATGTGAGCTGGGCTAGTTGGACAGCATGGTAGTAAGGCATGAAGTTAGGGACCCCTATGCCCCCACTGAGCCTACTGTGTAGTAATATGGTTCATGACAACCTGGTTTTCATAGGGCCCCATATATATTTGTATAGATGATTTTGTATAACTTGTAAAAAAATAAGAGGGGGTATCGACCGGAAGAACTCTATAAAAAGGTATAGAAGTTTAGGTAATAAAGACATCTCGACAGCCACCACACGGCCGAGCCAGGAAACGCATAGCGGATGCCAAGTAGCCAGCAAAGTAGATATAGAGGAGATAACATAGGGAGGTAATTTGCCTGGTAAAGGTGGGTTGGGTTACTAGTCAACTTTATTCCTAGGTATGGTATTGATGAAGAGGACCATGAGAATGGAAAATTATCCCACCTGTGATTGAACTCAGCCTGTGGAAGGGACACATTGAGGGCACTGGATATGGACTGGTTGACCTCTAGGCCTGATACTACTGCAAATTTATCTAACATATGGATAAGGTTTGGGAGTGTTGTACGAGGGAAAGTGATGAATAAAGAGTCTTCGGTGAACAGGCATAGTTTATGGGTCATGGAAGCAACTTCCAGACCTTTAATATTTGGGTTTGTTCTTATCAGGGGTTCAATTGCTAGGGTGAAGATTAGGGGAGAGAGTGGGCAACCCTGCCTGGTTCCCTGTTGAATAGGGAAGCAGTCGGAACAAAACCCAGAATACTTGATTATACAGAGAGCCTATCCATTGTAAAAAGTTAGGACTGAAGCCCCAACGTTGGAGTATAAAGTGTAGGTAAGACCATCAGACTGTGTGAAAACACTTTCGTATTATAAAAGGGACAGGGGGTGCATGGGTATCTTACAGGATCTAGCTAGGTGTTGTAGCAGGTTTATGAGTTGGATGTTGTCGTTAGCTTGGCGTCACGGTATGAAACCCAATTGATCTTTGTGGATTAGCCCCCCCAATGATCAGGTTGAGTCTAAGTGCTAGGATTTTGATGTCAAAATTGAGCAGGGAGAGATGGGCCAGTAATTGTACCAGGGGGTGTTAGTATTGGGTTTGGGTATCATGGAGAGGATGGCTGTCAATGTGTCCCAGCCGAAGGTGTGTTGCTTGAGCAGAGCATTGAAGAAGTTTGAGAAGAGTGGGGCTAGTGTGTTGGCAAATTTTTTAAAGTACGTACTTGAGAGGACGTCAGGTCCAGGACGTTTATGAGGTTTAAACAGACTTGACTGCTATAAGGACTTCTTCGGTCGTAACAGGGCATTCCATGGACTTAGCGTTGGATAACTTGGGTATATCCTGGAATAGTGTCTCTGCCTGATTCAAAAGGGAAAGAAGCCTTCGCTTCGTATAATTGTGCCAATCTCTTGTGGAATTCAAAGAGCATTTTAACAGGATTACTTGTGGACATGTTTAGCCAACTTGAGTCTTATAGGATTGCAAACCCGTTCCAGGCAACGAAGATGCAGAGCCAAGGTGTCTGGTTTGTTGGCCTTGCAGTAAATCATGTGGTTGGATCTATGAATGGCCTTGTCTAGCAATTTGGCTAAGAGTAAGTCCAATTCAACCTTGTGTTTTTGTAGATGGAGTCTGTTGGGCTCAGTACGGGAGGAGGATTGAAATTGCAAGTGGTGGTGGTACTCTGGTTCGAGTTGCTGTAATTTAAGTTTATCGTGGCGAAGGTATGTGGAGACCAAGATACAGATATCCCAGATCACCGGTTTATGCCCATCCCATAAAAGGACTGGAGAAATATCCGGTGTTATGTTATGCAAGAGGTATTCCTTAAGGGCAAGCTGGATATCAAAGCAATAGGATTTTTTGCTTAGGTGTGCATCATTCATACACCTAGTGCAATCCCTGGATTGGGGAATCAAAGATGACAGTAGTGATAACTGCACAGTGGTCAGACAAAGGAATAGAGTGTATACAGGTGTTCAGCAAAATCGGTGAGGACACCAGAAGGACAAAAAATGTGGTCTAGCCTATAGAAGGATTTGTGTGAGTAGGAGTAAAATGGGAAATTCTGTTTTGAGGAGTTACATTCTCTCCAGGAGTTAAGGAGGGAAGCCTGTAGAAGTTGCTGGCGGAACTGTAGGGAAGGAGAATGCGACTCCAGGGCATACAGAGATTTATCGAGGTGTGGATGGAGTACTAGGTTTGAGTCGCCACATATGAATAAGGTTCCCTTACAATGAGCTCATATTACCTGTAGGAGGTGAGAGAAAAATGGATTGGGAATGTTGTTAGAAGCATAAGACAAATGTTGTTTTAATGTCCTAGTCCTAATGTAGTAGGCCCACAAGGACAATGTAGCGGTCCTCAGGGTCTCTAATCTCCGCAAGGTCCTGTCATGCTTTTTTTCTATTACAAGGGAAGTTTAAATTTTTTCGTCCTCCATAACATCCACCCTGGATTCCAGGTCTGCTGTGCGTTGGCCCAGCTCCCTGATCTCACGGGATAGTATATTGGTGATTTGGTCAGAGGTAGCTTTAAGGGCCCTCTGCAGCATCATTTCCATATGTTTGAGGAAGTCTTTTTGGGACACATCTGTCTGCAGCAGTGCAGGAGAGCCACGGAGGTTGAGCTCTGCCCCATCCTCATTGTCACTGTCCCAATCTGGCTGGCGCTGCTGGGTGCTGCTGTGCTAGGGCCTTGACCGCTATTTTGGTGCGGGGCAAAGCCTCTTTGATTGGTTTCAGCTTATTTTAACACGGTACCCTGTCAGTACCATCATGGGGGGTATGTGGGAGTGCAGGGCAGTTCAGAGTCCTGTTTGAGTCCCAACAATGCAGCAGGGAGTGCAGAGCTCTAATGGGTTGGGTCCATCATGTCGAGCCTCGCTCATGCACCCCCAAAGATGATGGTTGCAGGACTTTAACGTCCCGCAAGCGCACCGCCCCAGTCTAAAAGCAGTGGGGCTTTTACACTAGAGTGACAGGAGAGGCGCTTTACAGGTGCTTTGCAAGTGCTATTTTTAGCGCCAAAATGCCTGTAAAGCGCCTTAGTGTGAAAGTGGCCTAAGATGAGCATTTATCATGTAGTTTGTGTCTTTTGTTGCCTGTACACTAAATAAATAAATCGCATTCATGTGTCAGCAGTTTAAATTTGTGTTTAAGCATGAGGCATAGGTTAATGCATGACCTCTGTCTGTAGTGTGAGATTTGACACTTCCTATGAAGAAACTATATATCCCACAATCCCTGGGTCTCTCAGCCTAGTACTGAAATATACAGTGCTTTGATTTGATACATGCAGGCAAAACAATCACAGACACAAAGAGGAGGTCAGTGAAACAGCTAGATGATGCATTTCGTGACATCAGCATTCCCACATTTGTAGTTAAACACAGAGGGGATGGCAAGGCTTCATTAGAAGCCGTGTGACCCGAGACCGGCAGTTGTTTTGATACATTTATTAGGCTTGTAACAAGTGCAATGTATCTGTATGCATCTGGTGAACATGCCAGTTCACACTTGAGAGTACTCACTAAGTAACCCTAGAATTCAAGTCCACACAAAGGCTTTACTGAACACCGATCTTTGCACATCCAAGTATTCTGACTTGGGTTTGTGAATCTTACTACTGTAAATCCTTTGGCTTATGTTCAATCTAAGGGAATAAATTAATATAATGTATGCTACAGTCATTTTTTTTCAAATCACTAGATGACTTTATGCAGCTTTATTGCTGCATTGGAATGTGCTTGTAAACTTGTTAAATAAGCTGAGTCTCACATTAAGATCTCTGCTGAAGTCACAGCCAGGTCATGAATTCCTGCACACAAGAGCAGTCTGTACAGGCTTCTTAATATCATTTGCAGGTTGTAAGGAGAGCTACATTTGAGCTGTCATCATTGAGTTCCTTCCAAGACAGCATTGTAGACGAGGATACATTTTATTGACTCAGCATTAGACATGACATAAGCAGATAAGGTTGCACCATCACCACATCTATGTGTGTTCTGAAAATTTGAAGTAATCCAGCCTAAAGAGTAGCCTTAGCATACCTAGTGGGAATTTTTATTTAACAATGTGGCCATACAATTCTTATATTTAAAAACAGGTACACAACCAATGTAGAAAAACAAAAGTCAAACATAAAACTTGCATTTATGGAAGAACTAAAACAGTGTGCTCAGGCAGACTCTCCTTCTCGGTATACAATAGCTGTCATGGATAAGGGAAGGCAAGGAGACATATTACATCTGCAAATGACTGGGAATTCAAAGTGAACATAGCTACAATTTGTGTGAAGATTCTTTCAGGCAGACTATAGAGAAATTGGATAATATGGTGGATCAGCTTTTCTCAACCTTTTCAACACAACACAACACAAAAACCCTTGAAATAACTTTCCAGTCTCAGGAAACTGAATAAATATTAGTATATCTACAACTCATGATACAATAGTGTGATAATCACACATTAGTGTGATGGTCAGTGGGAAGAATGCCCCTAATACTTATGGTTATTGGAAAAGAATTATCCCCCTACATATAGCTAAAAAGATCATTGGTGTCAGTGGGAACTTATCTGAGAGGCACAAATTGCTCATTGCTCAAGGAACGCCTAGCCATCTCTGAAGGAACCCTAGGGTTCCACAGAACACTTGTTGAGAAGCCCTGTGGTAGAGCAAGTAAATATTGATGGATTACGTACCTTTATTGACACCTTGTGCTTGGTAAAAGCACGACTTCTCAACAGCTGATAAATACAGTGAATTGGTAGAAAGCCAGTAATGTTTGCACTCAAATTGCTTGTAACAGGGACACGAACCGCATGCGCAGTGACAACCTAACAACAGAGGAACAAAATAAAGATCTTATTTATTATGTTTCAAACATATATTTAACTTTTGAGATATACATAATCTTTGTAAAACATAATACATTCTTAAACAGTTCCACCGTGATTGTTAGTTCTACTGCGCATTATAGTTTTTCAGGTAATCTGCAGCAAATCAGATGAAGCCCACCTAATTTCTTGGCTGGAGGGCATCCAACATAGTCTACCACTTTCCTCCTCCTCCCCAGCCTTACTGTCCCTGGCCAAGTCTTTTATTTACCAGATTTAATTTCTTTCAATTATGGAAGCTCAACATCACATACAGGCATTACTTAGCTAGTCTGCATACAAAATGTAGCCTGCCAGGAACACCCACTACTCCAGACTGATATATAACCATCAAGGCATTTTGATCATTGCATAACTCCTCCAAAAGAACAATCTCCTTGCATCAGCGAAGAGGGTGCTCAAGAGAAGTACTGAAGCAGGGTGCTGGGATGTTTTTAGGAAGCCATGTACAGCATCCTCTCAGTTCCTCCCACTAGCCATGAGCTGCCTGTATGTATTGCATAAAAGGGTATATAATGAAAACCATGTTTGTTTTTTTTAAAGTTCATTAGTATATTGATTTGGGGAAAAGAGGGACCCATGGAAGGCAAAACAAATAAGCAGATTAAAAAGGATAAAACTGCATAACCTTCATATCAACTACCTGGCCTAGTTTTCATAAACCAATCAACAATCTTTTGAAACGTGTATCTTTTTATTAGACTAAATTGGCATGTTTACATATTGCATTTATTGATGTTGTGAATTGCTGTTATGCCACGTACACGAGCGGAATGTTCAACAGAAAAAGTCAGACGGAAGCTTATCATCGTATATTCCTCATCTGAATTTTTTTTTTCTCTAAAATTATTACAGACCTAGAAAGAGAACATGCTCTAAATATTTCCGACTGAACCAATTCCTAAAATCGGGAAAACCGCTCGCCTGTATGCTGTTTCGATGGACCAAAAACGACGCATGCTCTGAAGCAAGTACAAGACAGAAGCTAATGGCTACTGGCTATCAAACTTCCTTTTTCTAGTCCCATCATATGTGTTGTATGTCACCGCACTCTTGACAGTTGGACTTCGGTGTGATCGTGTGTACGCAAGACAGTTTCAGCGGAATTCCGTTGAAAAAAATCTTCAGAGTTTATTCCGACTAGAAAACCGGTCGTGTGTACAGGGCATTAGGCCCCGTTCACACCTGAGCAATTTTCTGCTTGAATCTCTAAAACGATCAACAAGCCAAATCCCGTTCATTTCAATTGCCCCTGTTCACATGTGAGCATTCTATTGCCTAAAGCAAAATGCCTGAAGCTCAAAAAAGTACATGAGCTGCTTTTTGGCCCCATAGACTTTAATAGAAATTAGGGTTGCACTGATACCGAGCATTTGCACGAGTACTTGTACTCGTGCAAATGTTCTGATGCCTAACTCAATACCTGGTAGGAGGCCAGTACACCTGGCTTTCTCAGTGAGGGGGGGGGGGGGGGGGGGCGTCAGCCTCACAGATGATCGGTGGGGCAGTTAAAAGCACTAATCTCCCTGTATAGCTTTTCTGACAGCTGCTTCTCTTCTTCTGCCTCCTGTGGCTCAGCACCCGATTGTCCCCTGTGTCCTCCCCGGCTCCTCCTCCAGTCCCCCCCCTCATCCTGGATCTGTTAGGATGGAGAGCGGAGGAAGGAGCCGGTAAATCTGTCATTTACCGGTTCCTTCCCTTTCCGAATGCACAGAGTCAGTGATCACTGACTGCCAATTCATAACTAAGCATCATAAACGATTCTTTGGTTTATGAATTAACAGGATCCTCTGTCTCCTGTCCATTCATCTTCAGTGAGGCTGCTGAGAAAGGGACTGGGGAACCGGTCTCAAAAGGGGAGATGTCAGGGGTCTAAACCCAATACCTCACTAAAGCTCTCTCTCCCCCCCCCCCCCCCCCAACAGGGTTGAAAAAAAAAAAAAAGTAAAAATTGTAATAAAAAAAAAAAAAAAATCATAATAATCAGCCCTGTAAAGGCTTATAATATGCTTCTAAAACACTTTAGAAACACTTGTAAAAAGCTGCAAATAAGCTTTAATAAAACTCCAGTAAATCGATATGCTCAGGTGTGAATGGAGCCTCAATCATTTCTGTGCCTAGCTCCCCAGAGGCAAAGCTAGATTGCACCTTAAGTGTTACTGAAAAGTCTGTAAAGTCATTCCTATGCACCATAAATCATACAGTAGGCTATGGACGCAATTAGTGACTTTGCTGCCTTGTTTCATATCTAGAAAATAATTGAAGCTGGTCACTGCACATTCATAAAAAGGTTAATAGTGAAGCATTTAGCAACAACTATCCCTTTACCCATGCGAATTCCAGCACTTAACCAACCATCGGTATTTATTTAAAATTTACGGTTATGCTTTTAATAGAATCAAACTTGCACAGTCCTATATTTTACAAACAAAAATACACAGCTTAAACAAAATTAAAAAGTTAGATTATCACATAGTATATTATACTATTCACCAGTCAGGCAGCAAAGATTATGATTAAACACCACATTAAAATTCAAAGAGGCAAGACAAGTTCTTTCAAGCAGCAATTAAATGAATTCCCATGCAGATTAATGTAATTACTTCAAGACTGCTGATGTTCCTCAGAGGGAAATAATTCTGTGATCTATAAACATCTAAAACTGTGAAGTAAATAAAATGTGCTTATTTGAATTGAGTTTATATTATTAATACATATGTTCTATGCTTGAATTGTTAGCATGCAAGAAGTTTAAACTTAGCTATTTGTAAAAGCTTCACGGATATATTTAACTTAAATTCTTTAGACAGTTCTTTTAAGAGGCATAGTTGGTAGTATACTCTTTTATATGAATAATGTTAGGCAGTTTTTTTTCCCTTTAGGTCAGGGGTAGGCAACCTCGGCCCTCCAACTGTTTTGAAACTACAAGTCCCATGAGACATTGCAAGACCTTAATAATCACAGGCATGACTCCTAGAGGCATGATGGGATTTGTAGTTTCATCACAGCTGGAGGGCAGAGGTTGCCTACCCCTGCTTTAGGTAGAGCAACCAACATAGAAAGACAAATTCCTGCAGCCATTGTAAATAAATATACATTCTCTGGCCCCTCTACAAACCACTTTCATCTGTATTACAGAACCAAACATAGGATCCAGGAGTCTGCAGAAACATGACAATTCTTTGAAATGCTGAAGGTCTATCTAGCTTCTACAACTTTCATCTCAATTGGTCAATTGTGTGCCTTCGTTACACCCTTTACAGTGACTAATCATCATTCATATTATCCACCTGCAAGCCAGCATCCAATCAAAACATAAGTCTCTAACTTCTGCAATGGATACCAAACAAGTAATCATGGGTTCAAATAGTATGCAACCTCTTGTGTTCACTACGGATGGCAATAATAAAAGTCTGCACTATGATACAAGTCAGATTTTAGGAATCCTTTGCAACAAAAATTTCATTTTTGATGAGATACTCCCATAGGAATGCTGACACAGTAACTTTCCTCATTAGAACACGGCAAGTGCATCAGCTGAATAATAATGAAAAAGTAACTCCCATTCAGAATTAGTATCCAAAGACACAAAGTGGAACAAACAACTTTTTCTTTAGAGCAGAAACAGCTAGAAATCTGCAACAAAGTTTTCTAAAAATCCTTGCAATGTACACTGATTAACCAGATTTATTTATTTTTCTCTCAACAAAAGTGGAGTTATAAAGTGCAATCCCATGCTTGTGGTATTTTGCAATCAACTCACAAATATAAACAAGCATATGCAACAAAAAACAGTCAAAAGAATAAAGGGCTAAACACAAAATACAGTCATTCAAAAGAACAATCAGAACTCAAAACACACCAGGACAATACTACAGTGGGTAAAGCACATTGTCCTTTGCCAGGTTTTATGTAGTGCTTTGACAGAAAAGTCTCCCCTCTGGCTTTCAGTAATGTCCTTACCACAGAAACCTGACATTGGTAGGGCTCAATGTAAAGCACTATAACATAAATTAAGGGCTCCAGCATGACAGTTCACATGAACAGCCTCTAGAGCAGGGGTCCCAAACTGGTGGCCCTCCAGCTGTTGCAGAACTACAATTCCTACGAGGCATTGCAAGGCTGACAGTTACAAGCATGACTCCCATAGGCAGATGCATGATGACTTGTAGTCCCACAACAGCTGGAGGGCCACCAATTTGAGACTCCTGCTCTAGAGAGCTGTAATTAATTTTAGAACAGAATGTTTGTTTTTTTCAGTTACACAGCCACAAAAAAAAAGAAAAAATGTGTGTTTGAAATCTACTTTTCATCTCTGACATAAGAAGCAACTCAAATGGTGTGAAAAATTACCATTAGGTGAATAGTAGTAAGGGCGCATTATAAAGCTGTCTCTGAGTAGTAAATGAAAAATGAAAAGAATGACACGACTGGACATTCATATATGCAATACGACTTTAAGAGGTCTATTTATACATTTTTTGAAACAATTTTCATCCAAGATTCATACATTTTTTCTGACTATATTCAATTTGAAAAATGTGTGAATTCTGGGTCAAAGTTGTGTAAATCTTACATGAAAACATTTGTAAATAGACCCTCCTAAGTATCATATTATTCTACCTCTTTTTAACTTATTTCAACACAGTATTTTTGCACATTCTTATTATATAACCAATATTAGTTATATCCAAAGTATGATAAAAGCTGCATATTGCCGTTTTTTGTTTTGTTTTTTAATTTTGGATTGCTGTGGCTTTACCTGAGATTTATTGAATTTTTTATTACTTTAATCAACCTTAGTAATTTCCACACTTATGGAAGGTCTTTCATCAGTCACGGGACACTGGTATCATGAGAAGGCACATTATTGTACTACAAGTGGGCATTTTAATATGCATTAAAGTAGATGCAGGCTTAACCCTTCCCTGAAAGGATAAACATACTGGGGCTGCAACTGTTTAAATCTTTCATAAATACAGAACATAGTAATGACATAAGAGTTAGCAGGACAAAGAGTGTTCAAAGGGCATGCTATCCAACAAAGCCAGATAACAGCATCCCCCAGAAGCTATTTTACATCAGCGGCAGTCTCTATCGTCCTTCTGAAAAGCAATCAGTGGTGGGTTGCTTTTTCAGACACAGTTTAGAGCCAATTTACAGGTGTTCGGGAGGTAATACAGCGCTTCCAGAATCGTTATCTCTTTATCTCAACGTGGATTTTACATTGAAATACTATGCCGCAACCAAAAACCGGTGTTTGGCACATGGTTGCAGCATGTTCACACAGACTTCAATGGGCCAAGGTAAAGAAGTAGTAGGTATAGCCCCAGCTTTATTAGCTGTACTTCTCCTGTGGATCACAGGAGTGCAACTCGTTCTGCACTCCTGTGATCTGTTCTCAGCCGACAGCTGGCTGAAGCCCACTGATGGGTGATGTCACAGAGCCGTTCCAGGCTCTGGAAAGATCCTGACCATCTGGTCAGAATCCACCCAGAAGCTTAACTCACCACCTGTCTCAGCCTCTCAACAATCTGCTGAGAGCCCGAGCCAGCCCCTCCTGCCCTGTCCACAGCCCAGCGCTCCAGTGAGCGCTGAAGTGCAGAGCAGACTGACAGTTACAGCTCTCTGCTCAGAGTGGAGGGCGAGAACTGAGCAATTAGTGATGTTTGATCGGTCAGTTCTCACTACAGATGTGGCGGGGGACAGATTCATGCTGCATCCACCTAGGAGAGTATAAAAGGTTGTTGTTTTTTTTGTTTTGGAATGCCACACTACTCTTTTAAAACCGCTTCACCAACTTCTTGTATAAAAGGGAAAAAAAAAAAGGCTTCACCATGAGCAGCCATCATGTTACACTGTAGATCGGTGATGGCAAGTCATTTTGAGCCTGAGTGCCCAAATTAAAAACACAAAAGCAACTTATTTCTTTCAAAGTGCCAACACTGCAATTAAACCTGAACACTGAGGTTTTAGTTTAGAAAAAACAACTCATAGTTGTCCGAGCTAATTAACAGGGCTGGACCAAAAAAAAAAAAAAAAGGGGGGGGTCTGTAGACGTAAATAGGGCAGTTTCAAATAATTCAGCCTGGGCCCTTGAGTGTGTTTTTTAGGGTGACAGCATTGTCTATCTTTATATGGTGCTTGAAGGATTGTCATAAACCCTATGACATAAGGATTATGACAAACATCCAAAATCCTCGAAATGAATTTTGAGGGAGTATAGCTTGCATGCCCACAGAGAGGGCTCTGCGAGCCAGCTGTGGCACCCATGGGTTAGCCATCGCTACTGTAGACAGCCAACACACTACACGTGCAAATTTAGGCAAAGTTTTGTCACATTTCCCTCTGCAGGGGCAAGTACAAAGCTACTTTTTTTACAGGGGACTGCTGCTCCATGTTCTTACAACTGGTGACAGGATCACTTCAAATAATTGCAAAACAAAAAAAATTAATAAAAAAAAAAAAAAGGGCTTCAGTGTATACCGCTTGTCAAACTAATCAGTAGGTCCAGAGATATAGGCAACTTGCCACCACCCTCATCTATAGCTGGCTATCGCCGTAAGCGGCATTGGAAGGCTAAAACAGGTAACAAAGCCTGGGGAATGCCCAGGAAAAACCCAAGACTATTTACCAACCAGCTTGCAGACAACTGATTTAACCTAACAGTATGCGTTAAAAACAGGGGTTTAGTCTGCACGCATTTGCAAACGCATGCGTAAGCCACAGAGCCTTGTCACGGCACCCTGGTATCTGTAGTCCTAGCACTAAAATACGAGCGGACCACAGTGGAGCACAACTCAGGGCAGGTGGACTGAAAGAGAGCCTAACCTCTTCTTAAAAAGGTATAGGAGCACACCAAACACCCAGCAAGTAGTACAATGGCTGCAAAGGTGTTGGTGCATTGCTGGACCAATACAAACACCAACGTGATAACAAAAAACTTGCCACCGCCCTCATCTATAGCTGGCTATCGCAGTAAGCACCATTGGAAGGCAAAAACAGGTAACAACAAAGCCTGTGGAATGCACTGTTTTATCCTTCCAATGCCGCTTACTGTGATAGCCAGCTATAGATAAGGCGGTGGAAAGTTTTTTGGTCCAGCAACACACCAACACCTTTGCAGCCATTGTGCTACTTGCATACCAGGGTGCCGTAATGAGGCTCTGTGGCTTACGCATGCGTTTGCAAATGCGGACTAAACTTCTGTGTTGCACTTACCTACTGGAATGTTCTGGAGAAGAAGCAGGAGTTTGATTTTTAGAAGAAAAACAAGATTTGTATATAAATTTCAGCTGCCTACAGATCTCTGGGTCTTCCCAGTTTCCCTTTACATTTTTTCATTATATGCGCAGTTTGACTAGCCAAGGTTTGACAGGTTTTCTTTACCGAATATTGTTACTCAAGAGGTCCAGTATAACTGTAGCACAAAGGCATTATAAGAGTTCTTAAAAAAAAAAAAAAAAAAAAAAGACACTGCACCTTAGTACACTATTAACATAATTACACCAAACATTATCTGTAGATACAGCAGCATTCTCTATTAAACCAGCCAGCAATTACATTTTCCTTGAGTGATTTTCCTCTAGTACTCCAAGCTATAATTACTTCCACAAATAAGATAATGAATGACTTTACCTGCTCTGTAAATATCTCCTGGGTGAAAATGGTCTTCATTCTACTAAGCGAGCTAGGTTTGATGACAATCTGGAAAATTAACAAATTTACTTTACAAGGTTCTGCTTGATTAAAACTCAACTCATTATCCAACAAAATAATTGTACAGCAATATCTAAGCAACTGCTAGCTGAAATTATTATATTATATATATATATATATATATATATATATATATATATATATATACATATACACACACACACACACACACACACACACATATACATACATATATATACACACACACACACACACACACACACACACACAAGCATTAATTTACTAGCACATTATGACATTGCCATGCAGGGGATTTTTCCACCCACCGCGGTTTACTTCAATAAGGTTAAACTGTGTTCATGTTTAAAATCAAATCATGTGCAAAGAAAAAAAATCTGGATTTTTTTTTTGCCTTTTAATTGTCTTCCCACGTGGGTATTGTGTGAATACAACTTTAGTTTATTCATTAGCATTCAATTTGCAAATCAAACATGAACTTTGCTATGTGAATAGCCTCTCTTTAGCAAGTAAACCCCACTGAATATAGTAATCCACAGATTTATTTCAGTATAGCCAAGATTAACAGTGCTTCAAAAAGGTAAAATGGAATTTACAGGCCTACCTCTGCTAGGTGAATAGAACTGCAAATTGTAATATGAAATGAATGTATGCATTATATTACCCAAAGAAAAATAGCAGTTTTTATAGATTTTCTATTCTCGATCTTAACAATAGGAAATAATAAATACAATATTTTGAAAGTAGCAAGTCACACATTATTAATTTCAACAATTAGACAATTTTCTCACCTTCATTCCCAAAGTAGAGCAAACCAAATCAATAATGGCACTCAACTGGTTGCTATGGAAATACATGGCAACCAACAACAGCATTTCTCCAAATGAGGCCGATACACCAGCAGTGCTATAAAAAGTACAAAAAAACATTAGTTCACCACTCAGGTACTTACAGTATTATCTTTTAAACTGCATTTCCCAGAATTCCCATCTCCTTGCTTCTTCTGGCTCATTGCTTCCCAAAATGTTGCCGATCGTTTCAGGTCAAATAACACGTATCCCTCAACATTGTCTTTTAGCTTTTCTGCATTACAACTTCATTACCAGTAACAGTATTGCAAACCTAAAAAGGTATGCAAATAATTCAATACTCTATTTACAACACAGAGACTGGTCATATGGAGGTACCGAAAAAACTCTGGATAGCCGCACTCCGGATCAGGTAAAATAAGTTGTGCCTTTATTAATTCCACAAAAAAAACCTTCACATCATGCGAGTTACAGCAGCAGAGGGAATGTAGAACAGGGAATACTGACGCGTTTCACGCTAAAATTAGCGCTTACTCATAGCTAATCCATGTTCTGAATGGTTCAGAACAGGGATTAGCTATGAGTAAGCGCTAATTTTAGCGTGAAACGCGTCAGTATTCCCTGTTCTACATTCCCTCTGCTGCTGTAACTCGTATGATGTGAAGGTTTTTTTTGGTGGAATTAATAAAGGCACAACTTATTTTACCTGATCCGGAGTGCGGCTATCCAGAGTTTTTTCGGTTCCTCCATTTGGCTAGTGCAATCAGCCTGCACTTTGGACCCCTACTTGTTTGGAGTGGCCAGTTTCTTGGTGGATCAGCCTGGAGCGGTGGATTTTTCTTTTTACAGAGACTGGTCATGTTATTTTAGTTTAGGGAGAATCAGCTAGATAGCATGTCAGTGCACTTGCTGAATCTTTCAATGGCAATATCTACAGAATATAAATGGACAACAATGTGCAATTAAATTTTATAAATCCAAGGATAAAAATTTAAAGAGAAAATAAGAATTTTGTACTCATTGCAAAATGTTTTTCTCAGAGTCAATTGAGGGACACAGGAATTCTTAAATTGCCAGGTTACACCGTTGCCTACTTTAGACATGGACACAGGCAACAAAAGCCAGTGGCAAGTACAGGATACAGTGGTAGCAAAATCTACTTGGAAGGGAAGAGACGGAGGTCACTCAATGAACTCCACGAAAAGGATTTTACACCAAAGTACAAAAATTGTAGGATGATGATGATGACGATGATGATGAGGATGATGATGGATGATGATGGATGATGATGGATGATGATGAGGATAAGGGAGTCCAGGTTGAGGTGAAAGACAAAAGTACAGTGAGGGGAAAAAAAGTATTTGATCCCCTGCTGATTTTGTACGTTTGCTCACTGAAAAAGAAATGATCGCTCAATAACTTTGATGGTAGGTTTATTTTAACAGTTAGAGACGGAATAAAAAGAAAAAATATCCAGAAAAACACATTTCAAAAAAGTTATAAAATTGATTTGCATTTTAATGAATGAAATAAGTATTTGATCCCCTATCAATCAGCAAGAGTTCTGACTCCCAGGTGTGCTCCTAATCTCAGCTTGTTACCTGTATAAAAGACACCTGTCCACAGAAGCAATCAGATTCCAATCTCTCCATAATGGCCAAGACCAAAGAGCTGTCCAAGGATGTCAGGGACAAGATTGTGGACCTACACAAGGCTGGAATGGGCTACAAGACCATTGCCAAGCAGCTTGGTGAGAGGGTGACAACAGTTGGTGCGATTATTCGCAAATGGAAGAAACACAACATAACTGTCCATCTCCCTTGGTCTGGGTCTCCACGCAGGATCTCATCTCATGGAGTTTTAATGATCATGATAACAGTGAGGAATCATCCAAGAACAACACGGGAGAATTTTCTCAATGATCTCAAGGCAGCTGGGACCATAGTCACCAAGAAAAAAATTGGCAACACACTACGCCGTGGAGGACTGAAATCCTGCAGTGTCCGCAAGGTCCCCCTGCTCAAGAAAGCACATGTATAGGCCCATCTGAAGTTTGCCAACGAACATCTGAATGATTCAGAGGAGAACTGGGTGAAAGTGCTGTGGTCAGATGAAACCAAAATCAAGCTCTTTGGCATCAATTCAGCTCGCCATGTTTGGAGGAGGACCCCAGAGACACCATCTCCACCGTCAAACATGGAGGTGGAAACATTATGCTTTGGGGGCGCTTTTCTGCTAAGAAGACAGGACAACTTCGCTGAATCAATGGGACGATGGATGGGCCATTTACCATCAAATCTTGGGTAAGAACCTCCTTCTCTCAGTCAGGGCATTGAAAATGGGTCATGGATGGGTATACAGTGCCTTGTGAAAGTATTCGGCCCCCTTGAACTTTTCAAACGTTTGCCACCTTTCAGATTTCAAACATAAAGATATAAAAATTTTATTTTTTGTGAATAAATCAACCAACAAGTGGGACACATTTGTGAAGTGGAACGAAATCTATTGGATTTTTGAAACTTTTTTTAACTAATAAAAAAATTAAAAGTCGGGCGTGCAAAATTATTCGCCCCCCTTGCGTTAATACTTTGTAGAGCCACCTTTTGCTGCGATTAAAGCTGCAAGCCGCTTGGGGTATGTCTCTATCAGTTTTGCACATAGAGAAACTGAAATTCTTGCCCATTCTTCCTTGCAAAACAGCTCGAGCTCAGTGAGGTTGGATGGAGAGCGTTTGTGAACAGCAGTTTTCAGCTCTTTCCACAGATTCTCGATTGGATTCAGGTCTGGACTTTGACTTGGCCATTCTAACACCTGGATAAGTTTATTTGTGAACCATTCCTTTGTAGATTTTGCTGTATCTTTTGCAGCGTCTTTTGCAGACTCCAACAGGTTTTCATCCAGAATGGTCCTAAATTTGGCTGCATCCATCTTCCCCTCAATTTTAACCATCTTCCCTGTCCCTGCTGAAGAAAAGCAGGCCCAAACCATGATGCTGCCACCACCATGTTTGACAGTGGGGATGGTGTGTTGAGGATGATGAGCTGTGTTGCTTTTACGCCAAACATATCGTTTTGTATTGTGGGCAAAAAGTTCGATTTTGGTTTCATCTGACCAGAGCACCTTCTTCCACATGTTTGGTGTGTCTCCCAGGTGGCTTGTGGCAAACTTTAGACGAGACTTTTTATGGATATCTTTGAGAAATGGCTTTCTTCTTGCCACTCTTCCATAAAGGCCAGATTTGTGCAGTGTACGACTGATTGTTGTCCTATGGACAGACTCTCCCACCTCAGCTGTAGTTCTCTGCAGTTCATCCAGAGTGATCATGGGCCTCTTGGCTGCATCTCGGATCAGTCTTCTCCTTGTCTGAGCTGAAAGTTTAGAGGGACGGCCAGGTCTTGGTAGATTTGCAGTGGTCTGATACTCCTTCCATTTCAAAACGATCGCTTGCACAGTGCTCCTTGGGATGTTTAAAGCTTGGGAAATCTTTTTGTATCCAAATGCGGCTTTAAACTTCTCCACAACAGTATTACGGGCCTGCCTGGTGTGTTCCTTGGTCGTCATGATGCTCTCTGCGCTTTCAACAGAACCCTGAGACTATCACAGAGCAGGTGCATTTATACAGAGACTTGATTACACACAGGTGGATTCTATTTATCACCATCAGTCATTTAGGACAACATTGGATCATTCAGAGATCCTCGCTGAACTTCTGGAGTGAGTTTGCTGCACTGAAAGTAAAGGGGCCGAATAATTTTGCACGCACCACTTTTCAATTTTTTATTTGCTAAAAAAGTTTAAAATTATCCAATAGATTTCGTTCCACTTCGCAATTGTGTCCCACTTGTTGGTGATTCTTCACAAAAAATTAAAATTGTATATCTTTATGTTTGGAGCCTGAAATGTGGCAAAAGGTTGAAAAGTTCAAGGGGGCCAAATACTTTCGCAAAGCACTGTATTTCAGCATGACAATGACCCAAAACACGTGGCCAAGGCTACAAAGGAGTGGCTAAAAAAGAAGCAACATTAAGGTCCTGGAGTGGCCTAGCCAGTCTCCAGACCTTAATCCCATAGAAAATATGTGGAGGGAGCTGAAGGTTCGAGTTACCAAACATCACCCTCTAAACCTTAATGACTTGGATAGGATCTGTAAAGAGGAGTGGGACAAAATCCCTCCTGAGATGTATGCAAACCTGGTGGCCAACTACAAGAAACGACTGACCTCTGATTGCCAACAAGGGTTTTGCCATCAAGTACCAAGTCATGTTTTGCAAAGGAATCAAATACTTATGTCCCTCATTAAAATACAAATCAAGTTATAAAACTTATTTTTTTTAAATGTGTTTTTCTGGATTTTTGTTGTTATTCTGTCTCTCACTGTTAAAATAAAACCTACCATTTAAGAGCTGACCGAGTCTTGGCAGTGAGATGCATTGGTAGAGCCAAGGACTCCTGACGTTTGTCTCATAATGAAAGGATATTAAGCTGAGGAGCTCTGGAGTGCAACTGGGCACAAGGAATGGCATCAATGTTGCTAGTATCTTCTCCAGAACCTTCATGCAGGCCCGAATTGAGAGACTTTCCAATGACCTCAGGCACTCCACTTGGAGTCGAAGAAATGAGTACCGTATATACTCGAGTATAGGCCGACCCGAATATAAGCCGAGGCCCCCAATTTACCCCCAAAAAAACTGGCAAACTTATTGACTCGTGTATAAGCCGAGGGTGAGACATGCCTGTCCATCCCTGTGTGTGTGTCCGTCCATCCCTGTGTGTCCGTCCATCCCTGTGTGTCTGTCCATCCCTGTGTGTCCGTCCATCCATCCCTGTGTGTGTGTGTGTCCATCCATCCATCCATCCCTGTGTGTGTGTGTCTCCATCCATCCATCCATCCCTGTGTGTGTGTGTCTCCATCCATCCATCCATCCCTGTGTGTGTGTGTATCCATCCATCCCTGTGTGTGTGTCTCCATCCGTGTGTGTGTGTGTGTGTGTGTGTGTGTGTGTGTGTGTGTGTGTGTGTGTGTGTGTGTGTGTGTGTGTGTGTGTGTGTGTGTGTGTGTGTGTGGTGTGTGTCCAGCCTACCTGTGTCCCGAGCCTTTGTCCCGAGCCTCCGTCCCGTGCCTTGCCTCCTTGCCTCCGTCCCGTGCCGTGCCTTGCCTCCGTCCCGTCCCGTCCCGTGCCGTGCCGTGCCGTGCCTTGCCTTGCCTCCGTCCCGTGCCCTCTTCGTCGGCGCCTCGGCGGCCATTGTAAAATTCAAAAGCTGCGCCGCCGCCTTCGCCTGTGATAGGCGGAACACTGAATTTCCCAGCAGCCTGTGTTCCGCCTATCACGGACATCGTATCATCCTCGTCCGTAGTACGAGGATGATACAATGTCCGTGATAGGCGGAACACAGGCTGCTGGGAAATTCAGTGTTCCGCCTATCACAGGCGAAGGCGGAGCCGGAGGCGCGGCTTTTGAATTATAGAATGGCCGCTGTCTGTCTGCTCGACACGCTGATCGAGCGGGCAGACAGCGATGACTCGAGTATAAGCCGAGGGGGGCACTTTCAGCCTCAAAAAAGAGGCTGAAAATCTCGGCTTATACTCGAGTATATACGGTAGGTCCTAAGGCTTGATGTTTATGAGAAGAACTTTTCACGGATTCTGAACAGTCACCTTCACCTTCTTTTCGAGAGGTAAGAGTGTGTTTTTACCCACAGTCTCGTGGGTAATTATGTGGTTAGAAAAATAAAAAATTGTCCAGCATGCTGTAAATGAAACTACTAAATATCACACAAATTATATCATCCACATTTTTCCATCCTCCAATCCCCATATATTAGATGAAATACCTTCCCCATGCATGCTCAAAGTTCTTAAAAAATTATTACGTTCAAAGAAATGTGCTCCAAGGTGATTAACCCATTTCAAATCCACATGTTTTTTGTGTTCCAACACACCATGCTCAATATGCTCTCACCTGTACATTTAACCTATATGTGCACACTATACAGACAATTGTGTGCAGAATGGTGGTGAGTGGAAGGCTGGTCTATCAGCATTCCAGAAAAAACTGCAAAAAAAAAAAAATAGAAGCCTAGTGCTCAAAAGGCACAGCTAGTACCCCTAGGGATTTCAAACCAATAGACCGAGAATACCGGCATCCTTTTGCCTTGTTGGCAGGTTTTAAATAAATTTTGAGTACATGACCCCCTGCTGCTGAACACTGATGCTGTGCTAGACCTGTAAGTAATGTTAGCCTCTACTAGCTTTATTACCATGGTTTCAATGTGGTCATTGCCCTACATCTTTGTTTATACTTGCCTAATTTGTATATTTACATTCTAGATTATGTATTTATGAGACTTTATCTTGCCTCGGAAAAAGGACGGAAAGTCCGAAACATGGTCGGCAATACTCTCTAATGTACATATCGTCTAAAGCCTACTCTGAATTAAGCATTGTCAAGTACATTCTGTCTATATGCATTATTTACCTGTACACACTATAAGTCAATCAATGCCTTCCCCCTTAAGGGGTTAAATAACGTTATCCACACTCCCTGTCTTGGGACCTCCACTCTCCTCTAGAGATGCCTTCCACTTTACAGACCGAACCAGCAGTCGTTTCCTCTTTACACAATACAACTCCAGCCTCCACCAGAAACTGTAGCTCATAATAAAAACATTGTAACCATAGTACTTTCGATAAAATAATTATTTATTAAAAACAAGTAAAATACACTCACATGTACAAGTACACTGATTCAGTGCACTGCGGGTAATGTGTATATCCCCTTAAGAATGGTCAGCACCATTCTGTCCTGGTGCCTGGTCGATACCTGGACTGTGCAAGGACATCCCTGGCTGTGCCCTTACGCATTACATCATAAAAAACACATGACTTCTTGAGAGCAAGAAGTATGCATGTGATTTATGATGTACATGAGGGTGCACCAAGAAATATTTGAGGTTTCATGGCAGCCACCAGAACCCACATCTAGTAACTTTTGGAGAACAGGAATTTGGAAGTGATCATTTCAAGTTAGTGTCCACCATAACCACTAGGATACCCACTGTGATCTTGTCTGTCTGAGCCAGTCCTAAACCCCGTAATCCTCCTTGTGTGATTGAGACTCTGCATAGGATTCTTGATCCTCGACAGCTTCCTCCCCCTCAGCTTGAGGATGTGCCTCCGATGCCTCTTCCACCCGAGGATAGGGAGAAAAGGAAGGAGGGGGGAAGGACTGCATTGTGTCTAAGCAATATACTTTGCATTTAATGGTAGAGCTAGTTCAACAATACTGCAAGTAAGCAGCAGCTAGCATAATCAACACCAACAGAATGAATCATCGGCTGTGAAGCTCCAAGAGGGAACTAGAAAGCACTAGGAGCATATGTGCAATATTACACACTGCCTCCTATTTAGTGCTGCATCACCAGGTGTAGGTAGTAAAGGAGGTGGTCAAAGTAGAATGGTAACCCATCCCTGTAAAGCTCATAGGCCAAAAAAAAAGAAAAAGGAGACGACTCCCCCACCCCATATGACCAACTTACAAATACATAAAGTAAACGGAAAACCCACAATAATGGAAGAATTTTAACTTTTAACTCTAACTGCTTCTGTAGCAAGCACCACATACGTATTTTAAGTATCCAACTGAGGAGAACTTAATCCAGCAAACTTCCAGAAATGCAGGGCCGTCACAGGGAACACCAGTATAAAACAGGCAACTTCCAGGATTTAACTTACTCAGCATGAGTTTACCAGTACTCGTTGGCTGACTGGAGCACTTTCCACGGTTTAACTTATGCAGCATAAATCTACCAGCAGCAGTTATTAGTACAAACATCTTCCAAACAAGAAAACAACATGTCCACTCTCCTAAAGACACCAGCAAAAAACAGGCATATGGTTGCAGCCAAATGTATCCTGTACGGACTTTTTTTTGTTGCCAGTGTCCATTTTTACCATAGGTGGCAGTATAACTTAATCTAAGAAATCCTGAATTCCGCAATGAATGAGAAAATTAAAATATTACCTGTCTGTAGAACATTCTTTCATTGATTATACATTCTGCATTCATGTTCCCATAACAAGCCAATGCTAAATTTTTATTCTTTTACAGAAAATGTACAAATAACTAATCAAACTACCTTTCAAAATAAGCCTCCTCTTTAATCATCCAGCTTAGCCAAGTCAGCATCAATTGCTCTTGTTCTGGGGTGCTGTAAAAAAAAAAAAAAGTAACAATTCACTTTATAATTGCATCAACTATTCAAGTCATTGGAAAGTTTAACATGTCACCATAAGAAACGGAAACATTTAAAAAAATTTGGACACGGGGTGCATGCACTAAGCCACCAATATCGGATGCAATTTCTGGCCAAAATTGGGGATGCCGAGAATCACTCCAGTACAGAACTTTAACATTATGGGTATTCCCGAACTGTAAGAGCCCTCAATGCAATTACAACAGCCTTTTCCAGGGTCTGGCATGTCTATTCCATTTGAGCAACTGGAAATTGAGAGTGCCTACAGGGCTCTAGGAGGCAATGAGATGGATTCCCCATGGATAGAATTGTAAAACTCCTATACTTCTGCAACAAAGTAGCAATCCTCCTAAAAGCTCATAAGCAGTCTTTAAACCTGGTGGCAAAACAGCCACTGCTTCTCTCATCAGGTGATTTGACTGGTGACTACCCAGTATGCCACAGGTTTCCCACACATTGACCTTAGGTTTCTGTTTTTTTTTTCCCCTCTTTGGGTTTACATTTTAGGCCACCTTGGCCCATGTTACTTTTCATCTTCCCTTTCCTTTGATCTACCAGAGAAAGGGGGGCACCTGCCCTGTGGAAGAAGGAACAGGTAGAGCAATAATTCTTGGGGAATGTCTACCCTTCCACAATGGCTGTTATTTTTGCTTTATCAAGCAGCTCAATTCCCCTAATATTTAGGCATTCAGATAATTTGTTACTCAAAGGCTAATATAGTTTGCGCACAGGAAACACACTTCTCTATGGCAAAATATTTTTCAGTCCCTTTTACCCACAAGTATCTCTGTCAGTGATACTACTAATTATAGAAGGGTCCTGGTCATTTAATGTAGGATTCCAGGTTTACTATGACTTAGGTATTAAACCCAGAAGCAAACATTTATTAAGTTCCAGTTTACCAATTCTTAGGCCGCGTACACACGCGCGGACTGTTTGCCCAACCTTGTTCGTCAAACAGTTTCGGCAAACAGTCCGCTCAAAATTTGCATGAGCGGACTTGCCCACACACGAGCGGACTGTTTCAGCAAACTGTTTGCCAAACAGTTCGCTCAACTTTTGAAATGAACGGACTCGCCCACGTAAGGCGGAGGCAAATCCGCCCATTTCGAGCGCGTGTACAGGTAGGCGGGGCCCGCGAAGGAGACGTCGCGGGCTCCGCCGCCTGGAATGGGCTTAAAGGGGAACCCCAACGCCGAAAAAAATCGGTGTGGGGGTTCCCCCAAAGTCCACACCAGACCCTTGTCCGAGCACGCTACCCGGCCGGCCAGGAAAGGGGGGCGAGCGAGCGCGCCCCCCCTCCTGAGCCGTACCAGGCCGCGTGCCCTCAACATGGGGGGGTGCCTTGGGGAAGGGGGGGCCGCGCGGCCCCCCCACCCCAAAGCACCTTGTCCCCATGTTGATGAGGACAAGGGCCTCTTCCCGACAACCCTGGCCGTTGGTTGTCGGGGTCTGCGGGCGGGGGGCTTATCGGAATCCGGGAGCCCCCTTTAAGAAGGGGGCCCCCGGATACCGGCCCCCCACCCTATGTGAATGAGTATGGGGTACAATGTACCCCTACCCATTCACCTGTGAAATAAAGTACAAAAAAAAACACAACACAGGGAAAAAATATTTTATTGCACAGCTCCGGGGGTCTTCCGTCTTCGGGGGTCTTCTCGCCGGACTCCTCCGCTATCTGTGTGTAGCTCTTTTACTAGCGGAGGAGTCCGGCTTTCTTCCTCCCCGCCGCCGGCCTCTTCTCCCGACTTCGGGGGTCTTGTCCCCCTCTTCGGTTCTTCTGCCGGGCCACCGCGCCTTCTTGTAGCTCTTTTACAGGCGGTGGCCCGGTCTTCTGTCGCCGCTGTCGTCGCCGCCGCCGCCGCCTTCCGTTCTTGTTCTTCTTCTTGTTCTTCTTCTTCTTCTTCCCCAGGAGATGTTGACACGTCGCTCTCTCCGGCCGGAATGCCAGGGCCGCGCTGTGCGGTCACTTATATAGTGACAATGGGGCGGTGTCACATGGTATATGTCACATGGGTTGGTCACATGGTGACCCCGCCCCCTTACGATGTCATAGTCCCCATGTGACATCAACCCATGTGACCAACCCATGTGACATATACCATGTGACACCGCCCCATTGTCACTATATAAGTGACCGCACAGCGCGGCCCTGGCATTCCGGCCGGAGAGCTCGTCGAGTCAACATCTCCAGGAGAAGAAGAAGAAGAAGAACAAGAAGAAGAACAAGAACGGAAGGCGGCGGCGGCGGCGACGACAGCGGCGACAGAAGACCGGGCCACCGCCTGTAAAAGAGCTACAAGAAGGCGCGGTGGCCCGGCAGAAGAACCGAAGGCGGCGACAGAAGAACGGAAGGCAGCGGCGACAGAAGACCGGGCCACCGCCTGTAAAAGAGCTACAAGAAGGCGCGGTGGCCCGGCAGAAGAACCGAAGAGGGGGACAAGACCCCCGAAGTCGGGAGAAGAGGCCGGCGGCGGGGAGGAAGAAAGCCGGACTCCTCCGCTAGTAAAAGAGCTACACACACATAGCGGAGGAGTCCGGCGAGAAGACCCCCGAAGACGGAAGACCCCCGGAGCTGTGCAATAAAATATTTTTTCCCCTGTGTTGTGTTTTTTTTTGTACTTTATTTCACAGGTGAATGGGTAGGGGTACATTGTACCCCATACTCATTCACATAGGGTGGGGGGCCGGTATCCGGGGGCCCCCTTCTTAAAGGGGGCTCCCGGATTCCGATAAGCCCCCCGCCCGCAGACCCCGACAACCAACGGCCAGGGTTGTCGGGAAGAGGCCCTTGTCCTCATCAACATGGGGACAAGGTGCTTTGGGGTGGGGGGGCCGCGCGGCCCCCCCTTCCCCAAGGCACCCCCCCATGTTGAGGGCACGCGGCCTGGTACGGCTCAGGAGGGGGGGCGCGCTCGCTCGCCCCCCTTTCCTGGCCGGCCGGGTAGCGTGCTCGGACAAGGGTCTGGTGTGGACTTTGGGGGAACCCCCACGCCGATTTTTTTCGGCGTTGGGGTTCCCCTTTAAGCCCATTCCAGGCGGCGGAGCCCGCGACGTCTCCTTCGCGGCCCCGCCTACCTGTACACGCGCTCGAAATGGGCGGACTTTCCGAGCGGGAACAGTCCGCTCATTTCGAAAGTACAGCGGACAGGCCCACACACGGGCGGACTGTTCGCTCAAACACAGTTTCAGCGGACAGTTTTTCGGAATTTCCGAAAGACTTTGTCCGTCCAACTGTCCGCTGAAACTGTCCGCTGAAAGCCCACACACGAGCGGACTGTCCGCCCAAACACTGTTCAGCGGACAAGGTTGGGCGAACAGTCCGCCCGTGTGTACGCGGCCTTAGATGCGATGACTGCATTACAAAATGAAAGTTCTTTAAAAAGCACTGGAGGGGGTGGAAGGGGGCGTCCCCTCCCGATACCTGTAAAAGCAATCAAGTGGCTTTTACTTTGCAGGGAATGGCCTAATGAAAAAAAAATATATATCTGAATGATGCCTGCATGATATCTCCACTCAAAGTCCAGGACCTCATATGACATACTTGGGCTGGAAGTGGTCGATTTTATTCTGGTGATCCTGCCAGTAAGTCTGTTTTTCAACAGAACAGGTTGTTCTGCTGATGTAGCAGTTTAGAGTGTTGAGACAAACCATTTACCACTAACAGGAGTAATTACAGAGGTCAGTCTTTATTTATGTAAAACCTTCATCGCAAATTAAAAATACACTGCTGCTGTAACTGCATGTATAACTGCAGTGTGAGCTGGAGTTTGGCTTCAATTTGTTAGTGTATTTAAATCCGCTAGTACATTTAATACCCCCCTCCCCCCAGACCAGCTATGCTGATGTTAAAAAGGTGCCTGGTTCTTTAAACATGTGATCGGCTGTGTCCGATCACAGCCGATCGCATGTAAACAAGGAAGTGCCAGTAATCGGCTCTCCTCGCCTCACACTGACAGAGTGCGAGGAGAGGAGATTCGATATCAATGGCATCTCCTCCCAGGGGGACATCTAGGAATGTAATCAGGACACTGATCATCAGTGCCCTGATTACAATAGTCACCAATCAGTGCCCACCAATGCCAGCTATCAGTTCCCACAAGTGCCAATCAGTGCCCATTAGAGATGCCACTCAGTGCTGGCAATCAGTGCCACCTATTAGTGCTGCCCATCAATAATGCCCATCAGTGTCGCCCATCAGTACTGCCTATCCATGACGCCTATCAGTGCCCAGTGCCCATAAGTGTGGCATATTAGTGCCTCATCAGTGCCCATAAGTGCCACCCCGTCAATGCCCACCAGTTCAGCCCATCAGTGCAGGCGAAAAAATTTTGTTACAAAATTTACTGACAGAAAAAAAAAGTAAAAAAAAATTATTTTCTAAATTTTTGGTCTTTTTTTTTTGTAAAAAATAAAAAAACCCACCAGTGATTAAATACCACCAAAAGAAAGCTCTATTTGAATGAAGAAAATGATAAAAACTTTGTTTGGGTACAGTGTAGAATGACCACGCAATTGACATTCAAAATGCGACAGCTGAAAAATGGCTTGGGCAGGAAGGGAGTGTAAGTGCCTGGTAGGCAAGTGGTTAAATGAAGTTACATACAGCTCACCTGACCAACGTGGAAAATGCCAGCAACATACAGAAAGAAAGGGAGACAAAACGAACCCCACCAGGAGTTGCAGGTGGCCGACTAGTCATGAGCTGAAGTACTTGTTCAGCCTCTTCATCTGTTGGCCTGTATGCATAATACAAATGCAATATACAAGTTACAAATTACCACTAACACACTGGCTGTCTGAGCATAGTTAAAGTAGAACACAAGGCAAAGATTTTTTTTTTTTTATTACCGTATATACTCGAGTATAAGCCGAGATTTTCAGCCTCTTTTTTGAGGCTGAAAGTGCCCCCCTCGGCTTATACTCGAGTCATCGCTGTCTGCCCGCTCGATCAGCGTGTCGAGCAGACAGACAGCGGCCATTCTATAATTCAAAAGCCGCGCCTCCGGCTCCGCCTTCGCCTGTGATAGGCGGAACACTGAATTTCCCAGCAGCCTGTGTTCCGCCTATCACGGACATCGTATCATCCTCGTACTACGGACGAGGATGATACGATGTCCGTGATAGGCGGAACACAGGCTGCTGGGAAATTCAGTGTTCCGCCTATCACAGGCGAAGGCGGCGGCGCAGCTTTTGAATTTTACAATGGCCGCCGAGGCGCCGACGAAGAGGGCACGGGACGGAGGCAAGGCAAGGCACGGCACGGCACGGGACGGGACGGGACGGAGGCAAGGCAAGGCACGACACGGGACGGAGGCAAGGCACGGCACGGGACGGAGGCTCGGGACAAAGGCTCGGGACACAGGTAGGCTGGACACACACACACACACACACACACACACACAGGGATGGATGGATACACACACACACAGGGATGGATGGATGGATGGAGACACACACACACAGGGATGGATGGATGGAGACACACACACACAGGGATGGATGGATGGATGGATGGAGACACACACACACAGGGATGGATGGATGGATGGACACACACACACACAGGGATGGATGGACGGACACACAGGGATGGACGGACACACAGGGATGGACGGACACACAGGGATGGACGGACACACACACAGGGATGGACAGGCATGTCTCACCCTCGGCTTATACACGAGTCAATAAGTTTGCCAGTTTTTTTGGGGGTAAATTGGGGGCCTCGGCTTATATTCGGGTCGGCCTATACTCGAGTATATACGGTATTTCTTTTCCTCAAAATCTACTGAATAAAATCACGTGAGATGTATACACCACTTTTAGGATTGCGATCCTTTCTTTACCATTTACAATTTCATTCATTCCAGCAAGTATAGCTTTCGCTGCAGCTTTAGTAATTTAAACAACATAATGGAAAAGCTATAAACTAAAGTCTAAAATTGTATGTTAGAGCATAGATGGATATTATTAGCTACAGTCAATATCCATGTATGCAGCTTGGCCATCCCTCAGTATTCTTCACATAAACAGAGTTGGGTAATAAGATACAGATTAGTACTAAACTATAACAAAACCAATGAAAAGGAAAGGAAGAGGAAGGAATTGTCTACGCACTTAAGGCCAGCAATTCCCATCAATGCACAGTAGAGTCGAAGCAGGGAACTGGCTTTCACCACATGCTCTTCTTTGAGTCCACAGTACAGAGAAGCTGCACGCTCAGGATCTCCCTCTTGTGGCATCTGTGTGTTTTTCGCAGCTGGGAGAATGCTTTTCAACTCAGAGAGCAGCTGTTTTCTCATTTGCCAAAGCACTGAGCTGCTATTTTCTCTTCTTCTCTGAAAATAGGAAGGGAAAATACATTCAATCTTGTCATCTTGCAAACATATATATTATAAACAGTTGTAAAATCTGCTTTGGTGTAAAAACTGTGCAGTCTGAGGATCTACCTGAGTGAATATGCAGTAAATCGCACAGATCGTTTAGCCAAGCAATTGTACTACATAACAGTTAGCATACCTAAAATGTACTTTTAAGGAGTTATAAATTCTATAATAAGGTTACAATGCGTGTACAATTAGGGCTAATCTATTTACTAGTAGTAGCTGCTGGCTGCCTGTGTTTACCTAAAAAAACTGAAAAGGAACCATTTTCTTGTGATTGCTAATTTTCCAGCCTATTTTCTTTATTCTCTGCCAAATAAAGAAAGAACATCTCTTCCATTACAACTGATAAATAATCAAATTACTTAATAGCAGTACATCTTAAGGCCTGCCATACATGGTGCACATTTCCTGCAACCACTGGTTATGATTCCCTCATTAGCACAGACAGTGTTGACAGGGGAATCCCAATTGTCTGCATCTGGCAGGGGGTGGGGTCAGCTGCCCCCGCCAGGAGAAGACCGTGATTATTGACAGCAACTATAACAGCTGCTAGCAATAATCACAAGTGAATCTGGCAGGCTTGTTGCACCCAGGTCAATAAATCAACATGGTACATTTAGCCTGCCCATACATGGTTCGAATATCGGCTGGTTCAGTCGTGTATAGACGGCCCTAGTTTCTTTCCTAAGCTATGTGATTTGAGATCTAACAGCTTGCTATGGGCAATCAAATTCTCAAAATGTTAACAGACAGAACAGGATTCTTACCAGTTGACCATTGCGAATAAACGTTCCAAACCAAGTACGAACTTTTGCATTGGTTCCAAGTAGAAGTCCGCTCACAAAACATACCATGTTGCTTACACCATCATCACCTGCCTCATTTTTAGTGTGGTCCAATGTCAAAGCGACACCAAGTCCTGGAAGGTGACATTCTTCTACCTGTCACACAAATTGGAATTATGCATCAACTGTTTTCCTTTACATGGTTAATATGTACAGTATATGATTATCCTTCAAGGAATGAACATGGCTTAATAGAATAGTACTGATATCATCACTGCTAGTAACCAAGTTACTCACATTCTACATACAACAGGTTCTTACCACCATGCCTCGCACTTTGAGGGCTTGTGATGGATTCATTTTGCACAGCTGACGCAGTGCTTCAGTTCTTCGTCTCCCTCCAGTGCTCTCCTCATCCTGACGCTCTCCATTCTTTATCAAACTCCTGCAAACTACACAAATAAAACTGAAATGTAAATAGGTTGTGGTTTAACAGCAATAAAGGTATCTGCAAATGTAATATTTGATTATATAATATTTTTGCAACAAGTGGACAGAACATATTGATGACCATCATTCTAATAAATACCTCCACAATGACAAAGGACTTCTGACTAAATGCCATTTTTATATAACAGGTTGGGAAATGAATGTCTTGCAATGGCCTTTTAAAAGAAAACAAATCCCTTGCTAAACCTGAAAAATTACCATGTACAATACTGTTTTGCCCTACCAGATAGGAGTCCACTAATATTTCAGGTTAAGAGGAGGCCAAGCTGACTGGCAAGTAAACCTCTCAAACCCAATAAATACTTCTAGGTGTACGACATATTTTAAAGGGCAGACCTATAAGACTGGCTTCTTCTGTTGCAAAAAAAAAAAAAGTTAGAAAACAGGTTATTCATTCGTTTTCAGCTGTCAATTTTCTAATGCCAGAAAAACAATAAAACAAAAAAGTAGCCCAAATCTCTCAAACATGAATTTAGACAGTATCATGATTAAAGGATATAAATAACAATTACATTATATATACACAAACAGAGGCTTCCAAAAGTATTCATCCACATTTTGTCATGTGACAACCAAAAATGTAAAATTTATTTTATGTGATAGACCAACAGAAAGTGGCACATAATTGTAAAGTGAAAGGAAAACAATAAATGGTTTTCAATTTTTTAGAAATGTGTGAAAAGTGTGGCGTGCATTTGTATTCAGCCTCCCTAAGTCAATATTTTGTAGAACCACCTTTTGCTGCAATTACAGCTGCAGGTCTTTTTGGGGATGTCTCTACCAGCATTGCACATCTATAGAGTGAAATTTGTGCCCATTTTTCTTTGTAAAATAGCTCAAGCTCTGTTAGATTGGATGGAGAGCGTCTGTGAACATCAATTTTCAAGTCTTGCCACAGATTCTCAATTGGATTTAAGTCTGGACTTTGACTGGGCCATTCTACCACATGAATATGCTTTGATCTAAACCATTCCATTGTAGCTCTGGCTGTATGTTTAGGGTCATTGTCCTGCTGGAATGTGAACCTCCTCCCCAATCGAAAGTCTTTTGCAGACTCTAAGCCCTTGTACACACGGTCGGAGATTCCGACAACCAAATCCGCCGGATTTTGTCAGAAACTGTTGTGTACACACTGTCGGACAAGGCTGTCGGAAAATCCGACGTGATGACGTTATTTCCTTATGACGGGACTATGTTCACGCTAGTAGCCAATAGCTTTGGTGTAGGATTTTGATCCGAGCATGCGTGGCACTTTGTCCAATCGGAATTCTCTACACATGATCGGAGTATGTCCGATCGGAGCATTTTGTCGGAAAAACTGGAGTTAGTACTTACCGGTAACTCCTTTTCCGGTGGTCTTCCAGGACAGCCCTTGAGAGATGGAGCTCCTCCCATCGACACAGGAAACACATTGCCACAGTTCAAAAGGCGGTCCCTCAGGTCCCTGGTCAGTCATTCACCAAGAACCGAAGGATGGAACTGAAAAACATATAAAACCATAACAGGTAATAACATTAGTACATCACTACAATCAAATAAAGGGTGGGATCGTGCTGTCCTGGAAGACCACCGGAAAAGGAGTTACCGGTAAGTACTAACTCCAGTTTTCCCAAGTGTTCTTCCAGGACAGCCCTTGAGAGGATCCCCAAGTACTTACCAGATTAGGGGGGGACCACGGCCTGGAGGACTTTCCTCCCAAAGGCCTGATCCTGACTAGACATTAAGTCCAGTCGGTAATGCCTTGTAAAGGTGGAAAAGCTTGACCATGTGGCTGCTTTACATACCTGCTCCGGGGTGGCACCAGCTCTTTCTGCCCAGGATGCAGACAACGCTCTTGTTGAGTGAGCTTTAACACCCTCAGGAGGATCTCTATTCAAGGCCTTATACCCCTCTGCTATAGCTAGCCTAATCCATCTAGCTATGGTTACTTTTGAAGCTTTCTGTCCCCTACGCTGTCCGGAAAAAAGGACAAAAAGGGAGTCTGAGATTCTGAATGGATTTGTTATTTTAAGATATTCTAGAATACACCTCCTCACATCCAATAAATGAAAACGTTCCTCTTTCTCATTTGCTGCATTTTGACAAAATGAAGGGAGGACAATATCTTGGGACCTATGGAAGCTAGATGCTACCTTTGGTAAGAACCCAGGGTCTGTCTTTAGAATGACTCTGTCTTCTAGGATCTGTAGGAATGGTTCCCTGATGGAAAGTGCTTGGATTTCACTGACCCTACGGGCTGAAGTGATTGCCACCAGGAGAACTGTCTTAAAGGTAATAAGCCTTAGGGAGGCCTCTGAGATAGGCTCAAAGGGTGACCCCAAGAAAGCTTTTAGCACAACTGCTAAATCCCAGGATGGGACTTTTGTGATTCTGACTGGCTTGCGTCTAGCGACTGCCTTACAGAATCTAGCGACAAAAGGATTTTCCTGTAAGCGTTCATCTAGGTATACACTTAAGGCAGCTATCTGTACTTTAATAGTACTTAGGGTTAAACCCTTGTTTACACCTTCCTGTAAAAACTGTAGAATATTAGCCGTATTTATGTCCCGGCCATTCAGCCAGCTATTGAATTTTTTCCAGACTTTTTTGTAAATAGCTCTCGTGACTGGTTTGCGACTCTGTAGTAAGGTCGCAATTACCTCGTCTGACAGGCCCTTACTCCTTAAGATTTCCTCCTCAGTAACCACGCTGACAGCTTCAGTGTGGCGACCTGCGGATGGTAAAGAGGTCCCTGCGACAGGAGGTCCTGTCTGTAGGGAAGTCTTAGAGGCGGACAGTCTGTCAATTGTAGCAACGTTGTGAACCACGGTCTCCTGGGCCAAAAAGGTGCTACTAGAATCAAACAGGTTTTTTCCTTGAGGAATCTTGCTAGGACCCTCGGAATGAGATGAAGAGGGGGAAATGCATACGCCAGACTGAAAGTCCATGGAGTTTGCAAGGCATCTACCGCCAGGGGTTGATCTCCTGGGTTTAGCGAGAAAAAATTGGGAACCTTTGCATTTTTCTTGCTCGCAAAAAGGTCTACCTCTGGTTCTCCCCAGTGAGCTGTTATGAGATTGAATGCCTCTGGGTGTAAGGACCATTCTTGGTTCGAAATCCTCTGTCGACTCAAGAAGTCCGCCTTGTTGTTCAGCTCCCCTTTCAGGTGAACTGCAGAAATGGATTCCAGATTGGCTTCTGCCCACTGGAGAATGCGTCTGGCTACCAACATCAAACGAGGACTTCTGGTTCCTCCTTGTTTGTTTATGTATGCTACAGCCGTCGTATTGTCTGAACGGACTTGTAGATGGTGACCCTGTATTGCGGGGTGGAAAGCTAGAACAGCTCTCAGGATTGCTGTTAGTTCTTTCCAATTGGAAGAGAAACATTTCTCCTCCGGGGTCCACTTGTCCTGGACCCAGCTTGAGCCTAGGTGGGCTCCCCAGCCCCAACTGCTCGCATCCGTTGTTAGTGTTGAAGTGATAGGAAGGACCCAATGAACCCCTTTGTTTAGGTTCTCCCTGTCCTTCCACCACCAGAGGGAGCGTTTTACCCTTGAGGGGATCGATACCTCCTCCTCCAGATCTCTGCCTTTTAATTGTTCTAACAGAAAACCCTGAAGTTCTCTTTGATGGAACCTGGCCCATTGTACGGCTGGAATGGCTGCCGTCATAAGACCTAAGACCGACATTACTTCCCTCACCGTACACTTGGGGCTGCATTGAAGAAAAGATATTCTCTGCCACAGATTCAAAATCTTTTCTTCCGGCAGTATAATTTTCTGATCTACAGACTTGATCCAGTACCCCAGATACAGGATCTCCTGTGTTGGGGTTGTCTTGGATTTCTCCTGACTGACAATCCACCCTAATCGACTCAGACTGAGTTGAGTCAATTCTAGGTCCTGAGAAAGACGACTCTCTGAGTGGGCTGTTAGGAGCAGATCGTCTAGGTAGGGGATAATTGAGACTGATTGAAGCCTCAGAGGAACTAAAGCCTCTCCGAGAACCTTGGTAAAGATTCTCGGAGAGGATGATAGACCGAAGGGAAGTGCTCTGCACTGAAAGTGGTAAACCTTTGTGTCTATCTGCACTGCCATCCGAAGGAATTTCTGGCATTCCTCCCTTATTGGAATGTGCAGATAAG
Organism: Lithobates pipiens; assembly: GCF_037356315.1. Lineage (NCBI taxonomy): Eukaryota > Metazoa > Chordata > Amphibia > Anura > Ranidae > Lithobates > Lithobates pipiens. Next base: position 370,073,209 of record NW_027507748.1, on the reverse strand, counting down.
CATCCCTTAGGTCCAGGGTTGCCATAAATGTCTCTTTCTGCAGGAGATTCTTTATGGAATAAATGGACTCCATCCGAAATCTCTTGTAACGGATGGAGCGATTCAGTGGACGGAGGTTCATAATTAGTCTGAATCTCCCTGACGGTTTTCTTACCACAAAGATGTGCGAGTAAAAACCGTCCCCTTGTTCCTGAATAGGGACTGGTGTCAATACTTCTTGATCTACCATTTCCCCTATTAGTAAAGGTAAGGCCCTGGCCTTTTCTGAGTGACTTGGAAGCTTTGTCACCAGAAACTTGGAAGGAGGGTTGCTGTGAAATTCCAGCGCATGACCCCTTTTTATTATGTTTAAGACAAACTCGTTCGAGGTTGTCTCTTCCCATTGAGGAAGAAATTTGCTTAATCTTCCTCCCACAGGAACCCTGACGTCACTGGGGTTTGGGATCCTGATTGGGGCGGCTAAACAGTATGCCCCCTTTTCCTTTCCCTTTATGTCCCGACCAATGTTTTTTGGGGGTTGAACTCTTCTCTGATTTAGAGGGTTCCTTAAAGGGACGAAAAATTTTTCTTTGAAAATTTTTCTTTTTTGCAGGAAAGGTTTTCTTTTTGTCCGCCGTCCTTTCTAAGGCGGAGTCTAATTCAGGCCCGAAGACTAAGTCTCCTGTAAAAGGGACGCTGCACAGGCGGGTTTTAGACGCCGTGTCTCCCCCCCAGGTTTTCATCCATACTGACCTCCTTGCTGCCACTGAAAGTGCTGCAGATTTAGCCGTAAATTTAACGGAGTCCGTGGAGGCGTCAGAGATGAAACTGGTGGCCTTAAAAAGCATAGGGAAAGATTTCAAAAGCTCCCCCCTAGGAGTGCCTGCCTTTAAGTGTTCTTGTAGTTGCGATAACCAGAACTCCAGGTTTCTAGCTACACAGGAAGTGGCTAGAGCTGGTTTTAAGCCTGCCATAGAGGCATCCCAGGCCCTCTTTAAGACGATGTCTGTTCTCCTGTCCATGGGATCTTTCAGGTGGCCCATATCCTCAAAGGCCAGATCAGCCTGCTTTGAGATTTTGGACAGAGGGGCGTCTAGTTTTGGATTTTTATTCCAGACCGCCTCTGGGCTCTCATCAAAAGGGAACCTTCTCTTAAGGGATTTAGGAAAGAAAACCTTCTTGTCTGGTTCAGACCACTCCTTAAGGACAAGGTCAGAAAGCACCTTATGTATAGGAAAAACCCTTGCTTTCTTTTTCCCCAGAGCCTCATACATTTGATCATGTCTGGATAACTGAGTTTCTTCCTCCTCAATTTCCAGCGTATCATAGATAGCCCCCATTAGCTCATCTACTTCCTCGAGAGATAATCTATATTTTGAGGCTTTAGATGCTGCTTGATCCTCTTCCTGACCCGAGTCAGTGTCAGAGGATTCGGGGCTAATCAACGTGGGGCTAGGCTCCCTGACCATACGGGGCTCCCCTGAGCTGGGTGTTGTAAGGCATGGTGAGGATGAGATTATAGTTGTTTTACTCGTGGAGGCAGCTGCAGCTGATCCCACGTCAGTGATTAACTCCCGGAGGGACTTAAAGGTCGACGCCATTTCCTCTTTAAAGGAGCCCAAAAACTTTGCTAAAGGGGAATCTGCCTCAGATTTAAGCAAGCTTGCAATGCATTGCTTGCATAGGGCTTTGTTAGAGCCAGAGGACAACCTATTCCCACAATTAGGACACTTTTTGCGGCCCGTCTTGTCTTCCCTTGGCATCTCTTTAGCCTGAAAATAAGAAGACAAAGGATTTCTTAGCGTCAGAACCATGTCCCTCCTAGAATCACCACTAACAAACAACCTCACTGTGAGTAAACCGCCACCGTGGGGTACTACAGGGCCCAGCCTACAAACACCACCACTCCACCAGAGTAATAGCATGCCCAGCAGCCTACCTGGGTTTGGCTGGTGCCTGTCTCCGCCGGAGTATCCTGGGGAATAGCCTCCATGGTCCCCCTCTGACGCTCCGAATCCCGCCGCTAATCCGGTATAGCTGGACGCTGGTCGGGCTTTACAGGCACAGCGCTGGCTCTCCCTCTCCTCCTTGTACCCTTAGAGACCCGGAACCGGAAGTCTCGGCACGCAGTGATGACGCGGTTCCGCCGGAAGTGAACGCTCGGCGTCTCCGACCCCCTGCAACGAGGAGGGAAGATGGAAGGTTCCACTCACCACTCCTGGGGGAAACCGGCGTCATTCTGCCCCTGGCCACCTCGGCACTGGAAGGAGGAGGGTAACGGGTCTGCTCCGGTTCAGCTGGACGGTACCCGAGCCAAAGAAAAAAAAGGTATGGACCCAAACTGCAGCCATAAACCAGGACCCGGTCCCTTAGGCTTGCAGGTTCTCAGGCAGCCCCTGAGAGGGGCCTCCAGGTTCCTGGCAACATGTTCCTCCGACGGAGGAAACACAAATGACTGACCAGGGACCTGAGGGACCGCCTTTTGAACTGTGGCAATGTGTTTCCTGTGTCGATGGGAGGAGCTCCATCTCTCAAGGGCTGTCCTGGAAGAACACTTGGGAAATATTTCCGGCAAGTTGGAAAAGTTGGTCCGACGGAAACAGTCTGATGCAGACCACACACAGTCGGAATATCCGACAAAATGCTCCGAGCGGACACATTCCAACGGAATCTCCGACCGTGTGTACAAGGGCTAACAGGTTTTCCTTTATTTGGCTCTATCCATCTTCCCATCAACTCTGACCAGCTTTCCTGTCCCTGCTGAAGAGAAGCACAACATGATGCTGCCACCACCATGTTTCACGGTGGGGATGGTGTGTTCAGGGTGATGTGCAGTGTTAGTTTTCCCCCACACATAGTGTTTTCTTTCAGGCCAAAGAGTTAAATTTTGGTCTCATCTGACCAGAGCACCTTCTTCCACATGTTTGCTGTGTCCCCCACATGGCTTCTCACAAACTGCAAATGGGACTTCTTGCCACACTTCCATAAAGGCCAGATTTGTGGCATGCACAACTAATAGTTGTGCTGTGGACAGATTCTCTCACTTGAGCTGTGGATCTCTGCAGCTCCTCTCGAGTTACCATGGGCCTCTTTTGGCCGCTTCTCTGATTAATGTTCTCCTTGCCCGGCCTGTTAGTTTATGTGGACGGCCATGCCTCGGTAGGTTTGCAGTTGAGCCATACTCTTTCCATTTTCGGATGATAGATTAAAAACAGTGCTCTGTGAGATGTTCAAAGCTTTGGATATTATTATTTTTTATTTTATTTTATTTTTATAACCTAACCCTGCTTTAAACTTCTCCATAACTTTATCCCTAACTTGTCCTTGGCCTTCATAATGCTTGTTTGTTCACTAAAGTTCTCTAACAAAACTCTGAGGGCTTCACAGAACAACCGTAGTTATACTGAGATTAAATTACAAACAGATGGACTCTATTTACTAATTAATTGGTTGACTTCTGAAAGCAATTGGTTCCACTAGATTTTAGTTAAGGGTATCAGAGTAAAGGGGTCTGAATACAAATGAACCCCACATTTTTAAGATTTTTATTTAGAAAACAAAAATTATATATCTGCGCCAAGTGATAGATGAATACAATTATGTGAAAAATGTATCAATTAATGACCTGCAACTAAGCACTATACGCCAGATACAGGGCACAAAATAAAAATGCAAAAAAAGTGCAGCACTAGGTATATACACAAGATGATCCAGTGCAAAAAAGCATATATGAAAGTAGATATATCACTGTATTATTAAAAGTGCAATATGACCATAAACATTAAATAGCATAAATTCAAATAAAGTGCAACTATACAGTGCACATATAATGAATTGTATTACATGCAACCAAAATATTTAGTTTTAGTGTGATCCCATGCGACAAAAGCAAGATGAAAACAAAGTTGCATAAAAAAAATTCACAAAAGTGAAAACAATATGCAAATTGTAAAGTGCAACAATAAATTTGGGCACAAAGACTCTATGCATGAGCACATATGTGAGGAAAATATAACATTTTTCATCCAAATCGTTTTGCACTTTTGTGCGTTTTTGGTTTCGTTCTGCATTGTCACCTGGGACTGAAATTAAATATTTTTGCTGTATATAAACACAATCCATTACATTTGCACTGTATAGTTGCCCTTTATTTGAATTTATGCTACTTAATATGGTCACATTACACATTATTACCAAGTTATATTTGTGCCCAAACTTAGTGTTGCACTTTACAATTTGTATATTGTTTGCACTTTTGTGCATTTTTTACGCAACTGTTTTCACCTTGCTTTTGACGCATGGGATCACACTAAAACTAAATATTTTGGTTGTGAATAATAAAATTCATTATATGTGCACTGTATAGTTACACTTTATTTGAATTTATGCTATTTAAGGTTTATGGTCACATTTTGCACTTTAATAATACAGTGATAAATCTACTTTTTTAATATATGATTTTTTGCACAGGATTATCTTGTTTATACCTAGTGCCGCACTTTATTTTTTGCATCAGATATTTGTAAAAAAAAATAAAAATGATCATTTTCCTTCTACAATTATGTGCCAGTTTGTGTTGGTCTATCACATGAAATCCCAATAAAATACATTTATGATTTTGGTTGTAACAAGACAAAATGTGAAAAAAGTCAAGGGGTATGAATACTTTTCAAGCTTCTGTAGCCTGAACTGTAGATCTGGCTAAGAACCGTCAATATAAATGTTGCTCACCTTCATTAAAACTGTCAGGAACATTAGCCACCAGCAGACACAAGAACCAGGCACCATTGCGAACATGCAGTAAAGCTTCAGCCATTTCAGTAATTGGTAACAGATTGTGTAATTCTGTAACGAGGCAAAACTGAGTGATTTTCCTTATAAACATACTTTTATTTAGGTAAGAATTGTGACCTGTGAACTATTAGGACCTGTGTACTATAAGGATTGTGTACATGCACTTTATATTAATTTGGATACATTTTAGTTTATTTTTGTGATTTAAACAAAGGGTACGTGTTAGAGCACTGCATTTTATTTATACAAATATATATCCAAAAAGGGGACTTCAGGGACTGGGATCCATAAGGACGAACCACAGCCCTCAATCTGTATAGGACCCTGCAGCTAACACCACATGTGGAGAGTACTCTATGCGAGATCCAGTAACTGAAGCAAAAATTACAGGCCATCCCCACTGCGTAGGGCTCCCAAGGTTTTACTGAGGATGCACTGCTTCTGTGTAGGCATTAGAAGACATTGAGGTTTACTGAAGAATTCTTAAGAAAAATTTACTAAAAATAATAAACCAGTGATGAGATTTATTCACGAAGGAGAAGAGGTCTAAAATCTTCAGGTACTAGTAAAATGCTGAGGACAAAAAGGAGTGGAGCAGGGTCATAGGGGAGGCGCCCCAGGGGCCAAGTCCTCAAAAGCTTGCCAGTGTCCAATCACCTGAAGATAAGAGTCAATAATCCATGGTGTATGAATAGAATGCATGTGTCCTGTACTGTATAAATAAGATAAGGAGATTAACTGTGCAATAATTCATAAACACAGCTGCAAAAAAGCGTTACATTTGCTGGTTTTCCATTTATAGCATGTATTGGCTATAAAAGTAGTATGTCCATTGGTACTTTTATATGTAAGTTTTCAAAACAGAAGTCCGGTATGCATATGTACAATTTTAGCTACAAAAGGGTTTGTTTTTCTCTGCAGTCAGTATTACAAACAAAAGCAGGCAGGTGGCATTCCTACTGCCTGATACAACAGTCCAAATCACCTCTCTGCCTCCAAACTGCTCACGGATCCAAGAATTGAAATCACCATAGCGTTGATTCATTATCTAATCTCTAACCACTTGAAGACCAGGCCTTTTCTGACACTTCATTTATATGTAACAATCAGTATTTTTTGCTTACTTGAAACCCTTAAACACTATATTATATATATTTTAGCGGAGGCCCTACAGAATAAAATGGTGGTCTTTGTAAAAAAAATTTTAATGTCACACAGTATTTGCGCCACGATTTTTCAAATGCAATTATTTTTAAAAATACACTTTTAATGACTTAAAGTGGTTGTAAACCCTTACAACACACTTTGACCTACAGGTAAGCCTAGATTAAGGCTTTCCTGTAGGTCTAAGAAATATCTCCTAAACCTACACAGTTTAGGAGATATTTTCAGAAAGACAGGCACCGCTGTCTACGGCGCATGCGCCCTAGACAGCGGCATGCAGGCGCACTGAGCGCGCCGCAGTTAACGGCGATATGCCGTGAGTGGTGGCTCCCGTGCGCATGCGTGGGAGTGACTTCATCATGGCTCCGACGAATGACAGCGCCAGAGCAGCGAGACCCACCAAGAAGATGGAGGCTCCGGACTACAGGGGACAGCGGTGACTTCGCTGGCTCCTGTGTCAGGTAAGTGACACATAATGGACTACTATGCGATGCATAGTAGTTCATTATGCTTTACCTTTGCAGGGAATCAAAGAGGAAGTAAACCCATCAGGGTTTACTTCCTCTTTAATGCAAAAAACACAATATAGAACAAATTTTTTTGGTAAAAGATGATGTTACGCCAAGTAAATAGATACCCAACATGTCACACTTTAAAATTGTGCGCGCTCGTGAAATGGTGACAAAACTGCGATACCTGAAAATTTTCACAGGCGGCAAATTTTTTTTCGGGTTACTAGTTTAGGAGGTACAAAGGCGGCCTAGAGCTACAATTAATGCTCTAACATTTGCAGCGATACCCCACGTGTGGTGCGAAAAAAGTGGCTTATCAGCCACTTGGATCACTTTTACAAGTTAGGGAACCGCCAGCTGAAAATTGTAATACCGGGGTTATGGCTGACAACTGCAGCCATGGCCCCCAGTCTAAACCACTTGAACACAATGAGGTACATGTCCGATTGTGCAGCAGGCAGTTAAGCAGAGGTCACTTGAAGCTGTACAGCTGAATTGTCAAATAGTGGATTCAGATTCTCAGCTATGCAGTGTAGCAGGTGGTGTGGAAATCAGACTAGCAGAACAGAATTACAAAGCCTCTGGGGTGTAAAATACTTGTGTATGGATTTCAACTGTGCATTAAACAGTTTGTCTGGTGTTCACCACAACATGCCAAAGGGAAATATCTAAAAAGATGCAATGGCAAAAAAGCTGTTTGGAAGTTGAATCTCACACTGGTTAGGTACCTACTGACAGTTCAGGCACTCATGGGTTCACTCACAAATGGGTTTTGCATACCCATACTACAGTTAAACTTTTCAGTAACATACCTGCCTGTAAAATGCAGATAACATCTGCTGCTTCCTCCATGTGCACAGGGCTTTCAAACAGTTCAGATGATTTAAAGAAATATTCACCATTGGAATCTGCTACCTATAATAAAAAAAAATATATATATATTATTATAGATCGATAGACAGATTTATTTTAGCTGTAAAGGTAAATCACACCTTGGCTGGGTGGAGTGCTTTTCATGCAACAAGGCTGCCCCAATCAAACTCAAGTATAGAGAACATGTCCAAGGGTACCAGCACTCAGGTTTTTATTCAAAGAAAGTTGCTGAATTTCACAAAGTATTTCCACAAAATGCAGCCATTATGGGATGAAGATAGTGCTTCTTTAGGCAATAAACACATCAAGTAACAATTTAGCAAGCAAGCCTATTCATGCAAACAGAAACCAGGTATGAGTATGCCAAGCATAAAAAATGACCACAATCTTTAGGCCTCATGTACACTAGACTTGTTTAATATGGCCATTAGTGGCGTTTGGTGTTTTTTTTTTTTTTTTTCCTGTCTCTAAATGCCCCTGCATCTTGGCCCATGTGCACATGCACACATAGGCGTTTAAAAGCAGAGGATATAAGAGAAAAAAAAAAAAACATTGCCAGTGCATCTTGGCAGAAAAAACACCCAACGCCTGTCAATGTGTCTAAACATTTGTTAAAGCTAGGTGCGTTTAGTGCTTGAACGTTTATTCATTTCAATGGCCAGCAAAAAATTATGCTTCTAGACAGTGGAATGAATTAAGGGCACACCACTTTGTGCCCAAATCATTAAATGTAATGTGGGGATATTAAATAACCCATGTCCATCCTGTACTGTTATTTGTATCCCCACTGCAGAGGTCCACTTTTAATCTATCCTGTGACTTTAGAAAGAGACATTTTTTTAATTTTTTTTCCCCCTTTTACTTGCCTCCAGATTATAAGCACAGCAAAAATATCTTATCAGAGACACGTCTTCTTCTGGTCACTGACAAGGAAGGTGTTATACATAAAAGGAAAAATATGATTGAATTCTAGGACAGTTAAATTAACCTTCATTTCACATCCTTCAACAATGCAGACAAAATGCATAAAACTTGAGAATATCCATTGTTTTATTAGGGTCCTTTCTTAAAGCGATTGTAAATGATCACCTTGTAAAGCAACCCATTCAGTTGAACATTTTTTCAGTATAAAAAAAAAATAAAAAAAATAAAAAGCGAAGAAGAAAAAAGGCAAAACATTTGAATGAATATATATATATATATATATATATATATATATATATATATATATATATATATATATATATATATATATATATATATATATATATATATATATATATATATATATACACATACATATATACATATACACACACACACATACATATACATATACACACACACACACATACACACACACACTACCGTTCAAAAGTTTGGGGTCACCCAAACAATTTTGTGTTTTCCATGAAAAGTCACACTTATTCACCACCATACGTTGTGAAATGAATAGAAAATAGAGTCAAGACATTGACAAGGTTAGAAATAATGATTTGTATTTGAAATAACATTGTTTTTACATCAAACTTTGCTTTCGTCAAAGAATCCTCCTTTTGCAGCAATTACAGCATTGCACACCTTTGGCATTCTAGCTGTTAATTTATTGAGGTAAGCTGGAGAAATTGCACCCCACGCTTCTAGAAGCAGCTCCCACAAGTTGGATTGGTTGGATGGGCACTTCTGGCGTACCATACGGTCAAGCTGCTCCCACAACAGCTCAATGGGGTTCAGATCTGGTGACTGTGCTGGCCACTCCATTACCGATAGAATACCAGCTGCCTGCTTCTGCTGTAAATAGTTCTTGCACAATTTGGAGGTGTGTTTAGGGTCATTGTCCTGTTGTAGGATGAAATTGGCTCCAATCAAGCGCTGTCCACTGGGTATGGCATGGCGTTGCAAAATGGAGTGATAGCCTTCCTTATTCATTTATTTAATGAAGATGCCAGTTGGGGACCTGTGAGGCGTCTGTTTCTCAAACTAGAGACTCTAATGTGCTTATCTTCTTGCTTAGTTGTGCAACGCGGCCTCCCACTTCTTTTTCTACTCTGGTTAGAGCCTGTTTGTGCTGTCCTCTGAAGGGAGTAGTACACACCGTTGTAGGAAATCTTCAATTTCTTTGCAATTTCTCACATGGAATAGCCTTCATTTCTAAGAACAAGAATAGACTGTCGAGTTTCAGATGAAAGTTCTCTTTTTCTGGCCATTTTGAGCGTTTAATTGACCCCACAAATGTGATGCTCCAGAAACTCAATCTGCTCACAGGAAGGTCAGTTTTGTAGCTTCTGGAAGGAGCTAGACTGTTTTTAGATGTGTGAACATGATTGCACAAGGGTTTGCTAATCATCAATTAGCCTTCTGAGCCAATGAGCAAACACATTGTACCATTAGAACACTGGAGTGATAGTTGCTGGAAATGGGCCTCTATACACCTATGTAGATATTGCACCAAAAACTAGACATTTGCAGTTAGAATAGTCATTTACCACATTAGCAATGTATAGAGTATATTTTTTTAAAGTTAGGACTAGTTTAAAGTTAGCTTCATTGAAAAGTACAGTGCTTTTCCTTCAAAAATAAGGACATTTCAATGTGACCCCAAACTTTTGAACGGTAGTGTATATATATATATATATATATATATATATATATATATATATATATATATATATATATATATATATATATATATTTATTTATAATAGGTGATAACATTCCCTCTCTTGTCAGCTGCATAAGAGCTGGGGGAGGAGAGGCAACAGTACACTGATCTGCCCAGTGAAAGGCTACAGTACACTTCGTTCCCAGTATAGCTTGAGAACTGACCACAGTATATTCTCCTATATAGTGTGGTCAGTTTTTAATATGAAATCAGAGTATAGCAGGGATTTCACACAAAGAAAGCAATACAAAGAACAGGAGAGTTTTTCATATAAATACATGGTACAGCAGGCACATATTAGGAATATTATTGGGTTTACATACTATTTAACAATACATTGTGGGGCATGTTTAACTTTTTTTATCTTAAGATGCATTTTGCCATTCAAACAGTATGAATTAAACATTGATTGTTGATATGCATCTTAAATACATAAAAAAAAAAAATCAATGCAATTCTTTTGCATGATTACTGACATGAGTAAGCTGCCACTCAAAACAACCAGGGAAAGTGAAGAGTATAAAGCGAGTACTCTTTCAATTAGGCTGAGCCATTTAATGCAGCTAAAGCTGTTATGGGCTTTAGGCAAAGAAGGAAAACTAGTACAGCCATTACATCCTATAGCTAGCCAGGTGTCTCCTAGCAAGCCAACTTCATTGAAAATACACAGTAAAACAATCATGATATATATTTTAAGCCTAAAAAAAAAAAAAAAAAAAGCTGAAAAAGGGGTAATTTTTAAATTAAATTCAACAAAAATAATGGAAACGTCATACCTTATTTATTATTGCCAACAACTCACTAAGCACTAAACGCAACCGGCGAGGAGAGTCACTGTGTTCAAACTCCAGTGTAAGGCCATGTTGAAGCTGAGACACCAAAATACTTTCTCCAGTACTTCCCCCAAGCTTGTGTCTAGACCAAGGCAAGAAACACTTGCAATGAACAAACTGCACTAAGGTTATCAGGCTGTGAAGCCATACAGTACATCAGAAGAAAATAAACACAAAAAGAGCTGAACAGATTTTTTATACAATGTTCAAGATGTAATCAAAAAGGTGCATAATAAAAAACAGTAAATGGAAATTTCACCAAACACACATGCAGCAGTAAGACTCAGCTGTAGTGATCACTGAATGTCAGATTGATTTCTTTATTAACCACTTGCCAAACGGGCTCCTGTACATATACGTGAGCATTTTGAAGATGGCTATCTCGGTAATGGCAGCAGCTGCTGCCACAACCGAGGTATCCATCTCTTCAGGAGCCGGTTGTATTTACGATAACGGTGGTCTCTGCGGCGGATTCGCCACAAGATCACCATTATCGGTGGCGGGAGAGGGACCCCCTTCCCTCCCGTATCCCTCTGCGGTTTACCAGGGCTGTCGGCAGTGGCGGAGTCGATTGGGTCCTTGTCGTGGCTGGGTATGGAGACGAGTGAGGGGAAGATGGCCCCCATCCATCTCCATACCATAGCAGGGCGGAAGCGACGTCATAACGTCACTTCTGCACCCATCCATCTTAAAAGACCATTTTTTCCAACGTCATTTTCAAAAATGACAAAAGGTTTTTTTTTTTTTATTATTGCATTTTAGTCTAAATATGAGATCGGAGGACTTTTTGACCCCAGATCTCATATTTAAGAGGACCTGTCATGCTTTTTTCTATTACAAGGGATGTTTACATTCCTTGTAATAGGAATAAAAGTGAGCCATTTTTTTTATTTATTTTTTTAAACAGCGTAAAATTAAATAAAATCAAGTAAAATAAATAAGAAAAAAATATATATTTTTAAAGCGCCCCATTGAGCTCACATGCAGAAGCAAACGCATACGCGAGTAGCGCCTGCATATGAAAATGATGGTCAAACCACACATGTGAGGCATCACCATTGTTAGAGCGAGAGCAATAATTCTAGCCCTAGACCTCCTCTGTAGCTCAAAACATGCAACCTGTAGAATGTTTTAAACGTCGCCTATGGAGATTTTTAAGGGAAAATTACATGTTGGTTATCAATTTACATGGCTTAACATTATCGTTCACAATATAAAAAAAATTGGGCTAACTTTACTGTTGTCTTATTTTTTTATTAAAAAAAGTGAATTTTTTCCCCCCAAAAAAAAAAAGTGTGCTTGTAAGACGGCTGCGCAAATACGGTGTGAAAAAAAGTATTGCAATGACCGCCATTTTACTCTCTATGGTGTTAGAAAAAAAAAAACAACATATAATGTTTGGGGTTCTAAGTAATTTTCTAGCAAAAAAAAAAAAAAACTGTTTTAAACTTGTAATCACCAAAATCTCAAAACGAGGCTAGTCCTTAAGTGGTTAATATGCCCACAGTGTTTGCCATGTCTTCACAGGCATAAAATGAAAGCACAAAGTGAGTGACTAATGCCGGCCATACATGGTTCGAATTTCGAAAGAATTTTCTTTCGAAATTTGTACCTAAGAACTTTCGTACGAATTTCGCACTATTAGTGGGCTGCAGCAACAGCCGCTTTTCGTGCGGCAATCAAATTTGAGGAATCACACATGTTGGAAATTTTTTGAAAAAGGAAAGATTTTCTAATCAATGATGGGAGAATCGTGCGAGAAATGTAATAAGAAAAAAAATGCGCATGTGCAAGAAAAGAAAAATTTATGGAGAGAAAAGAAGATTCCTGGCCACAAAAATTATTTTCTGTAGCAACATGAGGTGAAATTAAAGGCTTGGTCAGCTGAATTTCGAAAAATCAATGGTGGCATCATCGGATCACAAGAAAAAAAACTAACTCTGATTTTGAAAAGTACATTTGTTCGAAATGCGACCACATATGGCCTGCATAAGTGGTTAGCACTTCCACCTAGCAGCACAAGGGTCACCAATAACACTACCTGCCTGGAGTCTGTATGTCCTCTCTGTGCCTATGTGGATTTCCTTCCGGGTACTCCAAGGGAAAGAAGACTGAAACTTGCTACTTTTTATTTTTTTTAAAAAAAGGATAAGTTCACCTTTCATAATATGTTACATATTACACCCTGAATATGGGTGTAACATGTTAAAAAAGCACTGCCCTGATCCCCCGCTCTGACTGCTAGTGGAGGATCTTCTCTCCCGCTAGCTGTCAAAGTGTAAAACTCCACCTGGGCGCGTCACTGAAAGTGTTCTGTGAATGGAAAACGACAAGTCTGCTGCTAAGGCTATAGTAGGCTTTGTAGTTCTCAATGAACTACCAATGGCGCTCTGGTCATTCATTGATTCTGCCTGTCAGAGTTTATCGGCCTGCCCATACAAGGTATGAGCAAGCAGATACAACAACAGGTCTGCAGGAATCCTGCATGGCATCAATGATCTGCTGGTCGCAGGTGCAATGCTTTTTAGGCCTCTACAACAAAAATAAATGCACATTTTTTTTACCTGCAAAAAAATGTGCATTTATTATTTCTGGTAAAAAGATGAACTTATCCTTTAAAGAGGGATTCCGCCCAAAAAAAAAATATTAAAAGCCAGCAGCTATAAATACTACAGCTGCTGACTTTTAATAAATGGACACTCACCTGTCCCGGGTTCCAGTGATGCCGGCAGCCGAGGCCGATCGACCGCTCGGGCCTCGGCTGCTGCCGCCGCCATTCGAGGTGAGGGAATCATGAAGTAAAGCGAATCGGCTTCACTTCCTGGTTCCCTACTGCGCATGCGCGAGCTGCGCCGCGCAATAGGAAATCTCCGCGCTGTCACTGGGACCCGTGTGTGTCCCAGCAGACAGCGCGGCAGGGCAGGAAATGGCGTAGACTCCCGTGGGAGTCTATGCCCGGAAGTGGGTGAAAATACCCGTCTTTGACAGGCATCTCCACCCCCCCTCCCCCCTGAAAGGTGTCAATTGTGACACCGGAGGGGGGGGGGGGGGGGTTCCGATCAGCGGAGGTTCCACTTTAGGGTGGAATCCCGCTTTAAGCTTCAGTCGTGGACATGTGAACCCATGCCACAGTCTAGGTCCCATAAGCAAGCCATATAATAACAACAGCATTTATACTACTTTTTTTTTTTTTGAAATGGGGAAATTTCTTGCCTAATTACACTTCTATAACAAATTTAGCACAAGCCACAGAATCTTTCAAATAAATACTATGGAAAGAACAATACAACATACCTTAGTTGCTGCTCTTTGTTGGCATCCTGCTCCAAAGCATGAAAATCCACAGACAGCAGGGCTACAATGGCATTTACAGCCTCCACCCCAGATAGAAGCCGTAGAAGTAATTTCTTGTCTTGAGCCCAACTCTGACTTTGGTCTGCTGGGGCACATAAGGCCATGCGAACCAGACATGGAAGCAAAAGCCTTAGCTCTGGATCTCTCAAGGCAGCCAGGCGCACTACATCCACCTTCTGCATTGCTTCAAATGCACACGGGCTGACATACTGAAGACCAAACGTCTCGCTCATTTTCTGATGTCTTAAGAATAAAAAATAAAAAAATAAAAAAAACAGTTAGTCCTGTTAAAATGTACAATGCTTAACACAGATTTGGGAGAAAACACTGTTCACAGTCTGATGCCAGCCAGTAGTTTGACCCACCTTCAAACAGCTGCAGATCACAGAAGTGATTAAAACAAACCTAAAATTGAAGGATCAAGAATGATTCAATTTTTTTTAACTGTACAAAAAGTTGACAAGCTCTTGTCAGGCTCCATAGAGTACTGTTCACTTTCAAGTTAAAGTAAATCAATACTAAAGTTTGTTTTCTTTAGGATGCATTAAGGTGAAAAACTGCGAAGGTTTACAACCCCTTTAAAGCTTTATAACCACTTTAATGTAAAATACATCATATCTTTACAACCACTTTAACCCCCTAAATACCAGAATATACTTCTTAATTAAAAAAAAAAAGTGTGGAAAAAAAAAAAAAATGTAATCACCTTGGAGTGTCTACTTTCCAAAAAAGGGGCATTGGGGGGAGTGGGAGTTGTACTGTCCTGGCATTTTTTTTAAATGTTTTACAACAGAAAGTAAAGGAAACTAATTATATTTCTACATTTTCAATCTTTTTTCCCCCCCTTTATACGGTAAAACATTAAACAGTGGTTTTTAACGGCTTCAGGACCAGCCGCCGCATTCTTCCTGAGGCAGGCTGGCTCCCCTGCACAAAATCACGTCACTTTACGTAATCTCGCGAGGTCCGGATAGCAGGCACGCTGATGCTCGTGGCCAACGGTCACGATCACCGTCAGCCACGAGCGATCATGACCAGGAGACACAGAACAGGGACGAGTGTATGTAAACACACACTTCCCTGTTCTGCTCTGACAGGAGTGACAGATCGTGTGTTCCTATTATCTAGGAACCCCGATCCTTCCCTTCCTGTAGTTAGTCCCTCCCCCTTCAGTTAGAATCACCACCCAGGGAACATAGTTAACCCCTTCACTGCCAGTGCCATTTTTACAGTAATAAATGCATTTTTAATCGCACTGATCGCTGTATTAATGCCAATGGTTCCAAAAACGTGTCAAAATTGTCCGATGTGTCCACCATAATGTCGCAGTCATGATAAAAATTGCAGATCGTCACCATTACTAGTAAAAATAATAATAATAATGCTATAAATCTATCCACTATTTTGTAGACGCTATAACGTTTGCGCAAACCACTCAATATACGCTTATTGCATTTTTTTGTTTTGTTTTTAACCAAAAATATGTAGAATACATATCGGCCTAAACCAGCGATTCTCAACCAGGGTTCCTCCAGAGGTTGCTAGGTGTTCCTTTAGCATTGGGCAATTTCTGCCGACACCAATGATATTTTTAGCTATCTGTAAGGAGGTAATTCTTCCCAATGACCACAAGTGTAAGGACCATTCTTCCCACTGACCATCACACTAATGTATCATGATTCGTAGATTTCACATTTTTAGCAGGGGTTCCCTAGACTGGAGAACTATTTCAAGGGTTCCTCTTTGTTGAAAAGGTTGAGAAAGACTGGCCTAAACTGAGGGAAAAAAAATGTTTTTATATATTTTTGGGGGGGATATTTATTATAGCAAAAAGTATTTGTGTTTTTTTTTTCAAAATTGTCGCTCTTTTTATGTTATTAGCGCAAAAAATAAAAACCGCAGAGGTGATCAAATACCACCAAAAGAAAGCTCTATTTGTGGGTAAAAAAGGACGTCAATTTTGTTTGGGTACAACGTCGCACGACCGCGCAATTGTCAGTTAAAACAACGTAGTGCTGTATCGCAAAAAGTGCTCTGGTCAGGAAGGGGGTAAATCCTTCCGGGGCTGAAGTGGTTGAATGCCACATCCTTTGGGTACAGTGTGGCATGACAGAGTAATTGTGAAAGTATCAGAGCACTGACATCTGGAAATGGGCTGGTAATAAAGGGGCAGTACATGCTGCTATGGAAGTGGTTAATCAGAAGCCAGTAGCTCCAGCTTGACATTATCCTTCCACATGTTCCTTCCCAGTGATCTCTCCAATGCTCCCTCTTATTGAAGAGCATGCAGGCAGACACAAGAACATCAGACTGTGCCAATTAGATGCCAGGCGGGACGGAGTACGGGTACCTGAGATAACGCAGAGACAAAGAAGGAAAGGTGCAGGGGACGTCCAACACACTACGGGATAATCCTTCTGACACGGAGACTCCCGAAACTTGGCCCACACATCATACAAACCATAGCACAGTCTGCTCGGACTTCACCAATACTGGACGTTATCCTAGCACACTACCGGGCGGTACAAGCATTACACTCGGAACCTTTGTCTCCGACTCAGATGCCGGAACAGGGAAACACGCAGAGAGTGCACACTTCCGTCCATCGTGCATACAACCCCGCCTACCGCTTCTATAGCCAATCAGAAGACGATGCGAGTGCAGAGTCTGTAGAGGGGGTGGTGCATGAAGTAGTAAACTGTCAGACATGAGAGTGTGTGAGCTGAGCTTTGGTGTATGTAGAAGCATTGCTCCATTTATTTGTCAGCTAGCTGTGTGAGTTCATCAGTAAAAACCAACCGCATGTGACCTAGGAGACCTTTTCTTGTGTTTTCTTCACTCGTTTATATGGAAACAGCATTGTTTGTTCATTCATTCCTGGTCAGGAGCGTTGTGCTCAGCACGCCATTGCCTTTAGAAGCTGGAGTCAAGCCATCAGACAGTTGTAAATCAGTAGTCTTGCTATCAGACAATTTTTTTGGGTTGAATATTCAGCACAGAAAAACTAAATATAACATAATGTAATATATAAAATAATGATTACGCAGAGTTGTCACTAGGGATGAGCTCAGGCGGGTTCGCATGCGCCATGTGCAGAGCCCGCCAGGAAGTTGGCGTTGCGCTAATCATAGGCAGTGAGACATTTCCCGATCTCTGCAGCCACGCATTGGGGCAATGTCGCACTGCTAGGGATGAGCTCAGGCGTGTTTGCATGGAACACGTGCAGAGCCCGCCAGGAAGTCAGCGCTGCGCTAATCACAGGCAGTGAGACATTGCCTGATCTCTGCAGCCACGCATCGGGGCAATGTCTCACTGCCTGTGATTAGCGCAGCGCTGTGCCGACTTCCTGGCGGGCTCTGCATGTGTTCCATGTGAACGCGCCTGAGCTCATCCCTACTCACTGCCTGTGATTAGTGCAGCAACAACTTCCTGGCGGGCCCTGCACGTAGACCATGTAAACACGCCTGAGCTCATCCTTACTCGTCACACATACATCACCCTAACATTTACAATACGGTATGATTTTACTGTGCAAATTTAAAGATACAGAGCCCCACATATGAACCCATTGGCTACAAACTGACATTTTTGCGCTACTAAATGGGTCAAAAACAAAATCTCCCATTGGACCAATATGTTTACCATGCAGATGTGTCAAACACACCCCTCTCTATGATATCTTACATCATAGTATGATTTTACTGTGCAAATTTAAAGATACAGCGCCCCATATTCCAACCCATTGGTTAAACGGTGACATTTTTCCAATACTTCTAAATAGGTCAAAAACAAAATCTTCCATTGGACCAATACGTTTACAATGCAGATGTGTCATACACACCCCCCTCTATGATATCTTACAAAAAGGTATAATTTTAATGTGGAGATTCAGAGCCCCAAATGTCAACCTATTGTTTAGAAAGCAACAGTTTTCAAATGTTCTAAATACCTAAAAATAAAATCTCCAATTGGAGCAACATATTCACATTTACACCCCTTCACGCACAAGGCCTCATGCACAGAGGGCGTTTTTACAACTGCTTTCAGCATCGTCAGACATTTTTGTTTTGCAGCTTAAAAACACTGCTCCATGTTGTTCTATGGCCTCATGCACACACCGGTTTTTAAGAACTGTAAGTGGCATAGGCTTTTTCAAACTGCAAAAAAAAAAAAAACCCAGGACCAGTGCATTCTGAGGACTGGCGTTAGAGCTGTAAAAGCTGCTAAATGAGGGTTAACGCTGGATACAGCTGCGTTAAGCCTCTTCAGGCGTTTTTTTGACATGTCAAAATCAATGACACCCTAAGAAAGTCCATTAATTTGAATAGAAGACGCACCAGAAATCGGATCATGATGATCCGACTTGTGGTGCGGCTTGTGCGCTGTGGATCTTGAAGGGAAACCTTCCCCAAAAACCTTCTGGGGTACTCCCCAAAATCCATACCAGACTCTTATCTGAGCACGCAGCCCGGAAGGTCATGAACGGGGAGGGGGGGTGGCGAGCGCCCCCCCAGACCATACCAGGCCACGTGCCCTCAACATGGGTGGATGAGTGCCTGCGCCCCTCCACCCCAAAGCACTTTGTTCCCATGTTGATGCCTCTTCCCGACAACCCTGGCCATTGGTTCTCGGGTCTGCGGGTGGGAGGCTTATCGAAATCTGGAAGCCCCTTTAACAAGGGGGCCCCCAGATCCCAACCCCCCACCCTATGTGAATGAGTATGGGGTACAATGTACCCATTCACCCCAAAAAAAGAGTCAAAATTAAAAAACAGTAGGTTTTTGACAAAGTAATTTATTGAAGCAGCTCCGGTGTCTCTTCTCCTTTCTGATTTCTTCTCCCTTCTGCGATGTCTTCATCCTTCGGTTCGTCTCCCTCCACTGATGTCTTATCCTGATGCCGGTTCTCCTCGCTCCGCTGTCTTCTTCTGCTGCCGTTTCTCCTCTCTCTGCTGTCTTCTCCCTCTGCCCGTTCTCTCTCCGCTGTCATCTTCCTCTGCCGGTTCTCTCTCCGCTGTCTTCTGCCTCTGCTGGATCTCCTCTCTCCGCTGCTTCCTCCCTCTATTCTTCCTCCGATATTCTCTCAACCCTCTTTCCTGCTGTGATGCTAGGGCCGCTGTGTGCCATTGCTTATATAGCCATGGGCGGGGCCACCCGGTGACATCATCCGGAGGCCTTTCCCCCCTGTGACACCACCCCATAATGCCCAGGTGGTGATGTTACAAGGGGGTGGGGCATCCAGATGATATCACCGGGTGGCATTACCCCATGGCTATATAAGTAATGGCACACTGCAGCCCTAGCATTACAGCGGGAGAGAGCATTGTAAGAGCATCAGAGGAAGAACAGAGGGAGAATATAGCGGAGAGAGGAGAAACAGCGAACCGGCAGAGGGAGAAGACAACGGAGAGAGGAGAAACAGCAGCGGAAGAAGACATCAATGGAGGGAGAAGAACCAGAGGATGAAGACATCACCTGAGGGAGAAATCATAAGGAAGAGGCCCTCCTCCCAATCAACATGGGAACAGGGTGCTTCGGGGTGGCGGCCCCCCTTCCCCAAAGCACCACCCACCCCCTCCCCATGGTTAGGGCATGTGGCCTAGTATGGTCCAGGATGGGATCGGGGCGCCCAATCATTTCCCCCTTACCTGACCTGCTTGGCTGTGTGCTCGAATAAGGGTCTGATATGGATTGGGGGGTGACCCACATAATTATTTTTTTTTGGCGAGGGTTTATCATGATCAGACTTCTGACTTCTATTCAAATCAATGGTCTTTCATAGGGAAGCATTGATTTTGAATAGAGGCAGAGGAACGATGCTAAAAGCTAGCGTGGCTAAACGTGCATTAACACCAATGTAAAAAGCCACTAAAAGTGTGTTTTTACAGTCGCTTATTCCTGGCTTGGGTTTTCTAACACCCTGTGTGCATGAGGCCTAAGTCTAATGGTTTTATGCCTCCCTAAACAGGAAGTGGATTGCTCCGGGTTGATGTGGCTAAACTTAGTTTACCTGTTGAATTTCTGTAGAACTGGCTGATTTACTGCATGCGAAGATTTTTCAGTATGCTTGGTTTTTATTTTATTTATTTTTCTACATTTTTCTATACCAGTGTTAATTTTGACCACAAATTTTCATTTAAATTTAGTTTTCACCAAAATGCCATTTAGTTACCGCAGCAGAGGCGGCTATGCTCTCCTCCTATGAAGCCTTGAATAATATAATATTTAGTAAGACGGTTAGAGGGGAGGAGGGCATAGACATAATAAAGGTCTCCCTTAAAATATATAAACAATGTCTATCCTTAGTCCCAGAAGAACAACCCTCAATATCACCAAACCATCCTATATGGTATAATTCCACATTTCCACATTTTTACAACTTGCCCGATGCTTGCCTTTGGGCAACGAAGGGATTGAAGTACGTGCATCAGCTGTATGACCAAGGCCATTTTAAAACATTTTCAAAGCTACGGCAGGAATTGGGGATATCTGATGCATGGAGTTTCAGATACCTTCAACTAAACATGCCGCCAGGGCCCAACTAGGACTTAGAAACATTTCTTTTCAAAACTCTACGCTAGAAGGGGCACTTATACAACCAGGACACACAAAACTGATTTCCACTTACTATAACATTTTAGGGGAGAGTAGGTCTACACGACTACAAGCTTTAAAGCACCATTGGACAGCAGACATACCAGATCTCTCGGATGACAATTGGGAAGAACTCCTTAGTACATATTTTGTTACTGCTATTTGAGCCAGAGACAGAATGATACAGTTACGTATCTTTCATAGAATATACTACACCCCCCAACGGCTCTTTCATATGTGGAAAATACCTAGTCCGATGTGCCATAAGTGTCACAGGAGTGCAGGGGACTTACTCCACATGCTCTAGAGCTGAGAAAAAATAAGACCATTTTCGTCCCAAGTGACCCACTTCATTGCAACCAACTTTAATCTACCCAATATTTGCAGCCCTAAATGGTGTCTGTTATCCGTCTTCAAAGATGTGGAGCTGAGCGCCTATCAAATACAGTTCCTGCGCTTCCTGTTACACTATGCTAGGAAAACTATACTTCTACAGTGTACACAATCTGCAACAATCTCCCTAAACCAGTGGAAAAACTTGATTAATCAAGTAATACCGATGTACAAAATCACATACGAAGCTAGGGGATGTGCTGGCAAATTTTTGAAAATATGGGGAGAATGGGTTGAGCTGGTAGACACATGTGAAATCCCGGAATATTAAGGCTGGATACCTTTAACTTGATTTTGATGAGCGGTGTTAGTTACACAAGAATGGGGGAACACAACTGTTGTTAGTAGAAACCATCTACTCAGGCTATAGGTGCAAGTCTTTCGCTGTTTAGAGTTGTTTGGGGGGGGGGGGGGGGGGGAATAAAATAAAATATGCTTATTCGTCAGGGATTACATTATATGACTACTCAACACTGAGCATGTGCAGTAAGTAAGGGATCTGAGGATATTATTGTAAACACAATTGTTTATGTTAAATTGTTGGTTTAATGTACCATGAATATGACAAACTTAATAAAAAAAGCAGTTTAAAAAAAAAATGCCATTTCGTTTTAGTTAGTCATATTTTAGTCATCTGAATTCTAGTTTTAATTTTACTTAACTAAATAACATAAGATTTTAGTCGATTAAATCTATAGTAGATTTAATCAACTAAAATGTAATGACCGAGATTAGATACCTGTAGGTTTGCCACCATCTTGGCTGCCTGAAACCCAGACACCGACTTTGTAGAGACCAGGTGGCAGCCTTTAATGAACTCAGTGCGTCCAGTCATTGCGGAACCGCAGATCAGCCCGCGACAAGTTTGTGCCTTGTACTGGTGCAGACGGATTGGCCTCGGGGTGGCCGACATCGCAGGCTCGCTGGACAGATAAGTGCCCTTATTAAAAGTGAGCAGCTACAGTGTTTAAAAAAAAAAAACGGCTGGACCTCTGCTTTAAACCCAAAATTGGGCTAAATTTAAAAAAAAAAACTTCCCCTGGAGGTTAATGAAATGAAAAGGCACTGGCAGCAAGCACGTCTCCTCTCCAGCCTGGAGCCGTAAACTTCCTCTGCTGACGTTTACCTATAGGCAAGTCTATAAGCGGTGAAAATATCTCCCAAACATGCACTGTTTAGGAGATATTTACATTACATGCAGCCTGTGACGTCACTGGTACATGCGCTTTGAAGGAACGGCCACAGGTGTCGTTCCTTCCAAGTCCCGTGCCAAAAAACACTGGAAAAATGCTCAAAGACGCTACACACAGGTGTGATTGCAGCCTGAAAGCTCAATTCCAGGTTTGATGTCCTGTTAAAAAAAAATTTCCTTCACTAACACATGTACCTGCTGTCAGCTCTGTATAAATTGTATGTAGCATCAGCTTAGTATATGGCGCTGTGTTCCGGCAGCAGTGTGGGGACTTTCCATCCCATTCCTGGAACAAATCAAGTCAGCCATTCACAGGAAGCCTTGTGTTTTATGATTGAATACAAGGCTGTGCTTTGCGTGGCAAAAATAACACAGCTTGTCACATTCAGCAGATGTTCCAGATGTTCGCTGACTCATGTAAATCTATTGGGCCGCTCCACAACTGTGTGCAATGCATGCAATTGCATTATGGTGGTGCGGCATTTACAGGGTTAAATCAAGAAGCAAGGAAGCAACATATTGCCTCCTCACAGCCTGTCAAACACCTCTGAAAAGTGATCCCCCATGGGGTCGCTTTTCAGAGAGGCAGCACATGTGAGCGAGCCTAACCACACTCACCAGTTTTATTACCAACAATACTTGAATACTTACACAACGAACAGCAAAAAGCCTAACAAGCGGGTTGGTAAAATATCAGGAGTCTAAACAGACACACAAAAAAATAGCAAATAAAGAAAAATTAACATAGCATGTACAATTGCAATACAAGTAATATTGTAATTGAATGTTCTTAAAAATTACATTTCCTTTTCAATCCGCAGTCACTGTAATTTTCTGCAATGCAATATGGCTACATGGAGTTGTTCTGTACACAATGTATACTGACCACTCCCCAGAATAATCAATTCCTGCTTGTGTGATTGGCTCACCAATTTTTCCCAGAAGTCTGCCTAAGATACAAGTCAGATTTTAGGTATCCACTGCAACAAAAATGTCATTTTTGGTGAGATATTTCTGATAGGAACACGTCTAAGGGGTGCAGGCCCAGCAGCTTTCCTCGTTACTGCTCTGCAGCTGCCACATCTGACAGTTAGTTATGAACCCACTCGGACAAGAGACACAGAGAAACACACATGGATTTTTTCAGGATAACAAACGATAGGCATCTGCAACATAGTTTGTTATAATCCTTGTAATATACATAGATCACCCAGGAGGGGGTGTTTTTTTCTCAACAAATGTGGAGTTACGCTTGAAGGTAAATGCTTTTGAATTTGGTGCAGCAATAGCGCTACTTTGTACATCTGAAACTGCCGCACATGTCGGGTAAAGCTACCAAAACAGGTGGTAGGCCTTTTTAATCTGGCACAAGCTATTATAAAGGGCTGTAACGCCAGCAAAATGTTATTAGGTTAAGTAAAACTCCACGCCAAACTAACTAAAAATAGATAAATCTGCTTCTTCCCCTAAAGAGTGGTGTGCCTTATTGACATGTAAAAAAAATGGGTTTAGGGGGCGCTATGATTAATAATATTCATTGGCTAATTAGTGATCCCATAGCAATCAGTAAATAAAAATCATATAAAAAAACATATAAAGGTGTTGATTCAAATTATCCACCTGGAAAGAAAATATGTGAGTAAATAGAGTCTCAACAAAGTGACAAGTGTATCATAAACCCAAACAATAAAAGAAAATCATCGTAAAAAAGTCCACAAACAAACATGTGAAAAAACATCAATCTTCCAACTGTAGCGATGTCTTCCAACAAAGGTTGTGTATTCTTTCACTAAACTTAGGAAAACTGAACACCCAAAAGTGAATGGATAAGTGATCTGCTTACCAGACCAATTTGACTTCTTTCCTAAGAAAGATAGTCAAAAAGCTTTTGCAAGTTAGTGCTGATCACATGTGATGAAATGGAGATTGTGGAAACCTTCCTCCTCATGGGTAAAGGCAGGATATACAAAAAAACAAGAAACATCCATAGCGTAATAACGTGTTAATAGTAAAATCAAGTGATAAAAATGGAGCCAAATGGCTCCTTACATTTAAAAGTGCCTATCCCGACACTGAGGCTGCTGGCTTGTCAAAAAGGAGTGATGTGTGGAGTCACCTCCGCGCCCACTTCCGTGGATGGCGTGGGTTCCGCTGGCTCACGCCGACAACCACCCGGACTGTAAATAACATAGGCGAAAGAACGTGACCAGGTGCGTAGCCTCAGTCCCGGTCAGGGAACAATACAAGCTATATCTCCATTGGATTAAAACATAATCGCTAAAAAAAAGGAGGAAAAAAATGAGTGAAATTTCCTCCCTTCACACCACACACATATGAAAAACGAATAGTCTGACATTATGCATTTAGTAGCGTACCCCCATTAACACCATGATAATGATAGACCATGTGGTTCCAACAGAATCCTCTAGGTGGTGGCATACATCCCAATAGCAGCACACAGATGGTAATTGCATAGTGTCTGGGATAAGCGCCATCATGTACATAATAATTAATATACAGCTAATCACATAAAAAGTATCAGAAAAAAAAAATAATAATAAAAAAAAAATATATATATATATATATATATATATATATATATATATATATATTTATATATATATATATTGAACCTTAATAGTTACAAATATTTTAGTCATTGGACAAAAAGCAATTTAGGTCTCTATATTCATTCCCAACGGTTGCATACTTTTAAGTAACCGATAGGAATGGCTATGTGCCAAGACACAGTTGCCATCGCCCACAATGGATAGGGGCAGTCCCCAAAGAACAATATATGAGACTCAAACGCAATTGTGCTAATGATGCCGATTTTCGGACCCAGTCTGAGGTGCCTGGAAAAGGGCTACCCAGAGAACACCTTGACTAAAGTGTTGACACAAGTGTCTTCAATGGATAGAAATCCCTACTGATAACCAAACCTAAACCTGAATACAAAGGTGAAGTAGCATTTGTGTCAGGTTAGACAATATAAACAAGTTGAAGCTATAATTAAAACATTCTGGCCTATTTTGTTAAAAGATAAAGATTTCTCATCTTCCATTCTGTCCAAGCCTAAATTCATCTATAGGGGAGCTCCAGGTTTGAGGAATAAAATAGCTCGGAATGTACCAGACCCCCCTAAGAAATTGCCTACTTTTTTGGATGGATCTGGCTTTCATTTCTGCACTAGGTGCAAAGCCTGCAGAACAATGAAAAGATCGGGAACCTCCAGAAAAGTTTCACAGTTCCAGTCAGAGAATTTTAAAATTAAACCTCTTATTACGTGCAATTTAGATTATGTCACCTACGTGCTGGAATGTCCTTGTTCCCTCCAATACGTAGATCGAACAACGAGACAACTAAAAATTAGAATAAATTAACATTTAACAAATATAAAGAAAGGCTTTCCAAATCACATTGACTAGGGGAGGAGAGAGATTGGTGTCGATACTTATTATGAACATACGATCTCTCTCCCCTGAGAGAACTGGTATTTGTGTGTTTACACACACAGATCCCGGTTCTCTCTCTGTCACGAGCGATCGTGGGTGCCTGACAGTCATTGTGCCTCTGGCGGCATCTTAAAGGAGCGACGTACAGTTACGGCGGCTCGCTCACGAGAGCCAACCTGCCGCAGTACAACTGCGGAGGCCGGTCCGGAACTGGTTGAGCAATGATTTCCACATCTCTGATAAATGAATAGTGATGGACGAACTTCCGACGGGACGTTTCGCGAACGCGAAATGCGAACGGACCCAAACGTTCGCGAAACCGAACGTTCGCCGCGGGCCCCATTGACTTCAATGGGAGGCGAACTTTGCAAACCTTCATGTCGAATTTGCGGCCACGTGGTAATTATTAGGGGGTAAAACGTAGTCCCACCATCTGGACAATGACATAATACATGTATGAGGTGAATTTGGGATCGATAACTACAAGCATTTTTATTTTATTTGGGAAATTGTTCTAACAATTCAGGACTATGGAGCTAATGAAGGCAATGGAGGAGAGGGAAGGTCAGGGACCAGGGTAGGCAAAGAAGAGGGTGCAGGAGATGATCACCAGCAGCGTGACATACCGGAATGACACATGCACCGTGATAGAGGCATCTGACAGCAGCACCGTAATACAGAGCACTGACAGCAGCACCGTGACATACAGCGCTGACAGCAGCACCGTGACATACAGCGCTGACAGCAGCACCGTGACATACAGCGCTGACAGCAGCACCGTGACATACAGCGCTGACAGCAGCACCGTGACATACAGCGCTGACAGCAGCACCGTGACATACAGCGCTGACAGCAGCACCGTGACATACAGCGCTGACAGCAGCACCGTGACATACAGCGCTGACAGCAGCACCGTGACATACAGCGCTGACAGCAGCACCGTGACATACAGCGCTGACAGCAGCACCGTGACATACAGCGCTGACAGCAGCACCGTGACATACAGCGCTGACAGCAGCACCGTGACATACAGCGCTGACAGCAGCACCGTGACATACAGCACTGACAGCAGCACCGTAAGCAGCCCCAGGAGGAAGTCAGCACAGCACAGGGATGGTGTGATCCCCTCATAATAAGAACCCCCAGGAGGAAGTCAGCACAGCACAGGGATAGTGTGATCCCTTCATAATAAGAACCCCCAGGAGGAAGTCAGCACAGCACAGGGATATCATAAGCAGCCCCAGTAGAAATATGACACCGCTCAACCTCTTCAAAGAGGAGGGTAGGGGCATATAGTACGGTGTGCTTTTTTGGGTCAAGGAAGTGAGCCAAATGAATTAAGAAGGTCTGTGTGCTTGATTAAAAAAATAGTTTATAGACATATACATGGTCTACTGGTCACATGTGTTGAATTCCTCCGAGATCCATGCCTCATTCATTTTTAGAAATGTGAGGTAGTTAACACTGTCGTGAGCTAGGCGAGTACGCTTATCGGTCACAATCCCCCCTGCTGCGCTGAACGTCCTTTCGGACAGGACACTGGATGAGGGGCAAGCCAACAGTTCGATTGCAAATTGGGCAAGCTCTGGCCAGAGGTCAAGCCTGCCCACCCAGTAGTCTAGGGGTTCATCACTCCTCAGAGCGTCCACATCGGCCGTTAACCCAATGTAGTCGGACACCTGACGGTCTAGGCGTTCCCTGATGCTGGATCCGGATGACACCTGTCGATGGGTCGGCTGAAAGAATGACCTCATATCCGAAGTCACCAACACATCTTCAAACCGGCCTCTTCTTGCAGGCGCTGTTGGATTGGTACCCGCAAATCCTTCTCTGGGAGTGGGAATTGCTCCTCTGCCAGCGCACGCAAAAGCAGAATGCAGCATTTCTCGAAGCAAGGCCTGGAAGTGCTGCATTCTGACAGCCCTCTGCGACGGCGGTAACATTTCCGCCATTTTGTGTTTGTACCGGGGGTCTAAGTACGTTGCCACCCAGTACTGGTCCTTGACCCTCATGCTTTTTATACGGGGGTCCCTATTAAAACACTGGAGCATGAAGGCCCCCATTTGCACTAAAGTGGAAGCGGTGTGGTGGCCTGGCTCCTGCTCATCATCCAGGATAATGTCGTCCTCTTCATTCTCCTCTCCCCATCCTCGCACAACAGGGATCCCAGAAAGGTTTAAAGCATGCTCTTCTTGCTCCTGCTCATCCGCCCCGGCACCATCCTCCTCTGACTCCTCATCAGACTCCTGTTGTTGACTTGTCTCAGATAGAGTAGCCCCCCCTGGGAATTCATCCAGCATTGCGACTTCCTCATCTTCCCGCTCCTGCTCCTCCACAGCCTGATCAATGACACGACGCAATGCACGCTCCAGAAAGAAGGCATAAGGTACCATGTCACTGATGGCGCCATGGCTGCGACTGACCAGTTTGGTGATCTCCTCAAATGGCCGCAGAAGTCTGCATGTGTCGCGCATGAGCAGCCACTGGCGCGGTGAAAAAAAACCCAGCTCCCCAGAACCGTTTCTTTCGCAGAGTTCATACAGGTAGACGTTAACTGCACGTTTCTGCTGGAGCAGCCTATCAAGCATATAGAAGGTTGAGTTCCATCGCGTCGGGCAATCGCAAATAAGACGTCTGACCGGCAGATGGTGTCGCCGCTGAATGTCAGCAAGGCGAGCCATGGCCGTGTAAGATCTTCTGAAATGGGCCGAGATTTTCCTTGCCTGCCGCAAGATGTCCTGGACCCCAGGGTATTTGACAAGGAATCGCTGCACGACCAAGTTTAAGACGTGTGCCATGCACGGCACGTGCGTGATTTTGCCCTGTTTCAATGCGCTAAGCAGATTGGCACCGTTGTCACACACCACTTTACCAACTGTCAAATTGAGCGGTGTTAGCCACTCATCTGCCTGTGAACGCAAAGCTGAAAGGAGTGCCGGGCCAGTGTGGCTCTTTGCTTCCAGGCACAACAGACGCAGCACGGCATGGCAACGTCTCACCTGGCATGTGGAATAGGTTCTGGGGAGCTTGGGCGGTGCAGTGGAAGAGACGCTAGCAGCGGAAAAGGAGGAGGCAGCTGAGGAGGAGAGGGAGGAGGATGGAGTAGGAGGAGGAGAAGAAGAGTCAGGCCTGCATGCAATCCGTGGCGGTAAAACCAAATCTACACGGGTGCCACGGGTTACATGCTTGACGGCCGTCAGAAGGTTCACCCAGTGGGCAGTAAAACTGATATACCTTCCCTGCCCGTGTTTGCTAGACCACGTGTCTGTGGTCAGATGTATCTTGGCACCGACACTGTGTGCCAGAGATACATTCACTTGCCGCTGAACATGGCCATATAGCTCTGGGATGCCCTTCTGTGAGAAATACTTCCTTCCTGGGACCTTCCATTGTGGTGTTCCAATGGCCACAAATTTGCGAAAGGCCTCCGAGTCCACCAGTTTATATGGCAGTAGTTGGCGGGCTATGAGTTCTGACAAGCCAGCCGCCAACCGTTGGGCAAGAGGGTTATCCGGCGTCATCATTTTTTTACGCTCAAACATTAGGCCCACGGAAGCCTGCCTTTTTGCAGAAAAATGTGAGCTTGGCGTGATGGAAGGTGGAGTGGAGGACAATTGTGAGGAGAGAGGAGAAGGAGAAGTAGAAGACGAGGCTGGACGGTGAGAGCCTGCAGTGTGGCTTTGTGTGTTCCGTTGCTCCCACTGGGCTCGGTGATGGCTGCTCATGTGCCTTCTTAAGGCGGTCGTCCCTAGGTGAGTATTGGGCTTACCGCGACTAACGCGTTGACTGCAAAGATTGCAGATGGCAACGCTATTGTCAGCAGCGGACACGTTAAAAAAAGCCCACACTGCGGAGCCATGTGCCGGTGTCCTGGGAGCGCCAGATGTGACCGTACATGGTCGATGACTCGCTCCTGATACATTTGCAGTCTGCTTTGTCCCTGCTGTGCAATGTAAGTCATTGCTGCTTCTCCTCCCTATCTGCTGGTCCATATCTCCCTCTGAACTCCCCTCCTCTTCCTCTCTTGTGGGCACCCACGTGACATCACTAGACACGTCATCATCAACGTCACCTTCCCCACCGCTATAAGTAGAGATCTCGGAGTAGGCAGCAACACCGGGGACCAACCTCCTCCTTGGGCTGATCTGGGTACTGGCGTCAGACTGCTGAGTAGCGCTTGTTGCTACCTCCTCTTCCTGATCCAATACCAAGAGTGGCTGCGCATCAGAAATGTCCTCTTGATATGGATCGGAAAATAATTCCAGTGACTCAAGCGGAAGGTATGTGGTGGTGGTGGTGGTGGTCGTGTTGTTGGTGGTAGTGTCTTTGGGGGTGCACATAGCAGAGAGTGAAGAAGAGGGTGCAGATCGAGAGGATGAGGAGGGTGCAGAAGAGTAAGGCTGAGCGAGCCACTCAACCAAGTCTGGTGCATCCTTTAAAGTAATTGAACGCACCTTCTGCAACTTCCCACTTTGGCTCAAGCCTGTTGCTCCTGCCCTACCCCTACCACCCCTGCGGAAGGGCCTGCCTCTTCCTCTGCCTGTCATTTTTTAAATGACCCTGTGACAAAACTCTTAGTCCCTATACCGATGAAGGACTGCTGCAGTATAGGGCAGCGGTCAGCAGTGGTGCACGTCAACCCTATCTATTGTGGACCGATAGCGGTCCTTACAGAACAGCAGACTGTACCGCACTCAAGCCTATGTACCGTAGCACCCTATACCAAGTTACCAGTCCTTATAAGAACTTTTGTGGACCAAGCAGGTTGTGTATTAGTGTTTAGCAGACTGTACGTCAGTCCCTATACCGCTGAAGGACTGCTGCAGTATAGGGCAGCGGTCAGCAGTGGTGCACGTCAACCCTATCTATTGTGGACCGATAGCGGTCCTTACAGAACAGCAGACTGTACCGCACTCAAGCCTATGTACCGTAGCACCCTATACCAAGTTACCAGTCCTTATAAGAACTTTTGTGGACCAAGCAGGTTGTGTATTAGTGTTTAGCAGACTGTACGTCAGTCCCTATACCGCTGAAGGACTGCTGCAGTATAGGGCAGCGGTCAGCAGTGGTGCACGTCAACCCTATCTATTGTGGACCGATAGCGGTCCTTACAGAACAGCAGACTGTACCGCACTCAAGCCTATGTACCGTAGCACCCTATACCAAGTTACCAGTCCTTATAAGAACTTTTGTGGACCAAGCAGGTTGTGTATTAGTGTTTAGCAGACTGTACGTCAGTCCCTATACCGCTGAAGGACTGCTGCAGTATAGGGCAGCGGTCAGCAGTGGTGCACGTCAACCCTATCTATTGTGGACCGATAGCGGTCCTTACAGAACAGCAGACTGTACCGCACTCAAGCCTATGTACCGTAGCACCCTATACCAAGTTACCAGTCCTTATAAGAACTTTTGTGGAACAAGCAGGTTGTGTGTTAGTGATTAGCAGACTGTACGTCAGTCCCTATACCGCTGAAGGACTGCTGCAGTATAGGTGAGCGGTCAGCAGTGGTGCACGTCAACCCTATCTATTGTGGACCGATAGCGGTCCTTACAGAACAGCAGACTGTACCGCACTCAAGCCTATGTACCGTAGCACCCTATACCAAGTTACCAGTCCTTATAAGAACTTTTGTGGACCAAGCAGGTTGTGTATTAGTGTTTAGCAGACTGTACGTCAGTCCCTATACCGCTGAAGGACTGCTGCAGTATAGGGCAGCGGTCAGCAGTGGTGCACGTCAACCCTATCTATTGTGGACCGATAGCGGTCCTTACAGAACAGCAGACTGTACCGCACTCAAGCCTATGTACCGTAGCACCCTATACCAAGTTACCAGTCCTTATAAGAACTTTTGTGGACCAAGCAGGTTGTGTATTAGTGTTTAGCAGACTGTACGTCAGTCCCTATACCGCTGAAGGACTGCTGCAGTATAGGGCAGCGGTCAGCAGTGGTGCACGTCAACCCTATCTATTGTGGACCGATAGCGGTCCTTACAGAACAGCAGACTGTACCGCACTCAAGCCTATGTACCGTAGCACCCTATACCAAGTTACCAGTCCTTATAAGAACTTTTGTGGACCAAGCAGGTTGTGTATTAGTGTTTAGCAGACTGTACGTCAGTCCCTATACCGCTGAAGGACTGCTGCAGTATAGGGCAGCGGTCAGCAGTGGTGCACGTCAACCCTATCTATTGTGGACCGATAGCGGTCCTTACAGAACAGCAGACTGTACCGCACTCAAGCCTATGTACCGTAGCACCCTATACCAAGTTACCAGTCCTTATAAGAACTTTTGTGGAACAAGCAGGTTGTGTGTTAGTGATTAGCAGACTGTACGTCAGTCCCTATACCGCTGAAGGACTGCTGCAGTATAGGTGAGCGGTCAGCAGTGGTGCACGTCAACCCTATCTATTGTGGACCGATAGCGGTCCTTACAGAACAGCAGACTGTACCGCACTCAAGCCTATGTACCGTAGCACCCTATACCAAGTTACCAGTCCTTATAAGAACTTTTGTGGACCAAGCAGGTTGTGTATTAGTGTTTAGCAGACTGTACGTCAGTCCCTATACCGCTGAAGGACTGCTGCAGTATAGGGCAGCGGTCAGCAGTGGTGCACGTCAACCCTATCTATTGTGGACCGATAGCGGTCCTTACAGAACAGCAGACTGTACCGCACTCAAGCCTATGTACCGTAGCACCCTATACCAAGTTACCAGTCCTTATAAGAACTTTTGTGGAACAAGCAGGTTGTGTGTTAGTGATTAGCAGACTGTACGTCAGTCCCTATACCGCTGAAGGACTGCTGCAGTATAGGGCAGCGGTCAGCAGTGGTGCACGTCAACCCTATCTATTGTGGACCGATAGCGGTCCTTACAGAACAGCAGACTGTACCGCACTCAAGCCTATGTACCGTAGCACCCTATACCAAGTTACCAGTCCTTATAAGAACTTTTGTGGAACAAGTGAGTTGTGAATGTTTAGCAGACTGCAGCAGAAGGGCAGCAGTCAAGTATAATATCCTTTCTATATTTGGAAGAAAGAATATTATACATGTACAAGCCTATTACTGTACCACTGATACCAGTCCTGAAAAGAACCTTTGTGGAACTAATAATAACAGCAAGTCTTTAAAATTACCCTCACTGCCTGACAACACTGCTTCCTTCCTGTCCCTATACAAATTGGCAAAAAAAGAGAACGATTAGTGGTTACTGGAACAGCTCTTTTGTGGACCTTGATAGTAACAGCTAATGATGATGATGATGATGATGATGATGAAAGACTAATCTGGCTGTCCCTGTAGCATACACCGTCCTTTCCCTTTCTCTAAACTAAC
The DNA here is from genome assembly GCF_037356315.1 of Lithobates pipiens. NCBI lineage: Eukaryota > Metazoa > Chordata > Amphibia > Anura > Ranidae > Lithobates > Lithobates pipiens. The sequence goes on along the minus strand of NW_027507748.1, from coordinate 370,040,071 downwards.
AAAAGACACTCAGGCTGCTGCAAGAATCAGCAGCACAGCAAACCTATCAACACCTAACACCTATACCAGTCCTGAAAAGAACTTTTGTGTACCAAATAGCTAGTGGTTTATCTCTCCCTACTCCACACAGGAACCTGTCCCTATCGTAACAGAAGAAAGAATGTAAAATGGCCACCGGATCGGGTGTATTTATAGGTTAGGGGGAATGTACAAGTGTCCATGTGCTGTCATGTCTCAATTGGCTGTCCTGTATCACATGATAAACGTGTCACCAAAGGTTAAAGTTCTTGTATACATTAAACACGTAAGTCCGCCGCGGCGAACGACGGAAAAAGGCGTTCGAACGTGCGGACCGCGAATGTCGGAAATTCGCCGCGAAACGACCGCCGGGCGAAACGTTCGTCCATCACTATAAATGAATCATCACCTGTATAATAACATAAAATCGACAATGAGTACATTTGTTGGAATATATTATTCTGCCCATACCTCCAGTACCTTAAGACATCACTTTCTATACAGAAATACCTATCTCATGTAAACAATATTTTGCCTTGGAATTTGATTCGTACAATTTTCAATAAAAATTATTAAAAAAGAAAAACAACATTGGACTTAATTGATGACCTAGACAAATAACACACTGAGGAATGGACTCCTTGGGATTTTATAAGACGAGTACACAGCCGAATGAAAACTCTATTTTCCCCTGAAGCAGGCTGTTCCTGTTAATTTTAAAAAGAAACTAACGAGGAGCTGGTCTGCCGGGCTGGGGTCTATAAGTCTAGAAATGACTGCAATGCTTTTACAGGTTGAAAGTACATTCAAAGCCAAAACGTTTTTTATTTTCTTTTATTAAAGAAGTAAAGGGATAAACCAGATAGTCTCGGTCTTGCCGTCTGTGTACTGTTAGGGAGATCTCCCTTCACTGTGGTCCTCAGAAATGCAATGGAAAGTGAGAGGAAATCTCTTCAAAGAGCAGATTATTTGCCCCTCGCCTCCTGTTGCGGTGACAACTATAAAAATGTAGATTTCCCATCACAAGACAATGGTCACATGGCAATGGTCACCAAGATGAGCATGAATCTTGCACCAAACCAGGATGCAAATCTCCACAAAGATCAAAAATGTTACAGTTGTAACAAGAACAGGTGGTAAGGGGAAATAGTTCAACGAGGGCACCTGATTTCCCATCACATGACACTGGTCACATGGAAAGGTCACCAAGATCAAGACGAGGATGAATCTCGCACTAAATTGCACAAATCTCCACAAAGATCCAAAATGTTACAGTTGTAACAAGAATAAGGAGGTAAGTGGAAATATTTCAATGAGGGCTCCTGATTTCCCATCACATTAAAATGGTCACATGGCAATGGTTATCAAAACCAAGACAAGGATGAATCTCTCACCAAACGAGATTGCAAATCTCCACAAAGATCCAAAATGTTACAGTTGTAAAAAGAATAGGCGGTAAGCGGAAATATTTCCACCCTCCAGCTGATCTGTGTTGCTGTTTGGGTGGATTGAGCCAGAACCTGCCTTTCCCTGTCTTTGCACACATCAGGTAGATATATTTATGGCATCACCTATTTGCTTTTGTTTTATTGTGATGGACTCTTAATGGCTTTGCACATTTAATTTATCTGTGCACTTCTATTGAATTAGCCACCAGGTCTGTTCAGTTCCACCTGACTCTAATCTATTTTGTTTGGATCTCCCTTTTCTATTTTGCCTTTTGGCATTAGATTGCAGGCTGTTTTGTCTTACCATCTCTTGGCCTTTGCAAATCTCCTAGTGTATTTTGGTGTTTGGACAGCATTGGCAGATTTCTGGTTCCAGATATTCCTCTTTCTACCCGCATTTTGGCTGTTCCTCTGTAGGGATGAGCTCAGGAGTGGTCGCATGGAACACGTGCAGAGCCCGCCAGGAAGTCGGCACAGCACTGCGCTAATCACAGACAGTGAGACATTGCCCGATTTCTGCAGCCGCACATCAGGGAAAATGTGTCACTGCCTGTGATTAGCGCAGCGCTGCGCCGACATCCTGGCGGGCTCTGCACGTGTTCCATGCGAACACCCCTGAGCTCATCCCTACAGAGTGTGAGGGGTTAGCTCGGCAGCAGGTATGTGCGACCCCCTGGATGTGTTCACAACACAAAATCAGGCACAGCAGACAGCGTTGTAGGTGGAAAAACAAAAAGGTGCGGTTTATTTATGCTACATGCAGTGAAAAATATAACAGCCAAACAAAAGAAAAACATAAAAATAAATCCTGGTCAGCTTGACCTCTAATTACACACATAGATTCCCTGTCTAACAACTGAGTGCAGCCTTGTGCTGCACCAGTCCCTGTCTCTGTTGTAGATGTTTGCCACACAGGCGTTAAGTCACCGCACAGAACAGGTGTCACACTCCCCAGTCTATACAAACACAAAACTGGTTCCAGGATGGAGCATCTCCCTAAGCATGCTGGGGTTTTTTGTAGAGGTCTTAATGAGCCCACTTACTTCAGCTGGGTTCATTAACTCTTCCCCTATAGGACTCCCAGCACTCCCCTCTAGTTGTACAAGTCCGCATAAAGCCTGAATCTAGGGCATACATATTTTCCATCCTGGATACAACCAGGTGATTTTACCTGCGTGCTGCCACATACCCCCCCCCTCTTGTTTCAACCTTGGGGTTGTAACACAAGCAGTCAGACACGCATGTATCCGAGACAAAGCATCCACATTCCCCATTTTAACACCAGGGCGATGCTTAACTGTAAAGTTAAATTCCTGTAGGGCCAGGAACCACCTATTTACCCTTCTATTGGTCTCCTTGTTTTGAGCCATCCACTTTAAAGGAGCGTGATCAGTCACCAGGTCAAAGTGCCTACCTAGCAGATAGTACCGAAGGGAATCTAGAGCCCACTTCACTGCTAAACATTCCTTCTCAATCGTGGCATAATTTACCTCATGGGACTTCAACTTCCTGCTGAGGTAAATGACTGGGTGCTCTTCCCCATTCCAGACCTGGGATAACACTGCTCCTAACCCAACGTCTGATGCATCAGTTTGTACAACGAAGTCCTTAGAGAAGTCTGGTGAGTACAACACTGGCTGGCTACATTTTTTAAGGACTGAAATGCTTCTTCAGCCTCTGGGAACCATTTAACCATGACAGACTCTTTCCCTTTTGTCAGGTTAGTGAGGGGCACAGCCTGAGAAGCAAAATGGGGAATGAATCGTCGATAATAGCCAGCGATTCCCAGAAAGGCTCGTACCTGTTTCTTGCTGTTGGGACGTGGCCAACTCTGTATGGCCTCGACTTTATTGACTTGGGGTTTTATCACCCCCCTCCCAATAGTGTACCCAAGATATTTGGCCTCCTCCTGTCCAATGGTACACTTCTTTGGATTGGCCATAAACCCAGCTTCCCGGATAGAGTCTAGGACTGCTTGTACTTTTGGCAAATGTAAGACCCAGTCTGTGCTATGGATAATCACATCATCCAGGTAAGCTGCAGCATATTTCTGATGGGGCCTCAGAATCTTATCCATTTTCCGCTGGAACCCAAACGGCATTCTCTTATATTGGAATGCCCCATCTGGGGTTACAAATGCAGTTTTCTCCTTGGCCGACTCGGTCAGGGGAATTTGCCAATACCCTTTGGTGAGATCAAGAGTTGTCATATATCGGGCTGTTCCCAGCCGGTCAATCAACTCATCTATACGCGGCATGGGGTAGGTGTCAAATTTTGTAACTTTATTCAATTGTCGAAAATCGTTACAAAACCGCCAGCTCCCATCAGGTTTGGGCACTAGTACGATAGGACTGGACCAGTCACTCTGGGACTCCTCTATCACACCCAGTTCCAGCATCCTTTGAACCTCCCCACGTATTGCCTCCCGTCGGGCCTCTAGTATTCTATAAGGTTTTAGTTTTAACCTTTCTCCTGGTGGGGTGATAATGTCATGCTCTACGCCAGATGTTTGTCCCGGCAGCTCAGAGAAAATCTCTTTGTTACGAAGTACAAACTCTTTAACCTCCTGTTGTTGGGGTTTCGATAAGGTAACTGCTATTCCAACCTCAGGAACTAAGCAATCAGACTGGGCTGGTGACAAAATCTCTGCGACTAGGGATTCCCTATCCCTCCAGGCTTTCAGCAGATTGACGTGATAGATCTGTTCCGGCTTTCGCCTTCCTGGCTATCTAACCCTGTAGTTCACCTCACTAATTTTTTCAATTACTTCGTATGGACCTTGCCATTTGGCCAGAAATTTGCTTTCAACCGTAGGGACTAGCACCAAGACCCTATCCCCCGGGGAAAAAGTACGGGTCTTGGCCCCACGGTTGTACACTCTCTGCTGTGCTAACTGCGCTTGGGTCAAATGTTCCTTTACGATTGGCATTACCTGTGCAATTCTATCTTGCATCAGGGCGACATGCTCAATCACACTCCTGTGAGGAGAACTCTCATTTTCCCAAGTTTCCTTGGCGATATCCAGCAGCCCTCTTGGGTGTCTCCCATAGAGCAACTCGAAGGGTGAGAAACTCGTAGAGGATTGGGGTACCTCCCTAATGGCAAACATCAGATAGGGTATTAGACAGTCCCAATTCTTTCCATCTCTATCCACCACCTTCTTTAACATTTGTTTTAGGGTTTTGTTGAATCTTTCAACCAACCCATCTGTTTGGGGGTAATACACAGATGTACGCAATTGTGTCACTTTGAACAACTTGCATAGTTCTTTCATAACCCGGGACATAAAGGGTGTACCTTGGTCCGTAAGCAGTTCCTTACAAATACCCACGTGGCTAAAAACAAGAGATAGCTCTTTGGCTACGGTTTTGGCCGAGGTATTTCGAAGAGGAATTGCTTCCGGATAACGGGTGGCATAGTCCAATATAACCAAAATGTACTGATGCCCCCTAGCGGACTTCATTATCGGACCTACCAAATCCATTGCGATCCTCTCAATGGGGACCTCAATGACAGGAAGAGGTACCAGCAGGTTACGGAAATGTGGCATAGGTGCCGACTTCTGACACACAGGGCAGGAGGAACAATAATTTTCTGTTTCCTTCATGACCCCAGGCCAATAGAATCTCTGCAATACCCTCTCTCTGGTTTTCTCGGTCCACAGATGACCTCCCAGAATGTGCCCATGGGCCAATTCTAACACCAACTTCCTGTAAGGTTTGGGCACCACAAGTTGCTCAATGGTTTCTTCTGCCCTTTGAGCCACTCGATACAGCAGGTCCCTTTCCATAGTGAAGTACGGGTAAGTGCAAGTCTTATCTGGGTTCACTAACTCGCCATCTATTTTCACCACATTTTCCCGTGCCTTCATTAGGGTGGGGTCTTTTAACTGTTCTGTGGCAAAATTTTCCCTGTGAACCTCAAGATCCGAAAACTCCACAGATGGCATGTTTTCATCTGAGGATGTTGGCTCCTCCCCAGTTTCTCGAGTTTCCCCCGCCAATACCGACAAGGGAAATTCAGGAGAGTCCTCACCACTCCCAGAGGAATTCTGGTCATCTTCCTGGTCTGTAGGGGCACCAGTGGGGGGCTCAGGACAATCCCAGAGTTCCCAGAACTTTGGAAAATCCCTTCCCACAATAGCATCATGTGGTAAGTGAAACACTAACCCCACCTGATGAGAGAGGTTACCTTTGGGGGTCTCAAAAAACACTGAAGTTACAGGATACTCTCGGGTGTCCCCATGCACACAAATAACAGCCACCTTGTTCTTCCCAGAGACCTCTGTAGTAACTAATTCAGCTTTTATCAATGTTACCAGGCTACCTGAATCCAGCAACACATCAACATTTCTACCATTAATACACATTTTACATAAATGTTTCTCAGGTCCCTGAATGGCAGTGCATGCAAACAGCAACTGACGTCTCTCCCTTATAAAGTCACATTGCATAGGCTCATCCACAACTGGGCAATTGGCTGCAATATGTCCCTCTTGCCGGCAGCGGTAGCAAATAATCTTTTTCGCTGCCTCTTTCAGCTTGGGCTTCCCGGGCTGCTCCCGCCAGACCTTAGGTAGAACTCCCACCCTCTCACTCTCTCCACCCTCACCCCTTGGAGTCATCTTACCCGCCACTGGGGATGATCTGGTCTTAGGGTGGAAAGTCCGTGAGTCCCTGGAAGAGGTGGTCAGGTTCTCTGTAGCCAAGTACCTCTCAACCAGATCCACAAGTTTATCTGCATTTTCTGGGTCTCCATGGCTTACCCATTTTTGGATGGCAGTAGGAAGAGCTCTCAGGAAACGATCCATAACAACACGTTCCACAATGTTTGGTGCGCTCAAAGTCTCTGGCTGCAGCCACTTCCTGCTCAGGTGAATGAGATCATACATTTGAGACCTGGGGGGTTTTCCAACCTGAAAAGTCCAATTATGCACACGCTGAGCCCAGACGGCCAGGGTGACACCCAGCCGTGCCAATATTTCTGTTTTTAGCACCACATAGTCTTTTGCTTGGTCAGGCTCTAGGTCATAATAAGCTTTCTGTGATTCCCCAGTTAACAGAAGGGCCACCAGTCCAGCCCACTGCTCCTTAGGCCACTTTTCCCTTTCAGCAGTCCTTTCAAATGTGGTCAAAAACACCTCCAGATCATCCTCTCCAGTAATTTTTGTCAGTAAACAGCTCACACCAAAGGATGCGGTATTAGTGTAACCACTTGCCTTATTGGTCTGCGGACGTTGCTGTATTTTTTTTTTTTATCTTTATTTATCTCGATTTTTCTTTTTTTTTTCCCAGCAAAGTACAAAAGAGAAAAGAAAACATTGTTCACAAATACAAACATTTCTTAATATCTTCTTGATTTATACATACACCATCTTAACATTAAATTCCCTTCTACCATCCCCCGCTCCCACCCTACCCCTCCCTCCTACCCTTCCTTGCAGATTTCTCATGGGATTCATAATTAAGTCATCTTTTTCTAACAGGTGTTATATTTCCTTAGTATTATTGTGTAATTTCCTCAACATATCTCAATGATTTTTTAATTTTTTTTCCAGGGTTCCCATTTACCTATACTGCCCTCTTCTACTGTTGAATCCTCTTCCCCTTCGTTAGAGCGTTCTATGTTTTGTATTTCATTTACTCGAAAAATCCAATCCTGTATTTTAGGGCTCTCCTCTCTCCATTTTTTCGGAATTAAGCTTTTAGCGGTGTCAAGCAGTATAGGAATTAACAAGGTTTTATATTGCTTTATAGGTTCGTCTGTCCCATGGAATAAAACAGTCCATGGGTCTTCTCTTATTTCTTTTTTTGTTACAACCTTTATTATATCAATAATCTTCCTCCAATATTTTTTAATAATGGGGCAGTCCCACCAAATGTGGCCCATAGTCCCGATTTTTTTGCACCCCCACCAGCAGTCCGAAGATTGCTCATCTCCAAATTTACTCAGTTTATCAGGGGTGGCATACCGCCTTGCTAGGCATTTATAATTCATCTCTATCAATTTATTATCGACCCCCGCACAGTGAGTTAATTTAAATATTTTCTTACTAATTTGAATGCTACATTGTGACCCCAGTTCATTTTCCCACTTTTTGATATACGATGGGTCCTCCAGTTCGTCCCCCTCTGAGAGAATTTTATATACACGAGCTATGTTATTTTTTGATTTTTCTCTCAGGCAGAGCCGCTCAAGGGGCCTAAGTTCTTCTTCACTTCAAACTGGCTGGGGTAATTTTGCAACAAACTGGCTTAACTGGAGGAACCGCCATGCATCAATCCTCATAAGTTCAGTGTCCGCCCTCAGTGCTTGAAATGTGATTAATTTACCATTAACTAATATATCTTTTAATTGTGCATTGCCTTTTATTATCCAATTACCCCCCACTTCCTGTTTTCCAGGTGTAAAATAATCGTTTTCTTTAAGGAAAATCAAAGGTGAATTGTAATCCCAGTTATTTTGTGTATGGATTCGATCTCAAGTTTTAAGTGCAAATCGTGTTATTTTGTGTGTATTAAATCCTATTAGCCTATATTGTAGAGAAATCCATATTATTCGTCCTAGTTGTGCTTGACATATTGCGTTTCCTAAACTCACCCATCTCTTATTGTTTATCTCGACCACTCCACCACCCGTGAAAAAACCACTGCATTGTGATATTTTTTTAAATCCGGGACTGCTAACCCCCCTTGTTTTTTCCCCCTCCTTAACACCGCAAAAGCAATTCTCGGCTTTTTATATTGCCATATATACTTAGAGATTACATTTCTTAATGTTTTAAAAAAGGCCAAAGGGAGTGAAATGGGCAACATTTGAAACTTATATATAATCTTTGGGCCCAAAATCATTTTAACCGCGTTAATCCGTCCTAACCATGAGAGAGGACGTGTTGAGATTTTTTTTATTTCTCTTTTTATTTCATCTAATAATGGGATGTAATTATTCATGTATATTTTCCTAATAGTATCTGAAAGATAAACTCCCAAGTATTTAATCTCCTTAAGCCAGGGGAAGCGGAATTCTGCACGAAGCTTCACCTCTTCCTGTTTACTAATATTTATATTTAGGACTTCGGACTTGCCAAGGTTTATTTTCAAATTCGATATTTTACCAAATTTTTCCAACGTCCTCAGCAAGTTCGGAATCGTAATCCTAGGATTGGTGATGAAAAAGAGCACATCATCCGCATATGCTGCGAGTTTGTGCTCATCCTCTCCCACCCTAATCCCCTCTATATCCGGGTTGTTTCGGAGAGAGGCCAATAACGGTTCGAGAGACAGCGCAAACAGGAGGGGTGATAATGGGCACCCCTGTCTGGTGCCATTTCCCATTTGGAATTGGGCGGAGGATTCTCTGTTAACCTTTACCGAAGCCTGCGGATAATTATAAAGTACTTTGATCCACCGTATCATTCTCGGGCCCATGCCCATGACTTCTAGAGTTTCTATCATGAGTCCCCAGTCCCCAGTCGTTGCTGTATTAATGTCTCTATTTGTTGTTGAAAACTCTGCTCTTGCTTCTGCAACAGGTCTATGAAGCGGGCTTCAGATTGCTGCTGGGCTTGTTGCTGAGCCTCCAGACTCTGCTGCAAAGTTGCATTTGTGTGCTGCTGGGCTGCAAGGCTCTTTTGTAAACCCGCATTTGTTTGCTGCTGATTTGCATTTGCTAGAGCCAGCTGTCTCAGTATCTCCTCCATGCTGGCCTTAAAAAAAAAAACTGCCCGAATTCTCCACCAACTGTGAGGGGTTAGCTCGGCAGCGGATTTGTGCGACCCCCTGGATGGGTTCACAACACAAAATCAGGCACAGCAGACAGCGTTGTAGGTGGAAAAACAAAAAGGTGCGATTTATTTATGCTATATGCAGTGAAAAATATAACAGCCAGGTAGAGGTTTGCCACACAGGCGTTAACTCACCGCACAGAACAGGCGTCACACTCCCCAGTCTATACAAACACAAAACTGGTTCCAGGATGGAGCATCTCCCTAAGCATGCTGGGGTTTTTTGTAGAGGTCTTAATGAGCCCACTTACTTCAGCTGGGCTAATTAACTCTTCACCTATAGGACTCCCAGCACTCCCCTCTAGTTGTACAAGTCCGCGTAAAGCCTGAATCTAGGGCATACATATTTTCCATCCTGAATACAACCAGGTGATTTTACCTGCGTGCTGCCACAAGAGGAACAGCCAAAATGCGGGTAGAAAGAGGAATATCTGGAACCAGAAATCTGCCAATGCTGTCTAAACACCAAAATACACCCTATTCCTCTGTAAGGTAGTTGTTAACCGTTTAACCACTTAAGGACCGAGCCTATTTTTCAGACTCGGTGTTTACATGTTTAAAACTGTTTTTTTTGCTAGAAAATTTCTTAGAACATTATATATATATATTTTTCTAACACCCTAGACAATAAAATGGCGGTCATTTCAATACTTTTTCACACCGTATTTGCGCAGCGGTCTTACAAGCACACTTTTTTGTGAAAAAATTCACTTTTTGAAAAAAAAATAAGATGACAGAAAAATTAGCCCAATTTTTTTATATTGTGAAAGATATTGTTACGCCGAGTAAATTGATACCCAACATGTCACATTTATTTTACTTATTTATTTTTACACTGTTTAAAAAAAAAATGGTCATCAAAACCAATATAAGGATGAATTGCTCACCAAACACAGACGCAAATTTCCACAAAGCTTTGAAATGTTACAGTAGTAATAAGAATAGGAAGTTGGGGGAAATATTTCAATAAGGGCATCTGTTTGGGAAGGGATTTCCTCTCTCAGTTTGGAAAGATCACTTCCGGTTGTAGGGAATCTCTCCAAGGAGACACAGCAAAAATGTTTTAAATAATAATTCTAGATGTTGGTTTTGATTCTTCCCTACTCCATCAAATACTAAGCCCTTGTACACACGGTTGGAAATTCCGACGGAAACAGTCCGATCGGATTATATTGTCGGAAAATCCAATCGTGTGTGGGCTCTATCAGACTTTTTTTGTTGGAAATTCTGATGGAAAACATTTGAGAGCAGGATCTCAAATTTTCCGACAACAAAATCCGATCTGACTTTTTCTGATTGTTTGTAGAGAATTCCGATCGGACAAAGTGCCACGCATGCTCAGATCAAAGTATGACAGTAAAGCTATTGGCTACTAGGCTGAACATAGTCCCATCGGAACGAATGAACGTCATCATGTTCCGAACGATCGGATTTTCCGACAACTTTGTCTGACCATGTGTATGCAACACCAGTTTTGGACAAAATCCGTCGGAAAAAATCAGAGGAATTTTGTGGTCAGTGTGTACAAGGGCTAATACACAGCAGCTTTTCCCAACTGAGGTTCTGCAGTACTAATTCACGTAGAAGGAAGGTGAGATATCAAGGAGCCCCCTTATTTTAAGGAAGGCTTCCAGATTCCAATAATCCCCCTCCCTCGCTATCCTTAGAGACCCCAACATCCACCAGGCTAAGGACAGGGTGGCAAGGTGCCTTTCCAGGGCTTTCCCACCCTGCAAGATAACCCCCCGCCATACGTTGAGGGCATGGATCCTGGCATGATTCAGGCCCCTTTCCTGGCCAGTGAGTTTGGATAATGGTTTGGTATGGATTTTGGGAGGGGACCCCCACTCTGTTCTTTTTTCCTCCTTAAAATCCATACCAGGTCCTCATAAAAAAACCAGTGTGGATTTTGGGGGACCACATGTCTTCTAATGTATCTCAAGATTTTGCATACTTTCGTGATTGAAAAAAGGTTAAGAATTCCTGATTTTGGCCACGTTCACACCTCTAAAAGCTCTAAAACACTCAACAAGCCAAATCCCATTAATTTCAATGGCCCCTGTATTTGAGCATTCTGTTGCCTGAATCAAAGCATCTGTCACTTAAAAAAGTACTTATTTTTTTACAGATTGGAGACAAATTAGGCCCCATAGACTTCAATGGGAACGCTTAAAAACATGCAACATGAGCTTTTTATGAGGGTTTTGTTGCCAGTTTTCTGCTCAAAGAGCAGCTCCCCATCCCTAATCTCGTTCACCTTCTCCTCACCCTAGTGCTTTGTATTGGTTAAACAAAAACCCCTGAAGCTAAAAAAAACGCTTGTAATAGTTCTGTTCTTTCCATTATGGCTGTTGCATCTGAACTTCCTCTAAATGGTCTGTTATAGTCCCCATACCTTTTTTTTCTCCCTTTGTCTTTCAGGACAGCACCTGGAGAGAGCGCAGCTCCACCCACTTTCCCAGGAAACACTGCAGTTTTCTTTAAAGACTGGTCACTTCCACCATGGCTTCCGTCGTAGTGTTTCCTCCGCCCATGGTGGAAATGCTGCAGGGAACCAAGGGGTGCTGCGCTTTCTCCAGGTGGGGAGAGCTGGAAGCATACCTGTGCCTGTCATGTTTTTTCTTTTACCCAGACCAGCCCAGCCTCCTCCCTTACATGTGGGGGTCGCTCCAGCATCCTCTCTTCTTCAAGTCCAGGGGGGTCTTTGGCTGCTGGAGGTCCCACTCTCCTTAATAGACTGGCGGCATGAGGCTAGGGCGCTTTTTGAGTTCCGTGCGATTCTCCTCAGCCTCCTTCCTTCCAGGTTCGGATGGCAAGCACGTCATTCCGGCCAGGGCGGGACTTCCGGCGGCGCAACGCGGCTTCCGGTTCCGGCCGCTGGAACGCAGGAAGAGGGGGTGGTCTCGGCTGACATCACTTCCGGTCCTCGTAGCGGCGAGAGACCGCCAAAATTAAAAATGTAAAGCACCTAGCGCCAGAAATCCTTGCAGATGATGGAGGAAGATCAATCGGCGGTGGCAGGGGCAGAAGCCACACTGGTCAGCCAGGCCCAGGTAAGCAGAGACAGTGGTCTCTGTCTTTACTCTATGGGCTTTATGAATGTCTTCCCTTCCTTGGTCTGGTAGATTGGGAACCTGCTGCATTCCTTTCCTGTGTTTTGCTGTTTCAGGAAGAATGTATTTTATGTTGTAGTGAGTCTGTGGGGGGATTCACTGGCTGAAAAGCAGGGCTAAAGTGTTATGCCGCGTACACACGAGCGGACTGTATGGCGTACTTAGTCCGTCGAAACACATTTCAGCGGACAATCCGCTCGTGTGTGGGCTTCAGCTGACTTTTTCAGCGTGCAGTCCGGCGTACTAAGAATTTCGGATTTTTCGAAATTCTGTCCGTCGTACTTTGGTTTCAGCGGACAATCCGCTCGTCAGTATGCTAGTTCGATGGACTAAGAATGGCGCATGCCCAGAAAGGATTTACACGGCGGAAGGGTGCTTTGCTGTGTCTTGGACTTCCTATTTCTAGTCCCGTCGTACGTGCTGTACACGTCATCGCGCAAGCTTTTGACGGACTGTTTGTGCATCCGTGTGTGGTCAAGTCCGTTCAGTCGAAAGTACGACGGACTGTCCGTCGGATTGTATGACGAACTAAGTACGCCATACAGTCCGCTCGTGTGTACGCGGCATTAGTCTCTTCTGCTTTTTTGTCAGCATGTTATTTTCTCTAAATGTTTTTTTTGTATTAAACTGAAAAAATGAATTTTTGGTGTATTTCAGAAAGTGAAAGAAAAGACTAAACATGCCTCCCCCCTTACAAAAGAAAATGTCCGTCATGTAAAAATATATCCTGCATAAGCGATTTGGCTAAGAAATAAACCATTCCTACCACGCCTGCGTCACAGCAAGGAGAACTATTAACTTCCTTTAGGAAAGAATTGGCGGACACTTTTTGGATAAATGCCCATGCCCTCGTTCTCGTTCCTCAGCTTCTGTATCCAGAGGGGGCAGTGACTCAGTGGATGAGGGGCATAGTGTGTCCTCAGGTTCCGAGGAAGAAGCAGATGAAATAAAAGAAACTTCTTCTCGGTACAAATTATCCTTAGAAAAAGTGGATGATCTTCTGAAAACTATCCACACAACTCTAAACATCACAGAGGATAAAGCCCAATTATTGTTGCACTATAGGATGTTTCAGGACATTGGCGAGGTGAAACACAGGGTGTTTCCGGTGAATACGTTTCTTTTGAAAACTATTAAAAGAGATTGGAAGGACCCAGAGAGGGCTCCTTTCTTTTCCAGATCCCTCAAATGCAGATTTCCTTTTGAAGAGGATAGCTCTCAGGTCTGGAACAAAAAAAACCTAAGCTTGACGCAGCGTTCTCTCAGGTTTCTAGGAATACGGAACTAGCGTTTGAAGACATGGGCATCTTAAAGGATGCCATGGACAAGAGGGCTGACTCCCTCTTAAAGAAAGCTTGGGATTCAACCTTAACAAATTTAAAACCAGCAATGGCCTCAACAGTGGTAGCCAGAAACCTGGAACACTGGTTGGAACAGTTAAAAATCCATATTGAGGCAGGAACCTCCCGTAAAGATCTGATGGATACCCTGCCGGTTCTGCTGAAAGCTGTAGGATATATGGCAGACGCTTCGGCCGAATCTATAAAGATGTCAGCCAGATCTTCAGCGTTGATAAACTATGGGTTAAAACATGGACCAGGAATACAGCCTCAAAAACCAAACTGTGCGGTCTGCCATTTGAAGGAGACTTGGTTTTTGGCCCGGACCTAGAAGCCATACTTGACAGAAGGACCGATAAGAAAAAGGCCTTCCCATTAAAGAAAAAGGTCAATCCTCAGGGTAGCAAGAATTTTTGTGCTTTTTGAAAAACCCTGGAAACTAAGGAGACAATATATAAAAAACCCTGGAGACCTCAGAGAGGCAGGGGTAAGTCAGGGGTGTTATTCCACTCCCCGCCCCCAAACACAAAGAGCCAGTGATGGTCTTCCAGCTGTGGGAGCAAGGCTACAGGCTTTCTTTCCACAGTGGAAGTCAATAACAACCAGTCCGTTTATCCTAAAAACAATAAGAGAGGCTTACAGACTGGAATTTTCTCAACCCCCACCTGTTCAGTTTTACATAACTCAGGCTCCCCGAGACCTAGAGAAATCAGTGGCCATGACTGCAATCTTACAGGAATTGCTCCAGCAAAGGGTGATAATATATGTTCCCCCTGAAGAAGTGGGATGGGGGTGTTATTCACACATATTTCTTGTAAAGAAGCCGTCAGGCAAATTCAGATTAATTCTGAATTTGAAAATACTAAACAAATCGATCAGGAACAAGAAATTCAGAATGGATACTATTTTCTCAGTAAAGAGTCTCCTGACTCCAAGCTGTTTCATGGCATCCATAGACTTGAGGGATGCCTACCTCCATGTGCCTATAGCCATAGCATCTCAAAAACAACTAAGGTCACCCCAGGATGGGAAGCTCAGTCCTACATCTTCAGTTCAGAGCTCTTCCGTTCGGGCTGTCCTCATCCCTGAGGATATTTACAAAGATCGTAGCAGAAGCCAGAGCTCCCCACAGAGTAGAGGAAGTATTGATTGCCCCATACTTAGATGACCTTATTTTATTCGCCAGAACAAGGACCTACTAGAGAAGGACCTGGCAAGGATAAAGGGGCACTTGGAAGGCCTTGGTTGGATAATAAACAGGGAGTAATCAAACATGATTCCATCTCAGTCGATAAGATTCCTGTGATATACCATCGACTCCATACAGGAGAGAATTTTTCTCCCAGAGGAGAAGATAGTAAAGGTCCAAAGTGCTGTAAAAAAGACCCAGACAAACCTGCCAATTTCCATCAGGGCAGCAATGTCAGTGTTGGGTCTTCTCACCGCATCTATTCCAGCAGTATAATGGGCGCGCCTCCAAGCAAGGTATCTCCAGCAGGCAATATTGAGAAATTGGTCCTATGGAGAGTCCCTGGAGAAGCTATTCAGATTGCTTCCTCGAGTTCTGAGGAAGATCTGGTCTTGGAGGAGTCACTCAAACCTAGACAGGGGTCTTCTTTGGTGTTTCCCGGTAGACAGGAGGTTGACAACGGATTCAAGCTCCTGGGGGTGGGGTGCCCATCTGGAGGGTCAGATGACTCAGGGGGAATGGACAATTAAGGAGGCCAGGAGATCCTCCAACTGGAAGGAACTAAGGGCTATCCTGTTGGGACTCTGGGCCTTCAAGAAATTGGTTCAGGGTCTCCATATCCAGGTCCTGTCAGATAACGCCAGAGCAGTGTCTTATATAACAAAACAGGGTGGCACAAAAAGCAGGGTGTTGCTATCTTTGGCAGGGCAGATCCTGTCCTGGGCAGAAAGCAACCTGAAGTCCCTGACAGTGGTACATCTAAAGTGCAACCTGAATTCTGTAGCAGACTTCCTGAGCAGGGAAAGGATCCTAGAATCAGAGTGGAGTCTGAACCCTGAATTATTCTAAAAATTAATGGGAAGACCAATCAAGGGGCCTGGATGCGCTAGCCCAACCATGGAACTTCCGCTTGTGCTATGCCTTTCCTCCCTTCCAGACGATCCCCTTGGTCCTGAAGAAGTTACAAAGGGAGTCCACAAGTATGAATCTAGTGGCTCCCTTTTGGCCCAAAAGAACATGGTTTGCAACCATACAGAAGATGGCCGTGGAACCCCATTGGGTTCTTCCCCTGAGGAGAGATCTCCTAACCCAGGGACTTCTTCAGCATCCAAATATCGAGCACCTCAGTCTAACAGGGTGGTTACAGAGGAGCAGATCCTAAAAAGAATGGGATTATCTGACAAGCTGGTCTCAACCCTCTTAGGTAGTCAGAAAAAGACTACTAGAGCAATTTATTTTAAAACATGGAAACGTTTTAATTCCTGGTGCTTATCGAAAGAATTCCCACCCCAGGAAATACCTTCAGTTTTAGAATTTGATGGAATGGAGCTAGGGTTGGCAGCCAGTACCCTGAAGGCTCAGGTGGGTGCTTTATTGTTTTTTCTTGAGAGACAGCTATCGCAGGAGCCGCTTATCATTCAATTTTTTAAGGCATTGACCAGAGCTAGGCCGATACCTTTTAATTTTTTTCTAAGATGGGACTTGTCTTTGGTTTTACAAGGTTGGACCAAAAAACCTTTTGAACCCCCAGAGGAAGCAACGATCATATTATAGTCGCTTAAGCTAATTCTTTTAGTCGCAGTCACATCAGCTAGATGGGTAAGCGAGTTGCAAGCCTTTTCTATAGCTGAACCTTTCTGTTATATATTTCCGGACCGGGTAGTGCTAAAAACTGACTCGGGTTTTTTGCCAAAAGTATCAACAAATTTTCAAAGTGTGCAAGAAATAATTCTACCTACCTTCTGTCCTACACTATTCAGCCCCAAGGAAAGGTCCTTCCATAACCTGGATGTGAGAAGATGCCTACTGCACTATTTAGAGATCACAAGAGAATTCAGAAAATCTAACTCTCTCTTCATTCTATTCGCAGGACCACGTAAAGGCTACAGTGCTTCCACAAACACTTTAGCTATGTGGCTGCGATTGGCCATTAGCGAGGCCTATAGAGCATCTGGGGCAGATCCTCCCACAGGCGTAGTCGCCCACTCCACATGGGCAGTAGCAACATCCTGGGCGGAAAGAGCAGGGGCCTCTCCGAGTCGAATTTGTAAGGCGGCCACATGGACAAATTTATCCACCTTCACCCACCACTACAGGTTGGACCTGCTATCAGCATCAGAAAAATCATTTGGCAGAAAAGTTCTGCAGGCGGTAGTCCCACCCTAGAGTAAGTACTCTCTTATCATCTCCAGGTGCTGTCCTGAAAGACGAAGGGAGAAAACCCTAGTTAGACTTACCGGTAACGGTATTTCTACGAGTCTTTCAGGACAGCGCCGATGATGCGCCCTATTTATGTTTGGAAAAATATAGTGTTATTGCTTTGTTCTGCTTATCTAATTTCAGCATGGCTGGAGGTACTCCTGGAGAAAGCGCAGCACCCCTTGGTTCCCTGCAGCGCTTCCACCATGGTTGGAGGAAACACTACGACTGAGGCCATGGTGGAAGTGATCGGTCTTTAAAGAAAACCGCAGTGTTTCCTGGGAAAGTGGGTGGAGCTGCGCACTCTCCAGGTGCTGTCCTGAAAGACTCGTAGAAATACCGTTACCGGTAAGTCTAACTAGGGTTTTTCCTCAATAAACAAACTAAACAAGAAAAACCCTTGTAACACATTTATAAAAATGCTCATAAACTCTTCAATAAAAATGCTTTAAAGTCACTCTGCTCAGCTGTGAATGCAGCCTTATACATTTTAAAGGGGAAGTCCACCCTAACACTAAAATTGCTTCATCTACAGACATCTATATAAGTCTAACCCATCTAGCCCTGTAAAGAAGAAATCGCTATAAATACCTTTTTTGAAGCCAATCCAATCTGGTCTCTAGTGGCGGAAGCTCTCCAGAGGACACGGCTGACAAAAGCTGTGAAATTAATGGGAAGTGATGTCACCTATAGATTTACTATGGGGCTTCCGTTGTCGGCTGTGTCCTCTGCACCCAAAGCTGTGGCTGACAGCTCAGCATTGGATTAGGTCGGATCGGCTTCAAAAAAGGTACTATACTGATTTCTTCTTTACAGGGCTAGATAAGTTAGTATTAGATCGTGGATGTCTGTAGATAGAGATTTTAGTGTTAGGGTGGACTTATCCTTTAACAGCAAAGCTCCTCATAGTAACATAATAAGAAAAACTTATCTTACCTGGACATTTTATAAAACAAAAGGATTATAAATCATAGAAAATTCACAAACAGAAGAGTTGGTTATTTTCACCCGAGTCCAATGGGATTTGAAATGGATGATCACATGGGTGTCAACAAAGATTATTCTTGTGTTACAGACATATCTTGTTTGTTTTTTTTTGTTAAAAATGTCATACTTACCTGCTTTGTGTAATGGTTTTGCATAGAGAAGCCCGATCCTCCTCTTCTTGGGTCCACCGCTGGCGCTCCTGGCCCCTCCAGAAAACAGCTTGCTATGGGGCACCCGAGCGCTGCTCTGGTTGTCCATTCAGACACAGTGGCTAGGCCCCACCCCCTCTCCTCATTGGCTCAGGGACTTTAATTGACTCTGAACAGCTGAGGCTCTCATGCAACATTGCTGGATCGAAATGGGGCTCAGGTATGAGGGAGACTGCTGCACACAGAAGTTGTTTTTTTTTATCTTAAAATGTATTAAAATAAAAAATAAAACTTCTGAATTTAGAACCACTTTCTTTGTGAATTAAACCTGTTATATAGAAAAGGGTAACTTGGTGGAAGAAAACAAAATAAAGGATTCCCCAGTCTCCTCAAACTCACCAATAGAACTTCAGAGAGTAGATGTCTTTTATTTATGGCCTGTCCAGAGTACTGCTCTGTCTGTTGCACATTAACCACTTGCCGCCCGCCCTATAGGCAATTGACGGCTGCAAAGTGGTTGCATAATCCTGACCGGACGTCATATGACGTGATCAGGATTATGAGCCGCTGCGTGCCCCCGGGGGCGCGCATCGCGGCGATCGTTGTTGCAGGGTGTCAGTCTGACACCCGGCAACTACGATCTCGGTAAAGAGTCTCCGACGGATACTCTTTACCACGTGATCAGCCGTGTCCAATCACGGCTGATCACAGTGTAAATGGGAAGAGCCGGTGATCGGCTTTCCCTCACTCGCGTCTGTCAGACGCGAGTAGAGGAGAGCCGAGAAAAGGGTAATCCTCCCTAGACCACCAGGGATGCCAGTCAGCACAATGGATGCCAATCAGTGCCCATAATGGATGCCAATCAGTGCCCACAATGGGCATCACTGATTGGCATGCATTATTGTTTGGCACTGATTGGCATCCATTACTATAGTATAACACCAATGCCGCCTATGAGTGCCCACCTGTGCCGCCTATGAGTGCCCACCTGTGCCGCCTATGAGTGCCCACCTGTGCCGCCTATCCATGCCCACCCATGCCCATCTGTGCCGCCTATCCATGCCCATCTGTGCCGCCCATCCATGCCAATCAGTGCCAATTTGTGCCACCTATCAGTGTCCGTCCATTTTGCCCATCCGTGTCGCCCATCCGTGTTGCCCATCCGTGTCGCCCATCAGTGCGGCCTATCAGTGTCCATCAATGCCACCTCATCAGTGCCACTTCATTGGTGCCACATTGGTGCACATCAGTGCTGCCTTATCAGTGCCCATCAGTGTAGCCCCATCAGTGCCCATCAGTGAAGGAGAAAACGTACTTATTTACAAAGTTTTGAAACTGAAACAAAAAAAAACTTTTTTTTTTTTCAAAATTTTCGGTATTTTTTTATTTGTAGCGCAAAAAATAAAAACCGTAGAGGTGATCAAATACCACCAAAAGAAAGCTCTATTTGTGGGGAAAAAATGATAAAAATTTAATTTGGGTACAGTGTAGCATGACTGCGCAATTGTCATTCAAAGTGCGACAGTGCTGAAAGCTCAAAATTGGTCTGGGCAGGAAGGTGTTTAAGTGCCCTGTATTGAAGTGGTTAAGGAGTAATGGCCATCTCTGTTCCAGAGTTAGACCCTGCGGTTCCTAAATCAAAAGACTGACTAACAAAATTACAATTCTCATCAACAGCATTGAGACAACCTATCCAGAACCACTGGCCACTTCCCCATAGGAGCTGGTCTCAGCCTAAGAGCTGCTTTGTGAGTAATTGAAAATTGTCTTGTTTACGTGATGTTTCATCCCCTCCCGAGGGTATCATATATTATTAGATTTTTTATCCATTTTTCCTTCTAGTATAACTATGTATCTAACTTCTGATGTGTGGCTGTATGTGTCAAGTTTCCAAAATAGAGTGCCAAGACAAGCTTGCTTTAACTATGAATTTTTAATCTGTATATGTATATGTTTTTATCATTGATGTATGAGTTTATGTGGGTATGCTCTGTTAATCATGTCCACATTATGTCTGGCATTATTTATGCTCTATGTATTGTACTAATCATGTCTGTTGAACATTTAATAAATACTTTATCATCATTATTATTATTATGTCTAAAACATTAATTCTTTATGATTATATTATATATTGCCAATTATTGATATAGTACATTGTGTCTTATTATATTATGAATTATTACATCATTATGACAAATTCAATCATGGTTATATGTTCTTCATTCATCATTATTTACAACGGCATGCCTCATATAAAGTTCCATTTATTCTTCTTCCTTTTCTACCAGCATTGAACTAGTAATTTCCTGGCCTGGTCCTAGTTTATTGCTGGTACATTTGACATGGCCAGGGTATTTACAGTTCTCTCACAAGTGCTGTCCACAATAATTCACTAACATGCTCTTGTAGCCATCTTATCGTTGATTTAAAGTGATTGTAAAGTCTTGTTTTTTTTTGTTTTTATTTTAAATAACAAACATGTTATACTTACCGCCTCCCTCCTCTCTGTAGTTGGTTTTGCACAGAGCAGCCTGGTCCCTTTTTGCAGCTCCTGGGCTCTCCCTCCTATCGAGTGCCCCCTTGGCCAGCAGCTTCCTATAGGGGCACCCGATTCAAGTCAGAGCTTCATGTATCCATTCAGACATGGAGCCCTGATTGTCTGACTTTGATTGACAGCCACGTGAGCCAATGGGCTGCTGTATCTAAGCCAATCGGGAGGAGAGTCCCGGATGGCTTAGACACCCGTGGACATCGCTGGAGAGAGATTGGTCTCATAGAAGATAAAAAAAAAAACCTTCTGCCTTTACAAGTCTTTTAATCCCAACTCTGGGATTCCCTACCAAATCTTTCTGGAGATGACCCACAGCTATAATTTTTTTTCTTTTTTTATATACCTAACTTTTCCATATGTCTTTAGGCTGGTCACATGGCAAGCTGGGTTTTCTTCCTCACTTCCTTCTCCAGCGGTGGGCAGTCTTCAATAATGGAAAGAACAGTGCCGCTTTCTGCATCATTACACTAAGTCCTGGTTCACACCTATGCATTTTTTTAGTGCATTTTCAGTTTTTCAGAAACACACTACAGTCCATTTAACGTGGTTTCCTATGGGTCACATTCACATCTGTGCATTTTATGGAAAGGGACTTTTTTCTGGTTTTGGTTCCAAAGATTCCAATGGATGGAAAATGAGTATTCAAAAACTGCACCTGCAATATGCAAACTGCAACCTGCATAGATGTGAACCAGGCCTAAGTGTCCATGACACCATTAACTCAAAGAATGTCCTCAGTCTTCTGGACTGAAGTATGCTGGGAGAGTGGGAGTCATTCAACCTGGAAGACTGAGGACATCTAGTGAAATAAAATAATTACTACCAAGAACAATGCCAGAGAGAAGTTGAATATTTCAGCCAATGCTGTTCTAAAAGGCACATGGGGACTCTTCTTTTATATTAATTTGTCATTAACCACTTGCCGCCCGCCATATAGCAAAATGACGGTGGCAAAGTGGTTTTAATATCCTGACCAGACGTCATATGACGTGATCAGGATATTGAGCCGCTGCGTGCCCCCGGGGGTGCGCATCGCGGCGATCGTTGTTGCGGAGTGTCACCCCGCAACTATGATCTCGGTAAAGAGTCACGGCTGATCACAGTGTAAATAGGAAGAGTCGGTAATCGGCTTTTCCTCGCTCGCGTCTGTCAGACGCGAGTAGAGGAGAGCCGATCGGCTGCTCCTCTGTCGGGGGGGGGTCTGTGCTGATCGATTATCAGCACAGCCCCCCCGAGGATGCCCTCACTGGACCACCAGGGACGCCACCAGACCACCAGGGATGCCCAGCGACAGGTATGCCCCCCTGACCACCAGGGATGCCAGTCAGTGCCCACAATGGATGCCAATCAATGCCCATAATGGATGCCAATCAGTGCCCACAATGGGCATCACTGATTGGCATGCGTTATTGTTTGGCACTGATCGGCATCCATCCCTATACAATACTGTGCACTACAATGCCCATCCGTGCCGCCTATCAGTGCCCATCCATGCCCATACATGCCGCCTATCAGTGCCCATCCATGCCCCTATCAGTGCCTATCCATGCCTATCCATGCCACCTATCCATGCCCATCCATGCCACCTATCCATGCCACCCATCCATGCCAGTCTGTGCCACCTTTCCATGACAATCCGTACCACCTAGCAGTGCCTATTTGTGCCACCTATCAGTGTCTATCTGTGTCGCATATCAGTGCCATCTATCAGTGCCGCCTATCAGTGCCACTTCATTGATGCTACATCATTGGTGCCCATCAGTGCCGCCTTATCAGTGCCAGTCACTGCGGCCCCGTCAGTGCCCATCAGTGAAGGAGAAAACTTACTTATTTACAAAGTTTTGTAACTGAAACAAAAAAAAATTTCAAAATTTTCGGCCTTTTTTTATTTGTTTAGCAGAAAATAAAAATCCCAGAGGTGATCAAATACCACCAAAAGAAAGCTCTATTTGTGGGAACAAAATGATAAAAATTTAGCTTGGGTACGGTGTATCATGACGGCGCAATTGTCATTCAAAGTGCGACAGAGCTGAAAGCTCAAAATTCATCTGGGCAGGAAGGTGTATAAGTGCCCGGTATTGAAGTGGTTAATGATGTAAATAATTTAGGCACAGCCAAAAGCTTTCTCCTGATATCACATTTGACTTCAATGACTATTTGCAATAAAAGTAGCCTTAGTATACCTGAAATTCTCTTGTGGTGTCACTAAAGTGCTTTATAAATGATTTTGAAGTTTTTCCCACCAGAATTGGTGCTTATTGGACAACACAAAAAGTAAAAAATATTTAAACACTTTAACTCAGCTCTATAAACACCAAAATCTGCAGGATAAAAATAATGTGAAGTGGCTGCAAGATTTCATGGACTTCTTTGCCACCTAGTGGACAAATCTGATATTGCTTCATGCTGACAATTTGCCAAAGAGAATACGGAACTGCATCTTCCTAAAAATCAATGCACCTTTCCCTACAAGCCAGATAGTAATTTATTTTTATTCTGCAAACATCAATGATTGAGACTCACCAATAAAAGTAAGTTCCTCTAACTGTTCCTTACTCTACAACGGTTTGTAATCCTTTCACCTGTTATTTCTGATACTGATATTTAATTAATATCACAAGTGTTCAACTAGCTGTCCATTAAACAACTTGTTCACTTTTTGCTGTGAATTTCCATACGCCCCCACACACACACACACACACACAGGTCCTTATTTGCTTCCGCCGATGGCAGTGAGCGGGTAAATGGAATCGCCATTTATTTATAAACAATTTTGTCATGATTATCAAAAACATGTATTCTGATTAAGCAAGTGTATTTGTTTCAAATACACAGGATGTGTTTTAAAAGCTGTCTTGATAGTGTCTAAATGCCAATCACACCTTCAGCTGTGAATGGCATTTTCCCAGAGAATCTGGAAGTGACACCTAGGTGCGAAGTGACCATCCCTTTGTGAATATAAATACAATTACAACTTGATTAGACCTTCAAAGAGACACACAAGACTTCCCCCCCCCCCCTTTTTAGAATGTATAAATATAGTCAGATGCCTAGCTTGTGTCAGAACAACATATTTGAATGTATACCATGCACTGTACAAAGTTTGTTCTCCATGCTTGTGGATAGCTACATGCCTGTATATTAAAACACATCATTTTGAATTTGGCTTCAGCAGTCAACGTTACTGAAAGCCCTTAAGTTCTGGGTTTTTCCCCTAGCAATTGGTCCTTCGAATGCCAGAAAAGATACTCTACAGACACCGCTGAAGACACGGAACAGGACAACACAAGCTGGGAATTCACTTCTGCTGGCTAAGGTAAGCTAACTTTCTGCTTACTGTGACTTCCCCTTGTGCTGTACTGATTTTTGTAAGTCGATGTCATGTAGAAGTACTCTTTCCAAGAACCTTGACTGTTGAATTTTGTTATTTTTACGTTTCTTTTTACTTTCCATACTATCTGTACTTATTACTGTCCTTGCAAGTGTGTGTTCTGTGTGAATGACTTGCCCTATTTCAGGTGCAATGTGTGCTTAGCTAGGATTTTTGCATTTCCTGCGTCTGGGTGACCAGCCAGGTCAAGAATCGGGTCTTCGGACTCAAGGGATCATTCATAGGCTGTGGCTGATAAGGTACTATGTGTGGTGAGGCCCTGGTTTATTGCTGAGGGTGACGGCCTGCTTAAAAAAACAGTGCTGCTTGAAACCATAGTACCAGTTTTGAATGAAATTCTATTTTTCGTTTCGAGTCTGCGTAGTTCTCCATAAAACTACACCATGAGCAGATGTACTATCTCTCCTATTCTGCACAGTGCCTATAAGCTGATGTGGAAGACTTTAGGAAGCAGAACTATCAGATTCTATACTCTAGAATTTTCTCCTATTGACATGTTTTTGTTACTGTACTGCCCCATTTGTTGGAATATGTGATGCTGTGTGTCCTGCATGAGTGGCTTGTCTAAAGGAGTGCTTGTTACATTTGTGAACTGTTTTAATCTGTCTGTGTGACCCTATTCAGTTGTGTGCCTATCATATGTGCTGCCATGTATCTTGCACATAAGTGGACTGTTTCCTTTTTAGAAAGGAGTACATCTTCCTTCTTTTTTTTTAGCAGCTTCTGTGACTAACACCCCCCTCAGTTGTGTGCCTGTCGGTCTGTGTGACAGTGTATAGTCTGGTACATATCCTTGGCCAGGATTGGAGGCCAGATATACAGTTCCTGCTATTATTAAGTAAAATTGTGTCTGTGTGACCATTGGATTTAATAATAGATGAATTCTTGAGGAAGTCTCACCACCGTGTGAGATGGGGAATTGTACCACCGAGTACACCTCAGATTGGGGTCTGTGTGATCCCACAGCTTCTCCTGGATTGCCAAAGATTCACCTTGGGAACAGGAGTGGCTGAGTCCCTCAAGGAATGGAACAAAAGCACACAGGGGTGTTGTACCACTAAAAGGCTATAAAAAAAGAAAAAAAGAGGAAATGAAAGAAACTTATTGTCCTGCATAATATTTTTGTCTACAGGGTAAGTGTGAGAGTTATCTTTGTTGTATATATGTGTATGAGATCCATGGATTGTTATGTCATGTTAGTTGTATTAACATGCCCAAAGTTCTGTATCAGCAAAACAGTTGATTCAAACCACAACTTTACCTACATGGAGTTTGCGTGTTCTCCCTGTGCCTGCATGGGTTTCCTCCGGGTACTCCAGTCTCTTCCCATACTCCGGGGAAATGCTGGTAGGTTAATTGTATACTGTCTAAATTGTCCCTAGTGTATGTATGAATGTGAGTTAGGGACCTTAGGATTGTAAGCTCCTTGAGGTTAGGGACTGATGAATATGAAATAATAGTAACACAGTATGAATATGGATGGCATGATGATTTGTTTTGATGTTTGTGATGTATGTTTTAAAGTGACGGGACATTGCCACAAGGGCAATTCCAGGTAACAAGTCACTGAAACATTTAGAAGCAAGAAAAATATTTTGTCAGTAAAGTGTAAAAATTTATTAAAATTAGAGAGACTAAAATTTTTATTTCTAACTTAAAATCGTGAACAATTTGATCTATATAATTTGGGTAAATATTGACTTAAAATTGTAAAACCATGTGCACTGTGTAGTTATTTTGCACTGTGGTAAATTTAATATGAAGAAAACAAACGTAAAAATATTATATTTGCTTATTCTAAAAGAAAAGGTAATCTATATACTGTGAGCTAAAAATCTTTAATTTAAATGCTTGCTGGGTGGCTAATAATGTGATCATTGAAGCCACACCCAATACATTAAAAAAATTGCTAAAAATAATTAAAGTAAAATGTTAAAAAGAATAATGGCGTAAAGAAAGCCTTTTACATGTTAATTTTGACTGTTTGGTGGATTCTGGGGCGGCCAAAACGGTTCTAAAAGCAGAAAATATACCTTCTAGTATACTGAGAGGAAAAATAATGAATGGAATTGGACTGGGAGGAGTTCCATGCCCACTTCAAGAAACCAAACCTGTTAAACTGAAATTAGGAAACCAAACAGAGATCATTACTAGTCTCTTAGTGTCCTCATCTACTCCTGAGAATCTTCTAGGGTCGGATGTGTTGTCACAAATACAGGCCTGCATTCAGTATACACCTGATGGAATTAAAGTAACAACCCCCCTATCTGATGAGGTGTTAAATAAAGCTTCTGCTGCCATACTACTAGCTAAATGTGTAGATACAGTTGACATTCCTGACTTGAGTCAAGTACCTGAAACTCTATGGGCAATTGACAGGTATGATGTTGGATTGTTGAATGTGACACCTGTACATGTCAAACTAAAGGAAGGAGCTCACCTTCCACGTAAGCCCCAGTATCCCCTGAATCCATAACAGATAGAAGGGATACAATTACAACTTGACCGATATCTGGAAAAGGATGTAGTTGCCAAATGTACTTCACCTGCAAATACTCCTCTATTTCCAGTTAAAAAAAAAAAGGGGTGAACCAGGACAACCAACTGTATACCGGTTGGTACATGATTTGTTATTGATTTGGCTAATGCATATTTTTCTGTTCCTATTACCATAGAGTGTCAGCATTATTTTGCATTTACTATGGCCGGGTAGCAGTATACCTGGAAGAGGCACCCTCTGGGTATGATCCAAACTCAGACCCAGGAGCTCATACTCTAAACCCAGGAGATTGGGTGGTGGTAAAGAAACACGTACGAAAAGGGCTTGAACCCAGGTACGAGGGCCCATTTCAGATGCAACTAGTGACACACACAGCAGTGAAACTCTAATCCAAAGACTCCTGGATACACACTAGCCATTGCAAAAAGGTCACAGAACCTGCAGAATGAAGGTGGTATTACTCTCATGTTGTTTTTACAACACTAATCTCTGCTTTACATGTTGATCAAAATCATTATTTCTCCTTACTTAATGTAACTGCCTTTATGCTAAACAAGACCAACTGTTGGATTTGTGGGGCACAGCTAGAGCATGGTAAGCAAGGCTATCTGCTGACTACAACTCCATTTTACTGGGATAATGAGACTAGTGAGTTTAACATTAATATTAGAGATGTATGTAAAGCCAATTTTTCTATTGAACAGTATAGATTAACACTCCAATATCCAGGTAAAGGGAAATACTGCTATAGGAGAACAGACGAGAGTACATTTGTACCGGGGAGTAATACTACCATCACAGTTAGAGGTAAACAAAAAAAAAAAACAATCGTAATTCCTGATAAAAATACTACTGTGTATCAACTAGGGCATGGCAAATGTCAATATAAATTGAAGAATTGTACTAACACACCATCTAACTGCCAGTGTGTGAAGATCAATCAAGAAGAAATAAATTACACTGTTAATTGGACTTGTATAAATGAGCCCATGGAGGCATGGATGGAAAATGGTAATGTCGAAGTAAACGTATATGATTGTCTTCAATGTCTGAATATAAGTGATAATCAGACTCAGAAAAATATTGTATTCCAGGCCCATTTAATGCTAAAATACTATGAGTGCACCATACTCCCCTTAAACGTATTCTTTATATGTGGAAATAATGCTTACCGATTTATCCCTAAATAATTTCAAGGCACCTGTTATTTAGGATATGTGCCTCCACAAGTAAGCTATTTTAAGCACCTCCCAACAGGAAGTTCCCAAAGGCACTCTAGAAAACATAGAGATGTACCTGTCCGCAATCATCTCCTTAAAGGGACTGATGGAGTCTGGGAAGATGGACATGTACCAGACCATTTTGATATTAGTGAAGGTGATAGATTAGCAGCTATAATACTTCCCATGTATGGCCCAGCCAGAGCTATACAAATGATAAGGAGACTGGCACGAATAATGGAAAAAAATAGTGAATGAAACGACCAAAACTGTTATCCTCCTAAATGAAGAACAAAAACAGCTTCGGATAGTGGCCCTACAAAATAGAATGGCCCTCAATTACTTGTTAACTGAACAAGGAGGAGTATGTGCATTAATTAATGACACTTGCTGTACGTATATACCTGACTATAGTATTAATATAACTGATCACATCAATAAGGTAAAAGAAGCTGTGGCAGCCTTAAGGAGAAGGTCTAAATCCATGCTTGATGGTATTTCTGATAGTATCAAGGGCTGGTTTAACAATCTTTTTGGTAATCTCGGTAAATGGCTTTCTGATATTCTGTATTCTATTGGAACTGTCCTCCTCTATGTCATGGGTTTCTTCCTGGCAATATATGTTTCTTATTATTGTCTTAAAATATGTATTACTAAACTCCTTAGATGTGCTACTAAACCAGCTTCTAATCCAAGGTTGGTGCCTTCCTCCTCATATCAGCACCTCCAGGATCCACATATGGGTAAGCCATACATGCCTTTAATAGTTACCAAAAGTGAATGTGATGTGGAATCACCACACGGGAACCGCTACACTGTCAATGGTCAGAGGCCCAAGTGTTCAACACAATTAGTGTGAAATATAATATTGCCTAAAGGTTAAATACCTCCCAATAATGTTTATTTACATGTTTGTGTGTATTAATGGTAATCTTTGTTTCCATAGACTGTTTTTGAAGAAGTTTTCCAATATGTTCAGTATGGTGATGTATAACTGTCGACAAAGGGGAACTTATAACAAAAAAAAAAAATCAGTTTTTTTTTTTTTTTTTTTGAGCTGCTCATTTTTTAACCATGGTTAATAATAGTTTTTTTTTATAGTAATGGTATACCATACATAAAATCCACGTGGTAACATTTAGTTTGACGTCAAACAATTTTTTTTTGGGGTATTAGAAAAAGTGCACTGGTAAAATATCTAAGAAAGAAAATGTTAAATATCTCTAATGTTTGTTTTATTTTTAGGAGGAAAATATAATGTGTTTTGTTACTAAAATGTTGATGCTTATTCCTCAGATTAGTTCTATGTCCTGAGTTGATTTATTTAAGGTCTTCAGAACAGGAGACCACAGCCTTCAAAGACAATTCAACAATGGAAGTATTGTTCTAAAGTGTTTTTTTTTATTTTTCATATGTAAACATTTATGGGTTTCACTCCCCCCACTAGCTAAATATTGGTACAGCCATCTGAGTCTATACTGCCCAGTTTCTTGTTCCTATTTACAGTATGAAGTGTTAAATCTTTTTTTGTTGTGTTATGATCTGACGTATATGAGTTTTGAAATTTTAAGAGTTTCAATGCCCTAGATCACAGGTGTCAAACAAGGCCCACGGGCTGAATCCGGCCCTCCAGGCCATTTCATGTGGCCCTCGCACCTCTCCTGCAGCTGCAGGAGAGCTCCAGCCCTCCTCTGGTCCTCCTTCAGACCCTGTACTTTCTGCTTTCGAGCAATGCATGCAGCTTCTTCCCAGCAGTAGCATAAGGAAAAGGGTTGCACTGTGATGTTAGGGAGAGTAGGGGACTCAACTTTTTTTGGTGGGGTGGCTCTTGACATCTAATGTAAGGGGAGGGGATGTGTTGGACATCTAATCATACAGATACAACCGGCCCTTTTGAGGACAATCATAATGCTGATGGGGCCCACGATGAAATTGAGTTTGGCACCCCTGGCCTAGATAATTAAGCATCTCCTCTCTTAGACTACGTTTCCACTATAGTGACCCCCAAAGTCACGTAATTCAGAGACTCTGGAGTGTGACTTTGATTCATCTCCACAGTCTCTAGATCAGAGTCGCATCAAGGTAGCGCAAGAACCTTTTCAAAGTTTCTGCAACTTTAAGTCGCAATAGTGGGAACTGAGCCTTATATAGTTTTGTATATTATTTTGATGAAAAGTTTTTATTAAGATTGAATTGAATAATTGCTGCTCTAGTTTAAACAACTATGATGACAAAAAAAAAAAAAAGTAATGAATGTATTATTACTACATGTATGTCAGTATTACTACATTGAGTGTTAACATTACTTGGGTATTATTAAGATTTTGAATCAGACCTGTCACAGATCTTCTGCTTTTCTATAGATCTGTCCCCTCTATTCCCAAAGATCAGTAGGTATGCTGGCATTACATAGTAGGTGAGGTTGAGAAGTCCATTAAGTCCAACCTATGTGTGTGATGTATTACTATTGGCATGTAGTTCCAATGCTTTAACTTATAAGGTCTGCGGTTGAGATTAGACCTCCTGTTAATTGAATTAGCTACTTGCCCAGCCAGTACTGCCTTTTCAAGCTGAAGCAGATTGCCTTAGGCTTTGAATAATAATGTCCCAAGCAAGTCTGCCTTTGTGTCTCCAAGTCTATTTTAAGCTAGTTTCCTGTTCGGTGACACCATGCAACTTCACATATAGATTCCTGTGTGACTGTTTGCATGGCTACTCATTGCTAGCCGTCTTATGTGTCTTTGTGTATCTGTCCCCAATGTCTGTGTGTGTGTCCGGCACAAACCTGGGTGAGTAAGAGGGCCGCAACCGGGGAACTGTTTGCAGCACAACCCATCTGTAGAGATCAGTGATCCTACAGGAACGTAGACAAGAGAGCACAGAATACAGGATTTACAAGAATGACAGGGGTATAGTGCAGTACTGGGGTTCAGGGTTCACAGGAAGTCAGTTTCACAAGATACAGTTGATATACAAGGGTTCTAAGGCAGGAAGGATACCTAATGGTACTATCTGAGGAGAACACAGCATGTCCGCACATGCAAAAATGGTGAGGGCCCTTGAAAGGGCCGAGGCGCAGAGTCTAAGGAACTGCCTTGTCTTCTCCAGAGCTCTTAATGGTAGCATTAAGAGCTCTGGAGAAGACAAGGCAGTTCCTTAGACTCTGCGCCTCGGCCCTTTCAAGGGCCCTCACCATTTTTGCATGTGCGGACATGCTGTGTTCTCCCCAGATAGTACCATTAGGTATCCTTCCTGCCTTAGAACCCTTGTATATCAACTGTATCTTGTGAAACTGACTTCCTGTGAACCCTGAACCCCAGTACTGCACTATACCCCTGTCATTCTTGTAAATCCTGTATTCTGTGCTCTCTTGTCTACGTTCCTGTAGGATCACTGATCTAAGATGTATATGATAGCAGCCCCCCTCTGAGAAGCCTATTGTTCATGATAAATGTTTCATTGAATTCAGGATAGTCTAGATTAAATGACAGTTGAATAATATTTTATACTGAATGATAATGGTTTACGTTTTTCTTTTTTTCTAGATCGTATTTGCCTCTAGAACATAAATTTACTTCAGCAGTAAAAAAACTCAACGGCTTTATGGGCATTTTTGTTAATGATCAAATGTTGGACTAACAATCTGAGTGACGCCATCTTCATAAATTTTCTCCCTGATTTCGTGGCTTTATGACATCAGCCACAAACAGCATTCATGGAAAAAGAGTGCTTTCAAAAGCTTTGTAAATGTCTGAAGAACTTTGATACTTATCATGTCAGCTGTCTAAGAAGAAAATCAAAAACGCAAAAAGATCTGCACACCTACCGGAAGTTTCTTGTCATGTGGACTGTGATAGTCCTGAAGAAAAGAAGATTATGTATGAACATTGTATGCGTTCTTAAGGTGTTGCAGTGGAGTCTTATAGACTAGCTGTCAAAGTTACAGCGGAGGAATCAACAAAAGACTTGGCGTTCTTCATACATTGTTAGATCAACGTGTAATTTTTTTATTTAAGTCATTTTTTGTATTTCTTACATTTTTGTTTAGCCTTCAAAAAGCAAAATGAGGTTTTTCTGCAGAAGTAAATTGCGTACATAAATTAGGAGAAATATGAACTAGAAAAATATATATTTCAACTAAGATTAGGCAGTTAGAGAGATGTTGGAGCGATTGATAGGAATTGTAGTTGTATCTGCTTTTATTTAAAATGCCATTTGTGTTAGGTTTTATATGTTTTATGAGACTTCGTTTTTTCCATCTTCCCCATTATCTTGACAATTAATATTCACATCTAGTTAGGCCCTACACAGCTTTAACTGTCACCAAAAGAATCTCTACACTGAATAGTCAAGAACCCAACTGTCCACAACCACTATGTGAATTGTTTGGTTTAGTGCTGTTATCTTATGTTTTGTTAGTTATGTGGTCAATTTTTAATTTGACCAAAAGATGGGATTGAGCGGGTAAATGGAATCGCCATTTATTTATAAACAATTTTGTCATGATTATCAAAAACATGTATTCTGATTAAGCAAGTGTATTTGTTTCAAATACACAGGATGTGTTTTAAAAGCTGTCTTGATAGTGTCTAAATGCCAATCACACCTTCAGCTGTGAATGGCATTTTCCCAGAGAATCTGGAAGTGACACCTAGGTGCGAAGTGACCATCCCTTTGTGAATATAAATACAATTACAACTTGATTAGACCTTCAAAGAGACGCACAAGACTTCCCCCCCCCCCTTTTTAGAATGTATAAATATAGTCAGATGCTTAGCTTGTGTCAGAACAACATATTTGAATGTATACCATGCACTGTACAAAGTTTGTTCTCCATGCTTGTGGATAGCTACATGCCTGTATATTAAATACATCTTTTATAATGTGGTTCAGCAGTCAACATGTTATTGGAATCCCCTAACTTCTGGGGGTTCCCTAGCAGCAGCGACCTTCAAATATGCAGCCGGTCAGTAAAAAATATAATGCTGGTCTACTTATACTATTGCAACAAAATTCCATAAAGCTAAATGAGACATTGATCCTGCCATACTGGGATATCCTATTTAAATCCATGGGCCATTGATGTGCAGCTAAAGGCGCCCCAGAGCAAAGAGTGGAAAATGGCAGGATCTGCATCCCTTTAGTTGTGATTTCCCTGTGGATGGGTTCACACCTATGCAATTGGAATGCGGGTTTTTCCGCAGGAGATTGTGATTTCCTTATTAATTTTCTTATTTGCAATGTTTTTGCAGTCTAAAAGAGAATTATGGTCATAGCTTTTTTTGGCCATACTTCTCTTGTGGGTCAAAGGAGTGCACTGTCAACTAATGTCACAGAGCCACTACAGGCTCTATAAGGTTTCCGACCATATTGTTGGTATGCCTGATCAGCAGCTGGCTCAGCCTCTCAGCACGCCACTGAAAGCCTGAGCCAGCTGCGCCCACCCCCTCCCTCACCCAATGCTCCAGGGAGCACTGGAGGGGCATAGCAGAGACTCACAGTCACCGCTTGCTGCTCAGAGTGAACCAAAAACGGAGTAATCAGTGGTCATGTGATCACTCAGTTCTCAGGCTTGGAGTGGGGGGAGGGGTGGACAGCTGCAGTGTCACACAGATGCTGCAGCATAGAGGTGAGTATGAAGGTTCAATTTTTTTCTATTCCCAACCTTCTTCTTTAAAGACATAGAACACACTAGAAGCCCAGCATAATACAATAGCAGCATCCAATGGGGTTTATTTACTAAAGGCAAATCCACTTTGCACTGTGAGATGTGCAGTCGCTGTAAATCTGAGGGGGACTTGCAAGGAAAAATAAAAAACAGCAATTTTTCTTGTACATGATTGGATGATAAAATCAGCAGAGCTTCCCCTCATTTCAGATCTTTCCCTCAGATTTACAAGTGTAGTACTTGGAAGTGCAGTCATTCCAAGTATTATACTTGCCTTTACTAAATCAACCCCAATGTGTCAATGTATTCAGCATGCTATACAAAAATGGCAACAGCCCCAATTTATAACTAACTTTTAAAGTTAGGGTGCAGTCACACCTGCAAATTCACCAGTGGTGGTAATGTTTTTTGGGGGGGTGGCAAACAGTGTGGTGGTGTCACCTATGTAGGTGGTCCCGCCTCTTCCCCTCCTGGGTGACACAGGAGCCAGAGGGGAGTGGATTCACCCATAGGCTACCATGTTGAAGTGTGGTGTCACCCATAGGCTCCCAGGTTTTGGTGTGTTGATGTCACCCATAGACTCCCATGTTGCGGTGTGGTGTCACCCATAGGCTCCCAAGTTGCAGTGTGGTGTCCCCCATAGGCTCCCAAGTTGCTGTGTGGTGTCACAAATAGGCTCCCAAGTGGCAGTGTGTTGGTGTCACCCATAGGCTCCCATGTTGCAGTGTGGTGTCACCCATAAGCTCCCAAGTTGCAGTGTGGTGTCACCCATAAGCTCTCAAGTTACGGTGTGTTGGTGTCACACATAGGTTCCCAGATTAGCCATGTGGTGGTGTCACCCATAGGCTCCTATGTTGCGGTGTGGTGGCATCACCCATAGGCTCCCAAAGATTACCATTCTCCCAAGGCAGCTGGCCATCCTGGGAAGAATCAACTCATTTGGGACATTTCCCAACAATTCTGGTGGCCTAGTCTACAGGCTGATGTAACTGCCTTTGTAGCTGCCTGTTCCTGTCTCGGACAGGGGCAGTCAGTTTGCCTCCCGGTTTTGGCGAGCCTTTTGTGCACAGTTGGGAATTCAGCTTGCTTTCTCTTCTGCTTATCACCTGCAGTCTAATGGGACCACAGAGCAAGCCAATCAGTCTTTGGAGCAATTCCTACGTTGCTATATTTCTGACCACCATAACAACTGGTCAGAACTATTACCATGGGCAGAGTTTGCTCACAACAATGCCTTGAATTCTGCCTCCCGATTATCTCCATTTATGGCGAATTATGGTTTTCAACCTTCCATGTTGCTGACTCGTTTGTTCCACAGAGTATTCCTGCGTTAGAGGAGCATCTCCGTGCTCTTCGTTCCACTTTGGTACAAGTCCAGGAGGCTTTGCGTCATGCTAATGATAGGTGCAGACTACATGCTGACCGTAGACACCTGCCTGCGCCTTCCTACCAGGTTGGGGACAGGGTCTGGCTGTCATCTCGCAACTTCCGACTGCATGTTCCCTCACTGAATTTTGCACCTCGGTTTATTGGGCCTTTTTGTATCCTTTGCAGGATTAACCCAGTGGCTTACGTGTTGGATCTTCCTCCTAGTATGCGCACCTCAAATGTGTTTCATGTCCCCTTATTGAAACTATTGGTCTGCAGCCGATTTACCACCTCTGTGCCACGTCCTCACCCTATAAAGATTGAGAACCATGAGGAGTATGAGGTACAATCCTTTGTTGATCCCGTAGGTCCCATAGGCGTACTGTATACCTGGTGCATTGGAAGGGGTATGGTCCGGAGGAACGCTCCTGGGTTTCATCATTGGACATACATGCCCCAGCCCTCCTCCGCGATTTCCATAGACGTTTTCCCCTCAAGCCCGGTAGACCTCCGAGGTAGAGGGGTCGTTGAGGAGGGGGTACTGTCAGGGCTGGCTTAGCCCTTCCCTCTCTGGGCTGGCTGCTCAGCTGTCGGTAATTGCCAGCTCTCATCTCTCTCCACAGTTATGCAGCTGTTCCTGATCCTGCTCGTCTGACCTGCCTACTTAAAGCTGTCCAGCTCACTTCATCTCTGCCTTCGCCTTGGTCACATCACAAGAAAACATCTCCTGCGTTCCTGTTTAAAGACTGGCTTGCTGACATCCCTTCTGGCTTGCTTGCTGTTTCTCTACTTGGATCCCCGACGTCTGGCCTGGCTGATTACCCGATCTGGTTATTGAACTCTGGCCTGGCTGACTACCCTATCCAGTTACTGGACTCTGGCTATGCTTTGACTACGCTTACTCTATGTACCTTTTTATTTTTTATTAATAAACAAGTGTGATTTAATTGTACTTCTGTCTCGGTCTGGTTCATGGTTTCTGACAATAGATGCCTACATTTTGATTATATAATCCAAGAGTGATATCAAATAATTTTAAACATTGTATTGCTGACCTATACTAATTTGTTATGGTCGTGCTACAAATATGTGAACATAGATTTTAGAGTCTTGTGGTTTCTTTTTTTATCATGTTGTTATTGTCATGTTACTATGATTCTATGTTACCTTGTTACTATGTGATTCATATGTAATAAACTATATATAATTCTATGCATTTGGTTCATGCTATGATATTATGTACTTGATATGACACAATGCTATTAAGCTATTTATTATTGTATACCCATCAGACAGTGTGTGTTGGACCGGCTATGAGGGGAGGTTGGAGGCCGGTGTTTTTTTTCAGACGTGCATTGGGCCGGCTATGAGGGCAGGTTGGAGGCCTGTTTTTTTATAGGCGTAGGTTGGACCAGCTGTGAGGGGAGGTTGGAGGCCTGTATTTTTTTTCAGGCGTGTGTTGGACCAGCTATGAGGGGAGGTTGGAGGCCGGTATTTTTTTCCGGTGTACTTTGGACCGACTATGAGAGGAGGTTGGAGGCCAGGATTTTTTTCAGGCATGCATTGGACCGGCTATGAGGGGAGGTTGGAGGCCGGTGTAACGGGCGCACAGTGTCATGGGGTCAAGGGTTCTACAGGACATGTGCATTAGGTATCTGTAGCAGGTCGCCTGCACACACATCCCCAGGCTGAATTCAAGAGGCCAGGGGAGAAAGAGGATGGGGCCCCAGAAGGTGCACAACCACTATCACCCCCAAGAACCCCACCAATCGCCAGAAGGGGGATCCCAGGAGCCTGGGCACCGTGAAGGCCAACAGCATGCAAAAATAGAACCTGTCAAACATATAGAAATTACACATTAGATAATTGCACATCTATACAAGCGTTATATAAACTACAAAAGAACATAATACAACTCATGTTGTATCACAAACAATGATGATAATTATACATAGTAGAAAACTATCCATACATTCCATATTTTTTGGAATGGCATACATTTAAAGACAGCATTTAATAAATTAACTAAACACCTGTCTACCTTTGGAGAATTATTATTTAAATGAGGGGTATGTTCAACTAAGTTTCAATATGCAATCCAAATAGTATTGCAGACCTATCAATCTAATCACACAAATGGCCATTATACATGTGGGTTGAACATAAAGGACGTGGGCAAGATGAAAGGGAGTCCAGGGAGAGAGCAGTGGGATCGGTCTTATTAAAAGATTTGAAAGACTTGGTCTCATTGAGGCCAGGAGGCATCAAGGCATTGAGTCTTTCAATCCACAGGGCTTCCCTTTGTAATATGATTTTGTCTTGATTGCCTCCCCTGGCATCAGGTGGCACAACCTCTAGTATCACAAACTTGACCACCTGTAGGTCAAATCGGTAGTACAGACCAATGTGTCGGCCAATGGTGGTCAGTTTCCCCTTGGTAGAGTGATATACGTGATCGCCCACTCTCTGCCTGAGTTCCCTAATAGTCTTGCCCACGTAGAAGGAACCACAACTAAAGAGCATCAGGTACACCACACCTGTAGTACCGCAATTAGCTGACAAATTGGGTGTATAGAGTTCTCCACTTGGGAATCTAACAGTAGCACCAGAAAAAATCCATGGGCAGAGAGGACACTACTCACAAGGGAAAGTCCCCCTATGATTAGAAAAATGAGTAGATTCAGCTCTATAGTGGCTACTAGTCAGACAATCCCTTAATGATCTAGCCTTTCGAAAGACTACTTCAGGTGGTTTGCGTACATATTGTGTTAATATATGATGGTCAGTAAGAAGATGCTAGTGTTCGGCCAATATGTTTCTCAATTGGCCATGGTGAGCCGAGTACTGTGTGATAATTTTCACCATATCAGTCTCAGACCCCCAAGAAAGAACCTGTAATGTTTGGATTGGTCTAAACTCTTCTTTTCGCCCCTATTCGATTATTAACCCCCCCTTTTCTCTTTGCAATTGACTATATGTTGTTTATGTTATTAATGGTGATATATTTTTTCAGATGTATGTATTTCCTGAAGAAGCTGAAAAGCAAAACTAGTTGAAATACTTCATTACTTGTACTAGTCCCTGATATTTTGTATTGCCATTTATATTTATGGCTGAATAAATTGATGTAATATTTTAAAACAATTGTAATATATTTGAATCCATTTAATTTAGATTTTTTTCAGCCGTATGTAGGACCGACTATGAGGGGAGGTTGGAGACCAGTATTTTTATTTTCAGGCGTGTGTTGGACCAGCTATAAAGAAAGGTTGGAGGCTGGTAATTTTTTTCAGGCGTGCGTTTGACCGAACTATGAGGGGAGGTTGGAGGCTAGTATTTTTTCAGGTGTGTGTTGGACCAGCTATGAGGGGAGGTTAGAGGCTGGTATTTTTTTCCAATTGTATGTTGAACCGCCTATCAGGGGGACGTTGGAGGCCGATATTTGTTTTTCAGGCTTGTGTTGGATCGGCTATGAGGGGAGGTTGGAGGCCGGTATTTTTTTTCAGGCATGCGTTGAACCAACTATGAGGGGAGGTTGGAGGCTGGTATTTTTTATTTTCAGGCGTACATTGGACCAGCTATGAGGGAAGGTTAGAGGCCGGTATTTTTCTTTTCAGGTGTGCGTTGGACCGGCTATGAGGGGATGTTGGAGACTGTTTTTTTCAGGCGTGTTGGATCGGCTATGAGGGGAGGTTGGAGGCCGGTATTTTTTTTTAGGCATGCGTTGAACCAACTATGAGGGGAGGTTGGAGGCTGGTATTTTTTATTTTCAGGCGTACATTGGACCAGCTATGAGGGAAGGTTAGAGGCCGGTATTTTTCTTTTCAGGTGTGCGTTGGACCGGCTATGAGGGGATGTTGGAGACTGTTTTTTTCAGGCGTGTTGGATCGGCTATGAGGGGAGGTTGGAGGCTAGTATTTTTTCAGGTGTATGTTGGACCAGCTATGAGGGGAGGTTAGAGGCTGGTATTTTTTTCCAATTGTATGTTGAACCGCCTATCAGGGGACGTTGGAGGCCGGTATTTGTTTTTCAGGCATGTGTTGGATCGGCTATGAGGGGAGGTTGGAGGCCAGTATTTTTTTTCAGGCGTGCGTTGAACCAACTATGAGGGGATGTTGGAGACAGTTTTTTTCAGGCCTGTTGTATCGGTTATGAGGGGAGGTTGGAGGCCGGTATTTTTTAATCAGGCGTGCATTGGACCTGCTATGAGGGGAGGTTGGAGGCTGGTCATTTTTTAATCAGTTGTGTGTTGGACCAACTATGAGGGGAGCTTGGAGGCCGGTAATTTTTTTTTCAGGCATGCGTTGGATCGGCTATGTGGGGAGGTTGGAGGCCAATATTTTAATTTTCAGGCATGTGTTGGACTGGCTATGAGGGGAGGTTGGAGGCCGGAATTTTGTTTTTCAAAGCATGTGTTGGACGGCCTATGAGGAGAGGTTGGAGGTCGGTATTTTTTTTCAGGCGTGTTTTGGACCAGTTGTGAGGGGAGGTTGGGGGCCGATATTTTGTTAAGGCATATATTGGACCAGCTTTGAGGGGAGGTTGGAGGCCGGAATGTTTTTTTAACCACTTAAGGACTAGCCTCGTTTTGAGATTTTGGTGTTTACAAGTTTAACCACTTGTCGACCTCCTCACGCAGATATACTGTGGCAGAAGGGCGCGTACAGGCACATTAATGTACCTGTACGTTGCCCTTTAAGAGGCAGCTTGCGGGCGCGGGCCCTCCAGGAGCTCCATGACTGTGTACGTAGCTCCCACAGACTCGATGTGCGCTGGCATACCCACGATCATCTCACAGTGAGGAAGAACGGGGAGATGCTAATGTAAACAAGCATCTCCCCATTCTGCCTAGTGACACAGTCACTGATCAGCTCTCCCTCTAATCGGGAGTGCTGATCAGTGACATGTCACACACAGCCCCTCCCCCACAGTTAGAATCAATCCCTAGGACACACTAAACCCCTACAGCGCCACATAGTGGTTAACCCCTTCACTGGCAGTGACATTTTTACAGTAATCAATGCAATTTTTTTTGCATTGATCGCTGTATTAATGCCAATGGTCCCAAAAATGTGTCAAAATTCTCCGATGTGTCCGCCATAATGTCGCAGTCATGATAAAAATCGATGATTGCTGCCATTACTAGTAACAAATTATCAATTAAAATGCCATAAAACTATCGCCTATTTTGTAGATGCTATAACTTTTGCGCAAACCAATGAATGAAAGCTTATTGCAATTTTTTTACGAAAAATTTGTAGAAAAATATGTATATAAAGGGAGGTTGGAGGCCGGTATTTTCTTTTTCAGGTTTGAGTTGGACCTGCTATGAGGGGAGGTTTGAGGCCAGTATTTTTTTCAGGCATGCATTGGACCATCTATAAGGGAAGGTTGGAGGCCGTTATTTTTTTTTCAGGTGTGCGTTAGACCGGTTATGAGGGAAGGTTGGAGGCCGGTATTTATTTTCAGGATTGCTTTGGACCGACTATGAGTGGAGGTTGAAGGCTGGTACTTTTTTCATGCGTGAGTTGGACTGGTTATGAGGGGAGGTTGGAGGCTGGTATTTTTTTGTAGTCGTGAGTTGGACTGGCTATAAGGGGAGGTTGGAGGCCGGTATTTTTTAATCAGGCGTGCGTTGGACCGCCTGTGAGGGAAGGTTGGAGGCCGGTAATTTTTTTTACAGGCGTGCATTGGACTGGCTATGAGGTGAGGTTGGAGGCCGATATTTTTTCAGGTGTGCGTTGGACCGGCTATGAGGGAAGGTTGGAGGCCGGTATTTTTTAATCAGGCGTGCGTTGGACCGCCTGTGAGGGAAGGTTGGAGGCCGGTAATTTTTTTTACAGGCGTGCATTGGACTGGCTATGAGGTGAGGTTGGAGGCCGATATTTTTTCAGGTGTGCGTTGGACCGGCTATGAGGGGAAGTTGGAGGCCAGTATTTTTTAATCAGGCTTGTGTTGGATCAGCTACGAGGGGAGGTTGGAGACCAGTAATTTTTTTCAGGCATGCGTGGATCAACTATTAGGGGAGGTTGGAGGCTGGTATTTTTTTCAGGTGTGCTTTAGACAGGCTATGAGGGGAGGTTGGTTTTTTTTCATGCGTGCGTTGGACTGGCTATGAGGGGAGGTTGGAGGCAAATTTTTTTTGTAGACGTGAGTTGGACTGGCTATGAGGGGAGGTTGGAGGCAAGTATTTTTTAATCAGGCATGCGTTGGACTGCTTAGGAGGGAAGGTTTTAAGCCGATCATTTTTTCAGGCATGCATTGGACTGGGTATGAGGGGAGGTTGGAGGCCAGTATTTTTTTTCAGGTGTGCATTGGACCATCTATGGGGAGGTTGGAGGCCAGTATTTATCTTTTCAGGCGTGTGTTTGAGCTTCTATGAGAGGAGGTTGAAAGCTGGTATTTTAAATCAGGCGTGTGTTGGATCAGCTATGAGGGGAGGTTGGAGGCTGGTATTTTTTTAAGGTTATGAGGGCAGGATGGAAGCTGGTATATTTTGTAGGCATGAGTTGGACTGGCTATGAGGGGAGGTTGGAGGCCGGTGTTTTTTTCATGTGTGTTGGAGCGGCAATGAGGGGAGGTTGGAGGCCGCTATTTTTTAATCAGGCATGCGTTGGACTGCCTATGAGGGAAGGTTTTAAGCCAGTCTTTTTTTCAGGTGTGCATTGGACCGGCTATGAGGGGAGGTTGGAGGCCAGTATTTTTTTTCAGGTGTGCATTGGACCATCAATGGGGGGGTTGTAGGCCAGTATTTATCTTTTCAGGCGTGTGTTGGAGTGGCTATGAGAGGAGGTTGGAGGGCGGTAATTTATTTTCCGGCATGCTTTGGATCAGCTATTGGGGGAGGTTGGAGGCCGGTATTTTTTTAAGGCTATGAGGGCAGGATGGAGGCCGGTATTTTTTCAGGCGTGCGTTGTACTGCCTATGAGGAGAGGTTGGAGGCTGGTATTTTTTTTCAGGTGTGCCTTGGACCGACTATGAGGGGAGGTTGGAGGCTGATTTTTTTTTCAGGCGTGCGTTGGACAGGCTATGAGGGGAGGTTGGAGGCGATATTGTTTTGCAGGCATGAGTTGGACTGGCTATGATGGGAGGATGGAGGCCGGCCTTTTGTTTTCAGGTGTGCGTTGGACCGGCTATGAGTGGAGGATGGAGGCCGGTATTTTATTCAGGTTGAACCGGCTATGAGGGGGGGTTGCAGGCTGGTATTTTTTTGAGGTGTGCTGTGGACTGACTATGAGGGGAGGTTGGAGGCTGATATTTTTTTCAGACATGCATTGGACTGGCTATGAGGGGATGTTGGAGGCTGGAAGTTTTTGCTGACGTGAGTTTTAAAAAAACACTGGCCTCCAACCTCCCCTTATAGCCCGTCAGAATCACACCAGCAAAAAATACCAGCCTCCAACGCCCCCTCATAGCCAGTCCAATGCATGTCTGAAAAAAAATATCAGCCTCCAACCTCCCCTCATAGTCAGTCCACAGCACACCTCAAAAAAATACCGGCCTCCA
This sequence comes from Lithobates pipiens, assembly GCF_037356315.1. NCBI lineage: Eukaryota > Metazoa > Chordata > Amphibia > Anura > Ranidae > Lithobates > Lithobates pipiens. The sequence continues at coordinate 369,997,638 of NW_027507748.1, read as the reverse complement.
ACCCCCCCTCATAGCTGGTTCAACACACGTCTGAAAAAAACACTGGCCTCCAACCTCCCCTTATAGCCAGTCAGACATGTTGGAGCGCTATGAGGGGAAGTTGAGGTCTGTATTTTTTAATCAGGCATGCGTTGGACCGGTTATAAGGGGAAGTTAGAGACCAGTAATTTTTTTCAGGCATTTTTTGGAGGCCGGTATATTTTTTAGATGTGCATTGGACCGGCTATGAGGGCAGGTTAGAGGCCAGTATTTTTTTTTTCAGGCGTGGGTTGGACTGACTATAAGGGGAGGTTGGAGGCCAGTATTTTTTTCAGGTGTGCTTTGGACCGGTTATGATGGGACGTTGGAGGGCAGTCATTTTTTTCAGGCGTGCGTTGCACGTACAATGGACCGTCTATGAGGAGAGGTTGGAGGCCGTTATTTTTTTTGCAGGCGTGAGTTGAACCAGCTATTATGGGAGGTTGGAGGCCGGTATTTTTTTCAGGTGTGCTTTGGACTGACTATGAGGGGAGGTTGGATGCCAGTATTTTTTTTCAGGTATGCTTTGGACTGACTATTAGGGGAGGTTGGAGGCCGGTATATTTTTTCAGGCATGCGTTGGACCGGCTATGAGGGGGGATTGGAGGCTGGTATTTTTTTGCAGGTGTGTGTTGGACCGGCTATGAGGGGAGGTTGGAGGCTGGTATTTTTTTTGCAGGAGTGCTTTGGACTGACTATGTGGGGAAGTCGGAGGTGGTATTTTTTCAGGCGTGCATTGGTCCGGCTATGAGAGGTTGGAGGCCGGTATTTTTTTGCAGGCGTGAGTTGGACTGGCTAAGAGGGGAGGTTGAAGGCAGTTTTTTTATGCGTGTTGGAGTGGCTATGAGGGGAGGTTGGAGGCTGGTATTTTTTGATCAGGTCGGTAATTTTCTTTCAGGCATGCGTTCGACCAGCTATGAGGGGAGGTCGGTATTTTTATTTTCAGGTGTGTGTTGGTCCGGCTTTAAGGGGAGGTTGAAGGCCGTTATTTTTTTTTCAGGCATGCGTTGGACCGGCTATGAGGAGAAATTGGAGGCCTGTATTTTCATTTTCAGACGTATGTTGGACCAGCTGTAAGGAAAGGTTGGAGGCTGGTCATTTTTTTTCAGAAGTGCGTTTGAATGGCTATGAGGAGAGGTTGGAGGCTGTTTTTTTTCAAGCATGCATTGGACAGCTATAAGGGGAGGTTAGAAGCCATTTTTTTCAGGTGTTGGACCGGCTATAAGGGCAGGTTTGAGACAGTTTTTTTTATTTTCAAGCATGTGTTGGACTGGCTTTGAGGGCACGTTGGAGGCCAGTATTAATTTTTTCAGGCGTGCGTTGGACCGGCTATGAGGAGAGTTTGGAGGCCGCTATTTTTTACTTTTCAGGCATGCATTGGATCAGCTGTGAAGGGAGGTTGGAGGCCGGTATTTTTTTTCAGGCGTGCGTTGGATCGGCTATGAGGAGATGTTGGAGGCCTGTATTTTCTTTTTCAGGCGTGTGTTGGACCAGCTGTAAGGAAAGGTTGGAGGCTGGTAATTTTTTTCAGGAGTGCATTTGAATGGCTATGAGAGGTTGGAGGCTGTTTTTTTTTCAAGCATGCATTGGACCGTCTATAATTGAAGGTTGGAGGCCGGTATTTTTTTCAGGTGTGCTTTGGACTGAATATTAGGGGAGGTTGGAGGCCGTAATTTTTTTTCAGGCATGCGTTGGACCGGCTATGAGGGGTAGTTGAAGGCTTGTATATTTTTTCAGGCATGCATTGGACCGGCTATGAGGGGAGTTTGAAGGCTGGTATGTTTTGCAGGTGTGCGTTGGACCATCTATGGGGATGTTGGAGGCTGGTATTTTTTTCAGGTGTGCTTTGGACTAACTATTAGGGGAGGTTGGAGGCTGGTATTTTTTTCAAGCATGCATTGGACCGTCTATAATGGAAGGTTGGAGGCTGGTACTTTTTTCCAGGTGTGCTTTGGACTCACTATTAGGGGAGGTTGGAGGCCAGTGTTTTTAACAGGCGTGTTGGAGCGCTAAGAGGGGAAGTTGTAGGTCTGTATTTTTTAATCAGGCATGCATTGGACCGGCTATGAGGGGTAGTTGAAGGCTGGTATATTTTTTCAGGCATGCGTTGGACCGGCTATGAGGGGAGTTTGAAGGCTGGTATTTTCTTGCATGTTGCGTTGAACAAGCTATGAGGGGAGGTTGGAGGCTGGTATTTTTTGCAGGAGTGCTTTGGACTGACTATGTGGGGAGGTTGGAGGTGGTATTTTTTTCAGGCGTGCATTGGTTCAGCTATGAGGAGAGGTTGGATGCCGTTATTATTTTTTGCAGGTGTATGTTGGACTGGCTAAGAGGGGAGGTTGGAGGCCATTTTTTTCAGGCATATTGGAGTGGCTATGAGGGGAGGTTGGAGGCCAGTATTTTTTGATCAGGCCGGTAATTTTCTTTCAGGCGTGCATTGGACCAGCTATGAGGGGAGGTTGGAGGTCAGTATTTTTATTTTCAGGTGTGTGTAGGACTGGCTGTAAGGGGAGGTTGGAGGCCGGTATTTTCTTTTTCAGGCGTGAGTTGGACCGGCTATTAGGGGACGTTGGATGTTGGTATTTTTTTCAGGCATGCATTGGACCATCTATAAGGGGAGGTTGAAGGTCGGTATTTTTTTCAGGTGTGCTTTGGACTGACTATGACGGGAGGTTGGAGGCCAGTATTTTTTTTCAGCCATGAGTTAAACCGGCTATGAAGGGAGGTTGGAGGCCAGTATTTTTTTTCAGGCATGTTGGAGCAGCTATGAGTGGAGGTTTGGAGGTTGGGATTTTTTAATCCGGCGTGTGTTGGAACAGCTATAAGGGGAGGTTAGAGGACATTTTTTTCAGGTGTGTCAGGTGTGTGTTGGACCGGCTATAAGGGTAGGTTGGAGACCGGTATTTTTATTTTCAAGCATGTGTTGGACCGGCTATGAGGGCACATTGGAGGCCGGTATTTATCTTTTCCAGGCGTGAGTTGGACCGGCTATTAGGGGCGATTGGATGCCGGTATTTTTTTCAGGCATGCATTGGACCGGCTATGAGGGGAGGTTGGAGGCCAGTATTTTCTTGCAGGCATGAGTTGGACCGGCTATGAGGGGAGGTTGGAGGCCGGTATTTTCTTTTCCAGGCGTGAGTTGGACCGGCTATTAGGGGCGATTGGATGCCGGTATTTTTTTCAGGTATGCATTGGACCGGCTATGAGGGGAGGTTGGAGGCCAGTATTTTCTTGCAGGCATGAGTTGGACCGGCTATGAAGGTAGGTTGGAGGCCAGTATTTTTTTTCCAGGCGTGTTGGAGCAGCTATGAGTGGAGGTTTGGAGGTTGGGATTTTTTAATCCGGCGTGTGTTGGAACAGCTATAAGGGGAGGTTAGAGGCCATTTTTTTCAGGTGTGTCAGGTGTGTGTTAGACCGGCTATAAGGGTAGGTTGGAGACCGGTATTTTTATTTTCAAGCATGTGTTGGACCGGCTATGAGCGCACATTGGAGGCCGGTATTTATCTTTTCAGGTGTGCATTGGATCGGCTATGAGGGGAGGTTGGAGGCCGGTATTTTCTTTTCCAGGCGTGAGTTGGACCGGCTATTAGGGGAGATTGGATGCCGGTATTTTTTTCAGGCATGCATTGGACCATCTATAAGGGAAGGTTGGAGGACGGTATTTTTTTCAGGCATGCGTTGGACCGGCTATGAGGGGAGGTTGGAGGCCAGTATTTTTTTGCAGGCATGAGTTGGACCGGCTATAAAGGTAGGTTGGAGGCCAGTATTTTTTTTCAGGCGTGTTGGAGCAGCTATGAGTGGAGGTTTGGAGGTTGAGATTTTTTAATCCGGCGTGTGTTGGAACAGCTATAAGGGGAGGTTAGAGGCCATTTTTTTCAGGTGTGTCAGGTGTGTGTTGGATCGGCTATAAGGGCATGTTGGAGACCGGTATTTTTATTTTCAAGCATGTGTTGGACCGGCTATGAGGGCACGTTGGAGGCCAGTATTTATTTTTCAGGAATGCGTTGGACCGGCTATGAGGGAGGCTGGTATTTTTTTCAGGTGTGCTTTGGACTGATTATGAAGGAAGGTTGGAGGCAGGTTTTTTCAGGTGTGCTTTGGACTGACTATGAAGGGAGTTTGGAGGCCGGTATTTTTTCAGGCATTTGTTGGACCGGCTATTAGGGGAGGTTGGAGGCTGGTATTTTTTCAGGCATTTGTTGGACCGGCTATTAGGGGAGGTTGGAGGCTGGTATTTTTTTTCAGGTGTGCTTTGGACTGATTATGAAGGGAGGTTGGAGGCAGGTTTTTTTCAGGTGTGCTTTGGACTGACTATGAAGGGAGGTTGGAGGCCGGTATTTTTTCAGGCATTTGTTGGACCGGCTATTAGGGGAGGTTGGAGCCCGGTATTTTTTTTCAGGTGAGCTTTGGACTGACTATGAGGGGAGGTTGGAGGCCGGTATTTTTTTCAGGTGTGCTTTGGACTGACTATTAGGGGAGGTTGGAGGCCGCTATTTCTTTTAGGCATGCGTTCGACCGGCTATGAGGGAAGTTTGGAGGCTGTTTTTTTTAGGCAGTTGTGTGTTGGACCGGCTATGAGGGGAGGTTGGAGGCTGTTATTTTTTTGCAGTTGTGCGTTGGACAGGCTATGAGGGGAGGTTGGAGGCTGGTATTTTTTTGCAGGAGTGCTTTGGACTGACTATGTGGGGAGGTTGAAGGTGGTATTTTTTTCAGGTATGTGTTGGACTGGCTATTAGGAGAGGTTGGAGGCCGTTATTTTTCTTTTCAGGTGTGCGTTGGCCTGGCTATGAGAGGAGGTTGGAGGCCGGTATTTTTTTCAGGCATGCGTTGGACCGGCTATGAGGGGAGGTTGGAGGCCAGTATTTTTTTGCAGGCATGAGTTGGACCGGCTATGAAGGGAGGTTTGAGGCCAGTATGTTTTTTTCAGGCGTGTTGGAGCAGCTATAAGTGGAGGTTGGGATTTTTTAATCTGGCGTGTGTTGGAACAGCTATAAGGGGAGGTTAGAGGGCATTTTTTTCAGGTGTGTGTTGGACCGTCTATAAGGGCAGGTTTGAGACAGGTATTTTTATTTTCAAGCATGTGTTGGACCGGCTATGAGGGCACGTTGGAGGCCGGTATTAATTTTTTCAGGCGTACGTTGGACCGGCTATGAGGGGAGGTTGGATGCCGGTATTTTTTACTTTTCAGACATGCATTGGATCAGCTGTGAAGGGAGTTTGGAGGCAGGTATTTTTTTTCAGGCGTGCGTTAGACCGATTATTAGGGGAGGTTGGAGGCCGGTATTTTTTTTCAGGTGTGCTTTGGACAGACTATGAGGGGAGGTTGGAGGCCGGTATTTTTTTCAGCTGGGCTTTAGACTGACTATGAAGGGAGGTTGGAGGCCATTATTTTTTTTCAAGCATGTTGGAGCAGCTATGAGTGGAGATTTGGATTTTTTTAATCCGGCGTGTGTTGGAACAGGGGAGGTTAGAGGCCATTTTTTTCAGGTGTGTCAGGTGTGTGTTGTACCGGCTATAAGGGCAGGTTGGAGACCGGCATTTTTATTTTCAAGCATGTTTTGGACCGCCATGAGTGCACGTTGGAGGCTGGTATTTCTTTTTTCAGCCGTGCATTGGACTGGCTATGAGGGGAGGTTGGAGGCCTGTATTTTTTACTTTTCAGACATGCATTGGATCAGCTGTGAAGGGATGATGGAGGCCAGTATTTTTTTGTCAGGCGTGCTTTGGACCAGCTATTAGGGAAGGATGGAGGAGGTATTTTTGTTCAGGCGTGCATTGGTCTGGCTATGAAGAGAGGTTGGATGCCGGTATTATTCTTTGCAGGCATGAGTTGAACCGGCTATGAGGGGTAGTTGGAGGCCGGTATTTTTTTTCAGGTGTGCTTTGGACTGACTATGAGGGGAGGTTGCAAGCTGGTATTTTTTTTCAGGAGTGCTTTGGACTGACTATGAGGGGAGGTTGGAGGCCAGTAGTTTTTTTCAAGCATGCGTTAGACCGGACTATTAGGGGAGGTTGGAGGCCAGTTCAGGCGTGTTGGAGCAGCTATGAGTGGAGGTTAGACGCCATTTTTTTCAGGTGTGTCAGGTGTGTGGTGGACCAGTTTAAGGGCAGGTTGGAGAACGGTATTTTAATTTTTCAGCATGTGTTCGACCGGCTATGAGGGCATGTTGGAGGCCGGTATTTATTTTTCAGGCATGTGTTGGACCAGCTATGAGGAGAGGTTGGATGCCGGTATTTTTTACTTTTCAGGCATGTATTCTATCAGCTGTGAAGTGAGGTTGGAGGCAGGTATTTTCTTTCAGACGTGCGTTAGACTGACTATGAGGGGAGGTTGGAGGCCTGTATTTTTTTTCAGGTGTGCTTTGGACTGACTATGAGGGGAGGTTGGAGGCTGGTATTTTTTTCAGGTGTGCTTTGGACTGACTATGAGGGGAGGTTGGAGGCTGGTATCTTTTTCAGCCATGTGTTGGACCGGCTATTAGGGGAGGTTGGAGGCCGGTATTTTTTTTCAGGTGTGCTTTGGACTGACTATGAGGGGAGGTTGGAGGCTGGTATTTTTTTCAGGTGTGCTTTGGACTGACTATGAGGGGAGGTTGGAGGCTGGTATTTTTTTCAGGTGTGCTTTGGACTGACTATTAGGGGAGGTTGGAGGCTGGTATTTTTTTTCAGGCATGCGTTGGACCGGCTATGAGGGGTAGTTGGAGGCCGGTATTTTTTTCAGGTGTGCTTTAGACTGACTATGAAGGGAGGTTGGAGGCCATTATTTTTTTCAGGCGCGTTGGAGCAGCTATGAGTGGAGGTTTGGATTTTTTAATTCGGCGTGTGTTGGAACAGCTATAAGGGGAGGTTAGAGGCCATTTTTTTTCAGGTGTGTCAGGTGTGTGTTGTACCGGCTATAAGGGCAGGTTGGAGACTGGTATTTTTATTTTCAAGCATGTGTTGGACCGGCTATGAGTGCATGTTGGAGGCCGGTATTTCTTTTTTCAGGCGTGCATTGAACTGGCTATGAGGGGAGGTTGGAAGCATGTATTTTTTACTTTTCAGACATGCATTGGATCAGCTGTGAAGGGATGTTGGAGGCCGATATTTTTTGTCAGGCGTGCGTTGGACCGGCTATTAGGGGAGGTTGGAGGCCGGTATTTTTTTTCAGGTGTGCTTTGGACTGACTGAGGGGAGGTTGGAGGCCGGAATTTTTTTCAGGTGTGCATTGGACTGGCTATGAATGGAAGTTGGAGACCGGTATTTTTTTCAGGCATGCATTGTACCGGCTATGAGGGGAGGTTGGAGGAGGTATTTTTTTCAGGCGTGCATTGGTCTGGCTGTGAGGAGAGGTTGGAGGCCGGTATTATATTTTGCAGGCGTGAGTAGGACTGGCTATGAGGGGTAGGACGAGGCTGGTATATTTTTTTCAGGTGTGCATTGGACCGGATATGAAGGGAGGTTGGAGGCCGGTATTTTTTTTCAGGCATGCGTTGGACTGGCTATGAGGGGTAGTTGGAGGCTTGTATATTTTTTTCAGGCATGCATTGGACCGGCTTCGAGTTGAGTTTGAAGGCTGGTATTTTTTGCAGGTGTGTGCGTTGGACCATCTATGGGGATGTTGGAGGCTGGTATTTTTTTCAGGTGTGCTTTGGACTGACTGTTAGGGGAGGTTGGAGGCCGGTATTTTTTTCAAGCATGCATTGGACCGTCTATAATGGAAGGTTGGAGGCCGGTATTTTTTTCAAGGTGTGCTTTGGACTCACTATTAGGGGAAGTTGGAGGCCGGAATTTTTTTCAGGCATGCGTTGGACCGGCTATGATGGGTAGTTGAAGGCTGGTATATTTTTTCAGGCATGCGTGGGACCAGCTATGAGGGTAGTGTGAAGGCCGGTATTTTCTTGCAGGTGTGTGTTTGACTGGCTATGAGGGGAGGTTGGAGGCCAGTGTTTTTAACAGGCGTGTTGGAGCGCTAAGAGGGGAAGTTGTGGGTCTGTATTTTTTAATCAGGCATGCATTGGACCGGCTATGAGGGGTAGTTGAAGGCTGGTATATTTTTTCAGGCATGCGTTGGACCGGCTATGAGTTTGAAGGCTGGTATTTTCTTGCATGTTGTGTTGAACCAGCTAGGAGGAGAGGTTGGAGGCTGGTATTTTTTGCAGGAGTGCTTTGGACTGACTATGTGGGGAGGTTGGAGGTGGTATTTTTTCCAGACGTGCATTGGTTCAGCTATGAGGAGAGGTTGGAGGCCGTTATTATTTTTTGCAGGTGTATGCTGGACTGGCTAAGAGGGGAGGTTGGAGTCCATTTTTTCAGGCATATTGGAGTGGCTATGAGGGGAGGTTGGAGGTCAGTATTTTTTGATCAGGCCGGTAATTTTCTTTCAGGCGTGCATTGGACCAGCTATGAGGGGATGTTGGAGGTCAGTATTTTTATTTTCAGGTGTGTGTAGGACCGGCTGTAAGGGGAGGTTGGAGGCCGGTATTTTCTTTTTCAGGCGTGAGTTGGACCGGCTATTAGGGGACGTTGGATGTCGGTATTTTTTTCAGGCATGCATTGGACCATCTATAAGGGGAGGTTGAAGGCCGGTAATTTTTTCAGGTGTGCTTTGGACTGACTATGACGGGAGGTTGGAGGCCAGTATTTTTTTGCAGCCATGAGTTAAACCGGCTATGAAGGGAGGTTGGAGGCCAGTATTTTTTTTCAGGCATGTTGGAGCAGCTATGAGTGGAGGTTTGGAGGTTGGGATTTTTTAATCCGGCGTGTGTTGGAACAGCTATAAGGGGAGGTTAGAGGCCATTTTTTTCAGGTGTGTCAGGTGTGTGTTGGACCGGCTATAAGGGTAGGTTGGAGACCGGTATTTTTATTTTCAAGCATGTGTTGGACCGGCTATGAGGGCACATTGGAGGCCGGTATTTATCTTTTCAGGTGTGCGTTGGACCGGCTATGAGGGGAGGTTGGAGGCCGGTATTTTCTTTTCCAGGCGTGAGTTGGACCGGCTATTAGTGGAGATTGGATGCCGGTATTTTTTTCAGGCATGCATTGGACCGGCTATGAGGGGAGGTTGGAGGCCAGTATTTTTTTGCAGGCATGAGTTGGACCGGCTATGAAGGTAGGTTTGAGGCCAGTATTTTTTTTTCAGGCGTGTTGGAGCAGCTATGAGTGGAGGTTTGGAGGTTGGGATTTTTTAATCCGGCGTGTGTTGGAACAGCTATAAGGGGAGGTTAGAGGCCATTTTTTTCAGGTGTGTCAGGTGTGTGTTGGATCGGCTATAAGGGCATGTTGGAGACTGGTACTTTTATTTTCAAGCCTGTGTTGGACCGGCTATAAGGGCACGTTGGAGGCCGGTATTTATTTTTTCAGGCATGCGTTGGACCGGCTATGGGGGGAGGTTGGAGGCTGCTATTTTTTACTTTTCAGGCATGCATTGGATCAGCTGTGAAGTGAGGTTGGAGGCCGGTATTTTTTTTCAGGCGTGCATTGGACCGGCTATTAGGGGAGGTTGGAGGCAGGTTTTTTTTCAGGTGTGCTTTGGACTGACTATGAGGGGAGGTTGGAGGCCGGTATTTTTTTTCAGGTGTGCTTTGGACTGACTATTAGGGGAGGTTGGAGGCCGCTATTTTTTTTAGGCATGCGTTGGACCGGCTATGAGGGAAGTTTGGAGGCTGTTATTTTTTTGCAGTTGTGCGTTGGACAGGCTATGAGGGGAGGTTGGAGGCTGGTATTTTTTTGCAGGAGTGCTTTGGACTGACTATGTGGGGAGGTTGGAGGTGGTATTTTTTTCAGGTATGTGTTGGACTGGCTATTAGGAGAGGTTGGAGACCGTTATTTTTCTTTTCAGGTGTGCGTTGGACCGGCTATGAGAGGAGGTTGGAGGCCGGTATTTTTTTCAGGCATGAGTTGGACCGGCTATGAAGGGAGGTTTGAGGCCAGTATGTTTTTTTCAGGCGTGTTGGAGCAGCTATAAGTGGAGGTTTGGAGGTTGGGATTTTTTAATCTGGCGTGTGTTGGAACAGCTATAAGGGGAGGTTAGAGGCCATTTTTTTGCAAGCATGTGTTGGACCGGCTATGAGGGCACGTTGGAGGCCGGTATTAATTTTTTCAGGCGTGCATTGGACCGGCTATGAGGGGAGGTTGGATGCTGGTATTTTTTACTTTTCAGACATGCATTGGATCAGCTGTGAAGGGAGGTTGGAGGCAGGTATTTTTTTTCAGGCGTGCGTTAGACCGACTATTAGGGGAGGTTGGAGGCCGGTATTTTTTTTTCAGGTGTGCTTTGGACAGACTATGAGGGGAGGTTGGAGGCCGGTATTTTTTTCAGCTGGGCTTTAGACTGACTATGAAGGGAGGTTGGAGGCCATTATTTTTTTTCAGGCATGTTGGAGCAGCTATGAGTGGAGGTTTGGATTTTTTTAATCGGGCGTGTGTTGGAACAGCTATAAGGGGAGGTTAGAGGCCATTTTTTTCAGGTGTGTCAGGTGTGTGTTGTACCGGCTATAAGGGCAGGTTGGAGACCGGCATTTTTATTTTCAAGCATGTTTTGGACCACCATGAGTGCATGTTGGAGGCCGGTATTTCTTTTTTCAGCCGTGCATTGGACTGGCTATGAGGGGAGGTTGGAGGCCTGTATTTTTTACTTTTCAGACATGCATTGGATCAGCTGTGAAGGGATGTTGGAGGCCAGTATTTTTTGTCAGGCGTGAGTTGGACCGGCTATTAGGGGAGGTTGGAGGAGGTATTTTTTTCAGGCGTGCATTGGTCTGGCTATGAGGAGAGGTTGGATGCCGGTATTATTCTTTGCAGGCGTGAGTTGAACCGGCTATGAGGGGTAGTTGGAGGCTGGGATATTTTTTTCAGGCGTGCATTGTACCAGCTATGAGGGGAGGTTGGAGGCCAGTATTTTTTTTCAGGTGTGCTTTGGACTGACTATGAGGGGAGGTTGGAAGTTGGTATTTTTTTCAGGAGTGCTTTGGACTGACTATGAGGGGAGGTTGGAGGCCAGTAGTTTTTTTCAAGCATGCGTTAGACCGGACTATTAGGGGAGGTTGGAGGCCAGTTCAGGCGTGTTGGAGCAGCTATGAATGGAGGTAAGAGGCCATTTTTTTCAGGTGTGTCAGGTGTGTGGTGGACCAGTTTAAGGGCAGGTTGGAGAACGGTATTTTAATTTTCAAGCATGTGTTGGACTGGCTATGAGGGCATGTTGAAGGCCGGTATTTATTTTTCAGGCATGCGTTGTACCAGCTATGAGGAGAGGTTGGATGCCAGTATTTTTTACTTTTCAGGCATGTATTGTATCAGCTGTGAAGGGAGGTTGGAGGCAGGTATTTTCTTTCAGACGTGCGTTAGACTGACTATGAGGGGAGGTTGGAGGCCTGTATTTTTTTCAGGTGTGCTTTGGACTGACTATAAGTAGAGGTTGTAGACTGGAATTTTTTTTCAGCCATGTGTTGGACCGGCTATTAGGGGAGGTTAGAGGCCGGTATTTTTTTTCAGGTGTGCTTTGGACTGACTATGAGGGGAGGTTGGAGGCTGGTATTTTTTTCAGGTGTGCTTTGGACTGACTATGAGGGGAGGTTGGAGGCTGGTATTTTTTTCAGGTGTGCTTTGGACTGACTATTAGGGGAGGTTGGATGCCGGTATTTTTTTCAGGCATGCGTTGGACCGGCTTTGAGAGGTAGTTGGAGGCCGGTATTTTTTCAGGTGTGCTTTAGACTGACTATGAAGGGAGGTTGGAGGCCGGTATTTTTTTCAGGCTTGTGTTGGACCGGCTATTAGGGGAGGTTGGAGGCCGGTATTTTTTTCAGGTGTGCTTTAGACTGACTATGAAGGGAGGTTGGAGGCCATTATTTTTTTTCAGGTGTGTTGGAGCAGCTATGAGTGGAGGTTTGGATTTTTTAATCCGGCGTGTGTTGGAACAGCTATAAGGGGAGGTTAGAGGCCATTTTATTCAGGTGTGTCAGGTGTGTGTTGGATCGGCTATAAGGGCATGTTGGAGACCGGTATTTTTATTTTCAAGCATGTGTTGGACCGGCTATGAGTGCATGTTGGAGGCCGGTATTTTTTTTAGGTGTGCGTTGGACTGGCTATGAATGGAAGTTGGAGACCGGTATTTTTTTCAGGCATGCATTGTACCGGCTATGAGGGGAGGTTGGAGGAGGTATTTTTTTCAGGCGTGCATTGGTCTGGCTGTGAGGAGAGGTTGGAGGCCAGTCTTATATTTTGCAGGCATGAGTAGGACTGGCTATGAGGGGTTGGACGAGGCTGGTATATTTTTTCAGGTGTGCATTGCACCGGCTATGAAGGGAGGTTGGAGGCCAGTATTTTTTTCAGGCATGTGTTGGACCGGCTATTGGGGGAGGTTGGAGGCCGGTATTATATTTTGCAGGCGTGAGTAGGACTGGCTATGAGGGGTAGGACGAGGCTGGTATTTTTTTTCAGGTGTGCATTGGACCGGCTATGAAGGGAGGTTGGAGGCTGGTATTTTTTTTCAGGTGTGCTTTGGACTGACTATTAGGGGAGGTTGGAGGCCGGTATATTTTTTCAGGCATGCGTTGGACTGGCCATGAGGGGAGTTTGAAGGTTGTATTTTTTTTCAGGTGTCCGTTGGACCGGCTATGAGGGGAGGTTGGAGGCTGGTATTTTTTGCAGGAGTTATTAGGACTGACTATGTGGGGAGGTTGGAGGTGGTATTTTTTTCAGGCCTGCATTGGTTCGACTATGAGAGGTTGGAGGCGTTATTATTTTTTGCAGGTTTGAGTTGGACTGGCTAAGAAGGGAGGTTGGAGGCAGTTTTTTCAGGCGTATTGGAGTGGCTATGAGGGGAGGTTGAAGGCTGTTGTTTTTTGATCAGGAAGGTAATTTTCTTTCAGGCGTGCATTGGACCAGCTATGAGGGGAAGTTGGAGGTCGGTATTTTTATTTTCAGGAGCATGTTGTACCGGCTATAAGGGGAAGTTGGAGGCGGGTATTTTATTTTTCAGGCATGAGTTCGACCGGCTATAAGGAGAGGTTGGAGGCCAGTATTTTCTTGGAGGTGTGAGTTGGACCGACTATGAGGGGAGGTTGGAGGCCGGTATTTTTCTTTTCAGGCATGCATTGTACCGGCTATGAGGGGAGGTTGGAGGAGGTATTTTTTTCAGGCGTGCATTGGTCCGGCTATGAGGAGAGGTTGGAGGCCGGTATTAATTTCTGCAGGCGTGAGTAGGACTGGCTATGAGGGGTAGGACGAGGCTGGTATATTTTTTTCAGGTGTGCATTGGACCGGCTATGAAGGGAGGTTGGAGGCCGGTATTTTTTTTTTTTAGGCATGTGTTGGACCGGCTATTAGGGGAGGTTGGAGGCCGGTATTTTTTTCAGGTGTGCTTTGGACTGACTATGAGGGGAGGTTGGAGGCCAGTTTTTTTTTTCAAGTGTGCTTTGGACTGACTATTAAGGGAGGTTGTAGGCTGGAATTGTTTTTCAGCCATGTGTTGGACCAGCTATTAGGGGAGGTTGGAGGCTGGTATATTTTTTTCATCATGTGTTGGACCGGCTATGAGGGGTAGTTGGAGGCTGGTATATTTTTTTCAGGCCTGCATTGGTTCGACTATGAGAGGTTGGAGGCCATTATTATTTTTTGCAGGTTTGAGTTGGACTGGCTAAGAGGGGAGGTTGGAGGCAGTTTTTTCAGGCGTATTGGAGTGGCTATGAGGGGAGGTTGAAGGCTGTTGTTTTTTGATCAAGAAGGTAATTTTCTTTCAGGCGTGCATTGGACCAGCTATGAGGGGAAGTTGGAGGTCTGTATTTTTATTTTCAGGTGCGTTGGACCGGCTATAAGGGGGGGTTGGAGGCCAGTATTTTCTTTTTCAGGCATGAGTTGGACCGGCTATGAGGGGGGGTTGGAGGCTATTATTTTTTTGGAGGTGTGAGTTGCACCGGCTATGAGGGGAGGTTGGAGGCCGGTATTTTTCTTTTCAGGCATGCGTTGGACCGGCTATGAGGGGGGGTTGGAGGCTATTATTTTTTTGCAGGCATGAGTTGGACCGGCTATGAAGGGAGGTTGGAAGCCGGTATTTTTTAATCAGGCTTGCGTGGGACCAGCTATGAGGGGAGGTTAGAGGCCATTTTTTAAGGTGTGTCAGGTGAGTGTTGGACTGGCTATAAGGGCAGGTTGGAGACTGCTATTTTTATTTTCAAGCATGTGTTGGACCGGCTATGAGGGCACGTTGGAGGCCGTTATTTATTTTTTCAGGCGTGCATTGGACCGGCTATGAGGGGAGGTTGGAGGCCGTTTTTTAAACTTTTCAGGCATGCATTGGATTAGCTGTGAAGGGAGGTTGGAGGCCGGTATTTTTTTCAGGCGTGCATTGGACCGGCTATTAGGGGAGGTTGGAGGCCGTTTTTTTTTGCAGGATTGCTTTGGACTGTGTGGGGAGGTTGGAGGTGGTAATTTTTTTTCAGGCGTGCATTGGTCTGGCTATGAGGAGAGGTTTGGAGGCTGGTATTTTTTTGGACTATGTGGGGAGGTTGGAGGTGGTATTTTTTTTTCAGGCGTGCATTGGTCCGGCTATGAGGAGAGGTTGGAGGCGGTATTATTTTTTGCAGGTGTGAGTTGGACTGGCAAAGAGGGGAGGTTGGAGGCCGTTTTTTGAGGTGTGTTTGATTGGCTATGAGGGGAGGTTGGAGGTCTTTATTTTTTAATTAGGTCGGTAATTTTCTTTCAGGTGTGCGTTGGAATGGCTATGAGGGGAGGTTGGAGGTCGCTATTTATATTTTTAGGAGTGTGTTGGACCGGCTGTAAGGGGAGGTTGGAGGCTGGTATTTTCTTTTTCATGTGTGTGTTGGACCGTCTATTAGGGGAGGTTGGATGCCGGTATTTTTTCAGGCATGCATTGGACCATCTATAAGGGGAGGTTGGAGGCCAGTATTTTTTTGGAGGTGTGAGTTGGACCAGCTATGAGGGGAGGTTGGAGGCCGGTATTTTTTTCATGTGTGCTTTGGACTGACTATTAGGGGAGGTTGGAGGCCAGTATTTTTTTTATGCATGCCTTTGACCCGCTATGAGAGTTTGGAGGCCGGTAATTTTTTTTGCAGGCGTGAGTTGGACTGGCTAAGAGGGGAGGTTGGAGGCTGTTTTTTCAGGTGTGTTGGAGGGGCTATGAGGGGAGGTTGGAGGCCGGTATTTTTTAATTAGGCCGGTAATTTTCTTTCAGGCGTGCATTGGACCAGCTATGAGGGGAGGTTGGAGGTCGGTATTTTTTTTTCAGGTGTGTGTTGGACCGGCTGTAAGGGGAGGTTGGAGGCTGGTATTTTCTTTTTCAGGTGTACGTTGGACCGGCTATGAAGGGAGGTTGGATGCCGGTATTTTTTCAGGCATGCATTGGACCATCTATAAGGGGAGGTTGGAGGCCGGTATTTTTTTTCAGGCATGTGTTGGACCAGCTATGAGGGGAGGTTGGAGGCCGGTATTTTTTTTCAAGCTTGTGTTGGACCGGCTATTAGGGGTGGTTGAAGGCCGGTATTTTTTTCAGGTGTGCTTTGGACTGACTATGAGGGGAGGTTGGATGCCAGTATTTTTTTGCAGCCATGAGTTAAATCGGCTATGAAGGGAGGTTGGAGGCCAGTATTTTTTTTCATGCATGTTGGAGCAGCTATGAGTGGAGGTTTGGAGGTTGGGATTTTTTAACCACTTGACCACTGGGCACTTAAACACCCTTAATAACCAGACCAATTTTCAGCTTTCGGTGCTCTCACATTTTGAATGACAATTAGTCATGCAACACTGGACCTATATGAAATTTTTGTCCTTTTTTCACACAAATGGAGCTTTCTTTTGGTGGTATTTAATCACCGCTGGGTTTTTTATTTTTTGTGCTATAAAAGAAAAAATACAGAAAATTCTGTAATGTATACTACTACATATCTTTGGTAAAAATAAGTACAAATTGGTGGATATTATTTGGTCTTTGTGAAAGTTATAGAGTCCACAAGCTATGGCGCCATTATCTGAAAATTGATCACACCTGAAGTACTGACGGCCTATTTGAATTCTTGAGACCCTAACATGCCAGAAAAGTACAAATACCCCCCAAATGACCCCTTTTTGGAAAGAAGACATTCCAAGGTATTTAGTAAGAGGCATGATGAGTTTTTTGAAGTTGTCATTTTTTCCCACAATTCTTTGCAAAATCAAGATTTTTTTTACTTTTTTTTTTTCACAAAATTGTCATATTATCAGTTTATTTCTCACACAGCATATGCATACCACAAATTACACCCCAAAAACACATTCTGCTATTACTCCCAAGTACGACGATACCACATGTGTGAGACTTTTACACAGTGTGGCCACATACAGAGGCCCAACATGCATGGAGCGCCATCAGGCGTTCTGGAGCACCCAGGACAATTCTGACATTTCGCTCCTACATGTAAAAATCATCATTTATTTGCTAGAAAATTACATAGAATCCCAAAACATTATATATGTTGTTAGCAAACACCCTGGAGAATACAATGGTGGTCGATGCAACTTTTTATCTCGCACGGTATTTGCGCAGCAATTTTTCGAATGCTTTTTTTTTGAAAAAAACTGTTTTGTGCTTAAAAAAACACAGTAAAGTTAGCCCAATTTTTGCATAATGTGAAAGATGAAGTTACACTGAGTAAATCAATACCTAACATGTCACTCTTCAAAATTGCACAGGCTCGTGGAATGGCGCCAAACGTCGCTACTTAAAAATCCCCATAGGCGACAATTTAATTTTTTTTACTGGTTATATGTTTTGAGTTAGAGAGGAGGTCTAGAATTATTGCTCTCGCTCTAACGTTCGCAGCGATACCTCACATGTGGGGTTTGAACACCGTTTTCATATGTGGGCGGGACTTACATATGCGTTCGCTTCTGCATGCGAGCACATGGGGACAGGTGCGCTTTAAAAAAAAAAATGTTATTGTTCATTTTACTTTATTTATTTTAGTTTGACATTTTTTTCCCCAAAAATAAATTTTTTGATCACTTTTATTCCTATTACAAGGAATGTAAACATCCCTTGTAATAGGAATATGGCATGACAGATCCTCTTTACAGTGAGATATGGGGTCAATAAGACCCCGCATCTCACCTCTAAGCTAGGAAGCCTGAAAAAAAAAAGATTCTGTATTTGATCATATTGGCGAGTCGGTAGAAGCACCGGAGGGCGACGGGAGGGGGGTGTCTATGGCTGGGTATTGCAGGGTATCACCGACTATGGCTGGGTATCTCAGAGTATGGCTGGGTATCTCAGAGTATGGCGTTGCAGAGTATTGCGTTGCGGAGCATTGCAGGATATTGGAGGGTGTTGCAGAGCATTGCAGAGTGTTGCACGGTATTGGCGGGTGTTGCAGAGCATTGCAGAGTGTTGCAGGGTATTGGTGGGTGTTGCAGAGCATTGCAGAGTGTTGCAGAGCATTGCAGAGTGTTGCAGAGCATTGCAGAGTGTTGCAGAGCATTGGTGGGTGTTGCCGAGCATTGCAGAGTGTTGCAGGGTATTGGCGGGTGTTGCAGAGCGTTGCAGGGTATTGCAGAGTGTTGCAGGGTATTGCAGGGTATTGCAGAGTAATGCAGAGTAATGCAGAGTAATGCAGAGTATTGCAGTGTAATGCAGAGTATTGCAGTGTAATGTGAAAATGTAGCTGAAAAACAGCAGCAAATAAACTCCGCGCCACTTATTAAAATGTGAAAAAAGAATAAACAAATAATCAGTGATTCAAATAAACTGAGTGAAACACTAATAGCTGCTCCCTAGAAGCAAGAGAAAAAACTTGTCGTGCTGTAAATAAGGTAAAAATATATATAGACATCAATTACAAATGTGAAACTTATTAATCATAGAACACCTCAAGTGATAGACAACCTATCGCCATAAATTGAAAAACATAAGACAATTGCAAAAAAAATTATGGTGATAATGTATTAAATAATAAAGTCCCACTTCGATGCTAGGAAAACAAAATATATCCACAGTCCATACAGTGATTCATTTAGTGAAAAATTCCGTCTATATCCATATGCCAGAAGGCGGCTGAAATCTTCTACAAGATTGTGACACGTCCCTTCACCAAATTTTGGACACAGACAACACCCCAACCGTGAAGATAAAGTTGTCTTCTTACCAGATGATGTTGACTACTTTACTTAAAAAGATAGTCAAATAAGCTTATGCAGGTGAATTCCCTGCTCACATGGAATAAGATGGACCTCTTATGGAAAAAAACCTTCTCCTCATAGATTCAGACAGGTCATAAAAAAAGGAGAGCAAACAGAATCCATAGTGTGACACCATTTAATTATAAAAATTTAAAAACATAAAGCCAAATGGCTGCTTACATATGCCGGTGCCCGACCTGGCACTGGGGCTGCTTGCTTAAAACAATCGTTTCATGGTAGATGCGTAGTTCCTCGTTGTGTACGGCGTGCGTTCCACCAAAAAACAGCCGACAACCAAAAACGTCCGGAACTGTACGTGTACAAACGTGACTAGGTACCGCCTCTACGTACGTTTCATTTGACACGTCATCAGGAAGCGTACCTAGTCACAGAGTCAACATTCTTTATGGTGTCCCGATCGATCAAAAAGACCAATAGAGAAACACTTGATTTTGTACGCAGCCTCAGTCCCACTCAAGGCTTAATGGATAATCCATTGTTCATAAAACATAACTGGCTTCCATAATACAAATATAAAACAAATAAAAACTAAACATAGTTCACCCTGAAATCACAGGGAAAAAACTGTACATAGCAAAAATTTGTATGAAATAAAAATCCTGTCAATTAATTCCTATTAGAAGAAAGGAGAGGGAATTGCTTTCTTGTAATTTACAAGATTAACCTCTAGATGTCAGTCTATAGGCGAAGGTATCTAATACCACTCATTAAACAGAAAATGACTTTTAAACCTGAATATTTAATTGCACTTTTTATAAGATTTATTAGTACTATTCCCAAAAAAATAATAACAATAATCTTATCTATATATGTAAGGAAAACAAAACCCTACATCATAAGATAAAATTCCAATTGAAAAGAGAGACACTCTAGAGTGAAAAAACGGTTTCAATCATTGGACAAAAAACAATTCAAATCAAGCTCTATGTTCATTCCTAAAGGCTGCATTGTCTTTGATTTATATATCCATTTTGTTTCATTCTTTGATATTTCCCTTTTCATGTGTGTTCCTCTCCAATGTTTTGAAATCTTGTCAATCCCATAAAATTTGCAAAGTGAAGGATCGCTATCATGATGTGATTTAAAGTGTCTTGACACACTATGATTGGGAAAACCTTTCTTAACCACTTGCCGACCGCCGCACGACGATGTACGTCGACAGAATGGCACGGGCAGGCATAAGGGCTTACATGTACGTCCTTGCCTGCCCGCGGGTCGGGGGCCCGATCGGGCCCCCGCCCGGTGCCTGCGGCGGTCGGTATTCGTTCGGGAGCGATCCCGGACGAGGGGACGGCCATTCATTCATGGCCACCCCCTCGCGATCGCTCCCGACGAATGAAAATGTCCAGTGACATCACTTCCTCTCCTGTAATGTAAACACAGGAGAGGAAGTGATGTATTCTCTCCTCCGTGTCGGTATTTTTCGTTCTGGCACCGAGGAGAGAGCATCGGTGAGTTGCACAAGCACTACACTACACAGTAGAACATGCCAGGCACACTCACACCCCCCCTTTACCCCCCGATCACCCCCCAATTACCCCTGCCCCCCCAGTCACAGTGACACCAATTGCTTTTTTTTTTTTTTTTTTTGCATTGGTGTCATTTGTGACTGTAATAACTGTTAGGGCAGTTAGGGTTAGCCCCCTTTAGTTCTAATGTGCCCCCCTAACCCCCCCAATAAAGGTTTAACCCCGTAATCACCCCCCGTCGCCAGTGTCACTAAGGCTGGGTTCACATTGCAGCGGTTTATGAGAACGAATGTGATTCGCACCGCACTGCAGTGCAAATCACATCCGATCTCTGTGCGATTCGAGTTCAGCCATACAGATAGTATGGCTGAATTCGTGTCGCACCCGCCGCACCCGCCGCACCCGCCGCAAATTCGCACGGGACCCTTTTTTTGGCCCGCAGCAGAATCGGATCGCATGGGTGTTCAC
Source organism: Lithobates pipiens (assembly GCF_037356315.1). Lineage (NCBI taxonomy): Eukaryota > Metazoa > Chordata > Amphibia > Anura > Ranidae > Lithobates > Lithobates pipiens. Next base: position 369,977,518 of record NW_027507748.1, on the reverse strand, counting down.
ACCATGCGATCCGAGTTTGCAGATCGCACTGCGATATGCGAACTGATCTGGGGGTGTCATTAACATTTCACTGACACTCCCAGCAGTTCGCATAGGGCAGTGTGAACTGCCGCCGGGAGGCATGCGATGCGGGAACCCGCCACGGATTCGTGGCGTTCCCGCATCGCTCCAGTGTGAACCCAGCCTAATAAGCGATCATTTTTCTGATCGCTGTATTAGTGTCACAGGTGACGCTAGTTAGGCAGGTAGGTATTTAGGTTCGCCGCAGCTTTTTATAGCGCCAGGGACCCCCATATACTACCGCATAAAGCCCCCTGATTTCCCCCTAGTTAACCCTTTCACCAGTGATCACCATATAACTGTTACAGGTGACGCTGGTTGGTTAGTTATTTTTTTATAGTTTCAGGGCACCCGCCATTTATTACCTAATAAAGGTTTAACCCCCTGATCACCCGGCGGGTGTCATTTGTGACTGTAATAACTGTTAGGGCAGTTAGGGTTAGCCCCCTTTAGTTCTAAGGTACCCCCCTAACCCCCCCAATAAAGGTTTAACCCCGTGATCACCCCCCGTCGCCAGTGTCACTAAGGCTGGGTTCACATTGCAGCGGTTTATGAGAACGGATGTGATTCGCACCGCACTGCAGTGCAAATCACATCCGATCTCTGTGCGATTCGAGTTCAGCCATACAGATAGTATGGCTGAATTCGTGTCGCACCCGCCGCACCCGCCGCAAACTCGCACGGGACCCTTTTTTTGGTCCGCAGCAGAATCGGATCGCATGGGTGTTCACACCATGCGATCCGAGTTTGCAGATCGCACTGCGATATGCGAACTGATCTGGGGGTGTCATTAACATTTCACTGACACTCCCAGCAGTTCGCATAGGGCAGTGTGAACTGCCGCCGGGAGGCATGTGATGCGGGAACCCGCCGCGCATTCGTGGCGTTCCCACATCGCTCCAGTGTGAACCCAGCCTAATAAGCGATCGTTTTTCTGATCGCTGTATTAGTGTCACAGGTGACGCTAGTTAGGCAGGTAGGTATTTAGGTTCGCCGCAGCTTTTTATAGCGCCAGGGACCCCCATATACTACCGCATAAAGCCCCCTGATTGCCCCCTAGTTAACCCTTTCACCAGTGATCACCATATAACTGTTACAGGTGACGCTGGTTGGTTAGTTATTTTTTTTTATAGTTTCAGGGCACCCGCCATTTATTACCTAGTCTCACTAGTGTACCCCTAAATTTAGGGGTGTCTACTTTCCAAAATGGGGTCATTTGGGGGGGGGGGTTGTGCCATCTTGGCATTTTATGGCTTTCAAAACTGTAACGCCCTTAGAAATCCTGAAGGCAGTGCTTGGTTTTCGGGGCCCCGTACGCGGCTAGGCTCCCAAAAAGTCCCACATATGTGGTATCCCCGTACTCAGGAGAAGCAGCAGAATTTATTTTGGGGTGTCATTTCACATATGCCCATGGCATGCGTGAGCAATATATCATTTAGTGACAACTTTGTGAAAAAAAAAAAAAAAAAAAAAGTTTGTAATTTTCCCGCAACTTGTGGCAAAATATAAAATATTCCATGGACTCAACATGCCTCTCAGCAAATAGCTTGGGGTGTCTACTTTCTAAAATGGGGTCATTTGTAGGGGTTTTGTGCCATCTTGGCATTTTATGGCCTTCAAAACTGTAATAGGTAGTGAGGAGTGAAGTCAAATATTTACGCCCTTAGAAAACCTGAAGGCGGTTCTTGGTTTCGGGGCCCCGTACGCGGCTAGGCTCCCAAAAAGTCCCACATATGTGGTATCCCCGTACTCAGGAGAAGCAGCAGAATTTATTTTGGGGTGTCATTTCACATATGCCCATAGCATGTGTGAGCAATATATCATTTAGTGACAACTTTGTGAAAAAAAAAAAAAAAAAAATTAAAGTTTGTAATTTTCCCGCAACTTGTGGCAAAATATAAAATATTCCATGGACTCAAAATGCCTCTCAGCAAATAGCTTGGGGTGTCTACTTTCTAAAATGGGGTCATTTGTGGGGGTTTTGTGCCATCTTGGCATTTTATGGCCTTCAAAACTGTAATAGGTAGTGAGAAGTGAAATCAAACATTTACGCCCTTAGAAAGCCTGAAGGCGGTGCTTGGTTTTCGGGGCCCCGTACGCGGCTAGGCTCCAAAAAAGTCCCACATATGTGGTATCCCCGTACTCAGGAGAAGCAGCAGAATTTATTTTGGGGTGTCATTTCACATATGCCCATAGCATGTGTGAGCAATATATCATTTAGTGACAACTTTGTGTAAAAAAAAAAAAAATTATTTTTTGTCATTATTCAATCGCTTGAGGCAAAAAAATAAAATATTCAATGGGCTCAACATGCCACTTATCAATTTCCTTAGGGTGTCTACTTTCCAAAATGGGGTCATTTGGAGGGGTTTTGTACTGCCCTGCCATTTTAGCACCTCAAGAAATGAGATAGGCAGTCGTAAACTAAAAGCCGCGTAAATTCCAGAAAACGTACCTTAGTTTGTAGATGTGACAACTTTTGCGCAAACCAATAAATATACAATTATTGACTTTTTTTTTACCAAAGACATGTGGCTGAATACATTTTGGCCTAAATGTATGACTAAAATTGAGTTTATTGGATTTTTCTAATAACAAAAAGTAGAAAATATCATTTTTTTTCAAAATTTGCGGTCTTTTTACGTTTATATCGCAAAAAATAAAAATCGCAGAGGCAATCAAATACCATCAAAAGAAAGCTCTATTTGTGGGAAGAAAAGGACGCAAATTTTGTTTGGGTACAACATTGCATGACCGCGCAATTACCAGTTAAAGCAGCGCAGTGCCAAATTGTAAAAAGACCTCTGTGTAAGGGCTTACCTAGATTGGAGTCCATGTTGCAGAGATGTAGGCTCACCCTTGCAAATAAACACAGCCCACAGTAACAAACAGATAAGCTACCTGGGCTGTGAATCTGTGCACGGGGGCTTGACAGGAATTTGCCAAAGGATTGTCCAGGTAAAGCCGTAGTCAGGGATTCCAGAAGACAGAATAAACGATATACAAGCCAGGGTCGGTAGCCAGGGTCAGTCTTGGAACTCAGGAACTCAGGAACTCAGGAACTCAGGAACTCAGGAACTCAGGAACTCAGGAACTCAGGAACTCAGGAACTCAGGAACCTTTGGCAACAAGAGACAATGAACTGACAAAGCCCTCAGAGTGAGGCAGTGTTTTATATCCTAGCTGATTAGGTAACCTGCCACAGCTGATCCAAGAGTGAAAGGTACAAACAGAATTGCCCACAGTACTAATGCAAAACTAGACATGGCTGGAAAGCAGGCAGAATAGAACTGAGGTGTGGCTCGGAGGTAAGGTAACGGGAACAACTACTGGCAGTCATGAGTTCAATACCACCCAGAGCCACTTGAGGCGTGACTACACCTGGCTGTCCAAAATACACGGTAGGGACCGTGACAGTTCCCTCCCCTTAGGAATGCCCTCAGAGCATGGAACATCCTATTTCTTTTGGGCTTTCTTAGTTTTAGAAGTTCCAGTTGGGTAGACTTTCGTCGCTCGCAAGGCTCTTTCGAAAGTCTTCAGGTCCTGCTTACGGACTATGGTGCCATTTGAGGCATACGTACAGTCAGGAGATAGCGGGGTCACCGGCACAGGAACTTCAAGCGGGGTCACCGGCACAGGAACTTCAAGCGGGGTCACCGGCACAGGAACTTCAAGCGGGGTCACCGGCACAGGAACTTCAAGCGGGGTCACCGGCACAGGAACTTCAAGCGGGGACACCGGCACAGGAACTTCAAGCGGGGACACCGGCACTTCAACAGGAGAAGCAGGCACCGACACTTCGAGCTGGATAGCAGGCAGAGATTCAGGGACAGCAGGAAGGATCCTAGAAGTACCCACTTGGAGAACCTTAGACCGAGGTGGGCGAATTGGACAGAGAGATATAAGATGCCCTCTTCCCCCACAGTAAAAACAAAGACCACAGTCTCTCCTCCGCTCTCTTTCACCTTGGGATAGCTTGAGCCGGATGGCCCCTATCTCCATGGGTTCTACGTCTCCCAGGGAAGGTGTGCGTGTGACCTTAGGAGCGTCTAGGCTTTGTGGGGTAAGGACTTCAGCTTCATGACTTGGAACATACTGTGATGGCATGGAGTCGTATCTGTACCGGGTACTTCTGTCCTTGGATTCCCGCAGGCCACGTGAGCAAAGAGTAGACTTGGGAACTCTGGTCTTAGAAACACGAATGTAAGAATCCAGAGCAAACATGAATGCCTCCCAGCTATCCAAGACTGGACTCCTTTCCTGTAAAAGCTGATGAGCCCATGTTTTGCATTGTCCAGTGAGCAGGTTGATGGAAGCACGAATCTTAATAAAGTCAGTGGCATAGGTCCTAGGCTTAAGGGCAAACAACAGCTCACAATCCATCTTAAAACAAAAGAAGGATGCACGATTACCATCAAACTTCTCAGGCATCAAAACAAACGGTTCTGGACATGCAGGTTCCAGGGTTGGGTGTACTGTGCCTCTAAACAAACGGACTTCTTGCTGCAGCTCAGCAATGGTCTGGCCCAAGCTGGAGATTTGTAGAGCAAGGGAGGTGAGCATCCTGTACATCTCTGCGGACTCCCTGTTGGTCAGTTCATTATGTAAGGGCTTACCTAGATTGGAGTCCATGTTGCAGAGATGTAGGCTCACCCTTGCAAATAAACACAGCCCACAGTAACAAACAGATAAGCTACCTGGGCCGTGAATCTGTGCACGGGGGCTTGACAGGAATTTGCCAAAGGATTGTCCAGGTAAAGCCGTAGTCAGGGATTCCAGAAGACAGAATAAACGATATACAAGCCAGGGTCGGTAGCCAGGGTCAGTCTTGGAACTCAGGAACTCAGGAACCTTTGGCAACAAGAGACAATGAACTGACAAAGCCCTCAGAGTGAGGCAGTGTTTTATATCCTAGCTGATTAGGTAACCTGCCACAGCTGATCCAAGAGTGAAAGGTACAAACAGAATTGCCCACAGTACTAATGCAAAACTAGACATGGCTGGAAAGCAGGCAGAATGGAACTGAGGTGTGGCTCAGAGGTAAGGTAACGGGAACAACTACTGGCAGTCATGAGTTCAATACCACCCAGAGCCACTTGAGGCGTGACTACACCTGGCTGTCCAAAATACACGGTAGGGACCGTGACACTCTGGTCATTTACCAGCAAAATGGTCCGGTCTGAAAGTGGTTAATATTTGTGAGATGTTCATTAATTCTAATTTTTAACTGTCTGGTGGTTCGGCCTACATACTGTATCGAGCATGGGCATTCTAGCACATAAGTTACATGATCCAAGTTACATGTAATTAATGGTTTGATTTTATACTCCGTCTTAGTGACTTGAGATTGAAACTGAGTAACCTTTTTTGATGAGCCAGGTTTTCTGGTTAGCTTGCAGGCTTTACATCTAGGACAATAATGAAAACCGGACCCATCCAGAAAGGTTGAAAGCTTTTTTGGGGGGTCTGGAACATTACGGGCTAATTGGTTTCTCAAACCCGGTGCCCTTCTGTAAATGAATATGGGGTTCTGTGGAATTATAGATGCCAGATCCTTATCTTGCTGTAAAATGGACCAATACTTTTTAAAAATGGTTTCTACCTGTCTATACTGTCTATTGAACCCTGTCACAAAGGCTGTAGCTCCTTGGTGCTCTGGTTTAGCTTTTGATACCAATAAAGTTTGTCTATCCATCTGGGACACCTGTGTTACAACTTTCTCTAGGGCTTTTGGGAGTAACCTTTTTCTAGGAACCTACTAGTTAGAACCTGGGCTTGTGAGTGGAAATCAGACTCTTCCTCGCAGTTCCGTTTTAATCGCATATATTGTCCTTTCGGAACTGCTCCTATCCACTGTGGGTGGTGACAACTATGTGTAGGCGCATACCCATTTCTATCTGTAGTTTTAAAATAAGTTTTGGTGACAAACTTATTATGCTTTTTAGTAATAGTGAGGTCCAAATAGTTCACTTCCACCATGCTGTATTCGGCTGTGAACTTCAAGCAGTATTGATTACCGTTCATTTTATTAAAAAATTCCTTAAAACTATCCAAAGTACCTTTCCAAAAAATAATTACATCATCAATATATCTTTTATAAAAAATAAGGGATTTGTTCATGTTTTTATAGATGGTTTCTGATTCCCATCTATTCAGAACAATATTGGCTACACTGGGAGCATATCGTGCTCCCATGGCCACTCCTGCTATTTGATTATATTAATCATTATTGGCCCAGAAAAAATTATTACTCATAGCGAGATCAAGGCGAGATGCTTTCTAGCATATGGATATAGACAGAGTTTTTCACTAAATGAATCACTGTATGGACTGTGGATATATTTTGTTTTCCTAGCATCGAAGTGGGACTTTATTATTTAATACATTATCACCATAATTTTTTTTGCAATTGTCTTATGTTTTTCAATTTATGATGATAGGTTGTCTATCACTTGAGGTGTTCTATGATTAATAAGTTTCACATTTGTAATTGATGTCTATATATATTTTTTAGCGCCCCTACTATTACCTTATTTATTGCAGTGTAATGCAGAGTAATGCAGTGTAATGCAGAGTATTGCAGAGTAATGCAGAGTAATGCAGAGTATTGCAGAGTAATGCAGAGTAATGCAGAGTATTGCAGAGTGTAGCAGGGTATTGCAGAGTAATGCAGAGTATTGCAGAGTAATGCATGGTATTGCAGAGTGTTGCAGGGTATTGCAGAGTAATGCAGAGTAATGGCAGGGTATTGCAGAGTATTGGCAGGATATTGAGGGGTTAATTTTCGGTGAGCAGCGATGTGGGCACTGCAGATGCAGCCCACATCGCTGCTGACACCGATCTCTTCCCCCTCCGCTGTTCCGATCAGTACAGAGAGGGGGAGGGAGGAACCGGCATCATAACATGACGCCGGTTTGTTTACAAGTGATCACTCCGTCATTTGACGGAGCGATCACGTGGTAAACGGCCGCTATGAGCGGGCGTTTACCGTGATCCATGATGCGCCGGGTCCTGTGGACCCGGCGGTCACGGATGCTCTCAAGTGCGCGCCCCAGGGGGCGCGCGAGAGCGGAATTCTGGGAGGACGTCATATGACGGCCTCCCAGAGTTAAGAAACCGCCCTGTAGCCGTCATTCGGCTATAGGGCGGTTGTTAAGTGGTTAATCTGGCGTGTGTTGGAACAGCTATAAGGGGAGGTTAGAGGCCATTTTTTTCATGTGTGTCAGGATTGTGTTGGACCAGCTATAAGGGTAGGTTGGAGACCGGTATTTTTATTTTCAAGCATGTGTTGGACCGGCTATGAGGGCACATTGGAGGCTGGTATTTATTTTTTCAGGTGTGTGTTGGACCGGCTATGAGGGAAGGTTGGAGGCCGGTATTTTCTTTTTCAGGCCTGAGTTGGACCGGCTATTAGGGGAGATTGGATGTCGGTATTTTTTTCAGGCATGCACTGGACCATCTATAAGGGGAGGTTGGAGGCCGGTATTTTTTTCAGGCATGCGTTGGACCGGCTATGAGGGTAGGTTGGAGGCCGCTATTTTTTACTTTTCAGGCATGCATTGGATCAGCTGTGAAGTGAGGCTGGAGGCCGGTATTTTTTTTTCAGGCGTGCGTTGGACCGGCTATCAGGGGAAGTTGGAGGCTGGTATTTTTTTTCAGGTGTGTGTTGGACCGGCTATGAGGGAAGGTTGGAGGCCGGTATTTTCTTTTTCAGGCCTGAGTTGGACCGGCTATTAGGGGAGATTGGATGTCGGTATTTTTTTCAGGCATGCACTGGACCATCTATAAGGGGAGGTTGGAGGCCGGTATTTTTTTCAGGCATGCGTTGGACCGGCTATGAGGGTAGGTTGGAGGCCGCTATTTTTTACTTTTCAGGCATGCATTGGATCAGCTGTGAAGTGAGGCTGGAGGCCGGTATTTTTTTTCAGGCGTGCGTTGGACCGGCTATCAGGGGAAGTTGGAGGCTGGTATTTTTTTTCAGGTGTGCTTTGGACTGACTATGAAGGGAGGTTGGAGCCCGATATTTTTTTCAGGTGAGCTTTGGACTTACTATGAGGGAGGTTGGAGGCTGTTTTTTTTGCAGTTGTGCATTGGACTGGCTATGAGGGGAGGTTGGAGGTTGTTATTTTTTTGCAGTTGTGCGTTGGACCAGCTATGAGGGGAGGTTGGAGGCTGGTATTTTTTTGCAGGAGTGCTTTGGACTGGCTATGTGAGGAGGTTGGAGGTGGTATTTTTTCAGGCATGTGTTGGACCGACTATTAGGGGAGGTTGGATGCCGTTATTTTTCTTTTCATGTGTGCGTTGGACCGGCTATGAGAGGAGATTGGAGGCCGGTGTTTTTTCAGGCATGCGTTGGACCGGCTATGAGGGGAGGTTGGAGGCCTATATTTTTTTGCAGGCATGAGTTGTACCGGCTATGAAGGGAGGTTGGAGGCCAGTATTTTTTTTCAGGCGTGTTGGAGCAGCTATGAGTGGAGGTTTGGATGTTGGGATTTTTTAATCCGGCGTGTGTTGGAACAGCTATAAGGGGAGGTTAGAGGCTTTTTTTTTCAGGTGTGTCAGGTGTGTGTTGGACCGGCTATAAGGGCAGGTTGGAGACGGGTATTTTTATTTTCAAGCATGTGTTGGACCGGCTATAAGGGCACACTGGAGGTCAGTATTAATTTTTTCAGACGTGCGTTGGACCGGCTATAAGGGGAGGTTGGATGCCGGTATTTTTTACTTTTCAGGCATGCATTGGATCAGCTGTGAAGGGAGGTTGGAGGCAGGTATTTATTTTCAGGCGTGCGTTAGACCGGCTATTAGGGGAGGTTGGAGGCTGGTATTTTTTTTCAGGTGTGCTTTGGACTGACTATGAGGGGAGGTTGAAGGCCGGTATTTTTTTCAGCTGGGCTTTAGACTGACTATGAAGGGAGGTTGGAGGCCATTTTTTTTTCAGGCATGTTGGAGCAGCTATGAGTGGAGGTTTGGATTGTTTTAATCCGGCGTGTGTTGGAACAGCTATGAGGGGAGGTTAGAGGCCATTTTTTTTTCAGGTGTGTCAGGTGTGTGTTGTACCAGCTATAAGGGCAGGTTGGAGACCGGCATTTATATTTTCAAGCATGTATTGGACAGCTATGAGTGCATGTTGGAGGCCGGTATTTCTTTTTTCAGCCGTGCATTGGACTGGCTATGAGGGGATGTTGGAGGCCGGTATTTTTTTCAGGTGTGCGTTGGACCGGCTATTAAGGGAGGTTGGAGGAGGTATTTTTTTCAGGCGTGCATTGGTCTGGCTATTAGGAGAGGTTGGATGCCGGTATTATTCTTTGCAGGCATGAGTTGGACCGGCTATGAGGGGTAGTTGGAGGCTGGTATATTTTTTTTCAGGCGTGCATAGTGCCGGCTATGAGGGGAGGTTGGAGGCCGGTATTTTTTTTTCAGGTGTGCTTTGGACTGACAATGATGGGAGGTTGGAGGCTGGTATTTTTTTTCAGGTGTGCTTTGGACTGACTACGAGGGGAGGTTGGAGGCCAGTAGTTTTTTTCAGGCATGTGTTAGATCGGCTATTAGGGGAGGTTCGAGGCCAGTTCAGGCGCGTTGGAGCAGCTACGAGTAGAGGTTTGGAGGTGTAGGTTTTTAAATCCAGCGTGTGTTGGAACAGCTATAAGGAGAGGTTATAGACCATTTTTTCAGGTGTGTCAGGTGTGTGGTAGACCAGCTATAAGGGCAGGTTGGAGAACGGTATTTTTATTTTCAAGCATGTGTTGGACCGGCTATGAGTGCACGTTGGAGGCTGGTATTTCTTTTCTCAGGCGTGCTTTGGACTTAATATGAGGGGAGGTTGGAGGCCAGAATTTTTTTTCAGGTGTGCTTTGGACTGACTATGAAGGGAGGTTGGAGGCCGGTATTTTTATTTTCAAGCATGTGTTGGACCAGCTATTAGGGGAGGTTGGAGACCGGCATTTATATTTTCAAGCATGTATTGGACAGCTATGAGTGCATGTTGGAGGCCGGTATTTCTTTTTTCAGCCGTGCATTGGACTGGCTATGAGGGGATGTTGGAGGCCGGTATTTTTTTCAGGTGTGCGTTGGACCGGCTATTAAGGGAGGTTGGAGGAGGTATTTTTTTCAGGCGTGCATTGGTCTGGCTATTAGGAGAGGTTGGATGCCGGTATTATTCTTTGCAGGCATGAGTTGGACCGGCTATGAGGGGTAGTTGGAGGCTGGTATATTTTTTTTCAGGCGTGCATAGTGCCGGCTATGAGGGGAGGTTGGAGGCCGGTATTTTTTTTTCAGGTGTGCTTTGGACTGACAATGATGGGAGGTTGGAGGCCTGGATTTTTTTTCAGGTGTGCTTTGGACTGTCTATGAAGGGAGGTTGGAGGCGGTATTTTTTTCAGGCATGTGTTGGACCAGCTATTAGGAGAGGTTGAAGGCCAGTATTTTTTTCAGGTGTGCTTTGGACTGACTATGAGGGGAGGTTGGAGGCCTGTATTTTTTTTCAGGTGTGCTTTGGACTGACTATGAGGGGAGGTTGGAGGCCTGTATTTTTTTTCAGGTGTGCTTTGGACTGACTATGAAGGGAGGTTGGAGACCTTTATTTTTTTCAGGTATGTGTTGGACTGGCTATTAGGGGAGGTTGGAGGCCGGTATTTTTTTCAGGTGTGCTTTAGACTGACTATGAAGGGAGGTTGAAGGCCATTATTTTTTTTCAGGCGTGTTGGAGCAGCTATGAGTGGAGGTTTGGATTTTTTAATCCGGCGTGTGTTGGAACAGCTACAAGGGGAGGTTAGAGGCCATTTTTTTCAGGTGTGTCAGGTGTGTGTTGTACCAGCTATAAGGGCATGTTGGAGACCGTTATTTTTATTTTCAAGCATGTGTTGGACCGGCTATGAGTGCACGTTGGAGGCCGGTATTTCTTTTTTCAGGCGTGCATTGGACTGGCTATGAGGGGAGGTTGGAAGCTGGTATTTTTTACTTTTCAGACATGCATTGGATCAGCTGTGAAGGCATGTTGGAGGCTGATATTTTTTGTCAGGCATGCGTTGGACCGGCTATTAGGGGAGATTGGAGGCCGGTATTTTTTTTCAGGTGTGCTTTGGACTGACTATGAGGGGAGGTTGGAGGCTGGTATTTTTTTTTCAGGTGTGCATTGGACCAACTATGAGGGGAGGTTTGAGGCCTTTTTTTCAGGTGTGTGTTGTACCGGCTATAAGGGCAGTTTGGAGGCTGGTATTTTTTTTCTGGTGTTCGCTTGATCGGCTATGAGGAGAGGTATTAGGATGGCATTTTTTTCAGGTGTGTGTTTGATCGGCTATAAGAGGAGGTTGGAGGCCAGAATTTGTTTTTCAAGCGTGTGTTGGACCGGCTATGAGGGCGGGTTGGAGGCTAGTATTTTTTTTTCAGGCATGTGTTGGACCAGCTATGAAGGGAGCTTGGAAGCCGGTGTTTTTTTCCGGTGTGTTTTTTAACAGACATCTGAGATTATAAAATGGTGGTTGTTGCAAAATTTTATATCACACTGTATTTTCGCAGCGGTCTTTCAAACGCAATCTTTTTAAAGAAATACTGTTAATCCACTTCCCGCCCAATACCGTTGTATGGCGTCCTGGACTTTGAGTGGGATTATCTGAATGATGCCTGCAGCTGCAGCCATCATTCAGATATCTTTTTCAGCTGGCAATTCCCTTCATTGTAAGAAAAATCATAGCAGCAGTTCAGCAGCTTGATCGCTTTTACAGGCTGGTGGAGGGGATGTCCCCCTCCCTCTGCCCTACGGTGCTTCTACCAGCTCACTAGTGCGATCAGTGAACCGGAGAAGGAATCCACCGGCGCCAGAAGTTGAGCATTGAGATTTCCAGTGACCAGATGTTTCCTGGCAATCTCTATGACCTTCGGAAGCCCAGCTATGAAGTCACGTCCAGCCCGGCGAAAGTAAACATTGCCAAAGACTCGGCTGGAAAGGCCAAGATCATTTTAATTTTTTTATTTTGATCTCTGTCTTTCGTGCCTAGAGGAGATATGTGAGGTCTAATAGACCCCACATCTCTCCATAAAGAGGATGTGAAGTATTGCCACAAACGTTTTTTAAGTACAAAAGTTTTGCGTCATTTCACGAGTGTGTGCAATTTTAAAGAGTGACATGTGATGTACCTATTTACTCGGCGTAACATCTTTCTCATTATACAAAAAAATTTTCATGAAAGTTTTTTCACAATTTCCCTCATTTTGGCCAGAATCGTGCAACTATAACACATAGATAGATATAGAGCTCCGTATGGCATAGTTTTGCCAACCAAGGAAATGTGGATTAGTGTTATTGCCTGGATCCCCTGCTGCTGTCACTATTTCTTTCAGCCTAGAAGGGTGCAGTTCTGGTAGCCACCAGCGGGTGTTTTCCAGCAGATGGACGTTCTAATGATCAAGCTGCACCTGATATGGAACTGCTGGGAGTATATAAGCCCACCCTTCACTGAGGCTCAGGGTTTCAGAATTCCTCCTTGCAACCTTGTCCCTGCCTGATCTGATCCGTTGCCTGAAACCCGTTTCTGATCCACTTCCTGCCCTGTCCTGGACTCTGTTTCCTGTACCCGGTTTCTGTTTTTTTCCCCTCGATTCCTGCCTCCGGCTCCCCCTTGCTTCTGCTTCCTCCATCTGGCCTCCCGTTCCCCTTGTCTCTTGTCCCTGCATTGTTGTTGTATATGTGTTCACTTTCCTTCTGTATATATATATATATATATATATATATATATATATATATATATATATATATATATATATTGTTAGTTAGTTAGATTAGGTGTTTGGGGTTGCTGTGTATTAATTGCATTCTTGCTTGTTCATGGTTTGCTGTGTTTGGTTTGCACGTGTGTCTTTATCTTTAATAAATATATATATATTTACACTTACCTTTGTGCTTGATTCCTTTACTGTAGCCCATTGATCTGTTTTCTCTGCGCTGGATGCCTGTGTTAGGCATCTCTTCCATGACAGAATTCTGAAGCCATGCAAACAGATCGGCTGCACTTGGGAATTGGGTCTGGGCACTTGCTATTGTTAAAAAAATGCATCTGGTAGATATTCTGTATCTTTCGCTCCTGGCAACAGATGACAGAGATTTTTGTCATCAGACATTAAGTGAATACACTAGAGAGCAACTGCTGGAATGCATCCGTATAGCCCATGTTTTTGTCGATCAGGGCAGTTTTCTGTTTGAGGACGTGCAGCCATAGATTCAGAGTTGTACAGAGTTGGCCCTGTCTGACACCTCTAGTGGAGGTGATCACTATACATCACCCTTTTAGTGCAGCTCAGGTAGAGTCTTTGGTGTGGCTGTTGGAGGAAGACTCAGCCGTTTTCTTTGAGCAGTACTCAGCTTGTCCTAAACAGGTGCTTGCAGCATGTATTGATTCAGTGCAGTCTCTGGTCAGACAAACAGTGTGCAAACCTGATTTTGTATAACCATTATTACAGGCCTGGTCAAGCTTGTTGTACTCAGCCTCTGTCAGCTCCCAACCATCCATTTCTGTGTCTAGATACCAGCCTGGGATGTCTTCCTCTCTATTACCCCCAACAACCACAGTTTATGACCAATATACCCTGCTACCAATAAAGTATCAGCACCCTGTTTCCTCCTGCTGTATCTACCCAGCCTTTAACCCCTCTGCTTCTTCTTGGCTGCCTCCACCAGTTCCACTAAATCTACCTTCAAAATCTGCTCCCTCTGTTTACCATCCTCCCGCTCTTTGCTTTTAACAGCTGCATCCACTAACTACAGCCCTGTACCCATATACAAATCTTCAGTTGCTAAAACCAAAAAGAAGCGGAAGTTTTTCCCAACCCATACCATTCTGCCATCACCCAATCCTGCCTCCACACCAGTTAATCCACTCCCATCTGATGTTCCAACTGTTGTGCCAGTGTCTCTGCCTGTTGTCCAGTCTGGCGCTCCAGTGCCCGCTGTTGCGTCTGATGGGGCTCTGTCTGCTGCCCAGCCTGATGAGCCTCTGTCCGCTGCCCAGCCTGATGTGCCTCTGTCCGCTGCCCAGCCTGATGTGCCTCTGTCCGCTGCCCAGCCTGATGTGCCTCTGTCCACTGCCCAGCCTGATGTGTTCCTGTCCACTGCCCAGCCTGATGTGTTCCTGTCCACTGCCCAGCCTGATGTGTTCCTGTCCACTGCCCAGGATGTGCCTCTGTCTGCTGCCCAGCCTGATGTGCCTCTGTCTGCTGCACAGCCTGATGAGCCTCTGTCTGCTGCCCAGCCTGATGAGCCTCTGTCTGCTGCCCGGCTTGATGAGCCTCTGTCTGCTGCCCAGCCTGATGAGCCTTGGGTGGCATGCCTCCCAGTAGGTTAAGAGACCCTGGCTGGAGAGCACAAAGAATTTTGCAGTCACAGGGGAGACTTTTTGGGACTTTTCCACATCTACATGCACTGCCAGGTCAAGGGCAGAATGGAGTGTTCAGAGGCCACTCCTTAGGGGGGGGGAATTGTCAGGATCAGTGCTATTGCTTGGATCACCCGCTGTTGTCACTATTTCTTTCAGCATCAAAGGGTGCAGTTCTGGTGCCCACCAGTGGCTGTCTCCCAGCAGATGGACATTCTAATGATCAAGCTGCACCTGATGTGGAACTGCTGGGAGTATATAAGCCTGCCCTTCACTGAGGCTCAGGGCTTCAGAATTTCTCCCTGCAAGCCTTGTCCCTACCTGATCTGATACATTGCCTGAAACCCATTCCTGATCCACTTCCTGCCCTTTCCTGGACTCTGTTTCCGGTACCCAGTTCCTGTGACTTGTCCCCTGATTCCTGCCTCCTTGCTTCTGCTTCCTCAATCTGACCTCCTGTTCCCCTTGTCTCTCGTCCCTGCCTTGTTGTTGTATATGTGTTCACTTTCCTTCTGTATATATATATATATATATATATATATATATATATATATGTATATATATATATATATATATATATATATATGTATATATATATATATATATATATATATATATGTATATATATATATATATATATATATATATGTATATATATATATATATATATATATAGTTAGGTAGTTAGATTAGGTGTTTGGGGTTGCTGTCTATTAATTGCATTCTTGCTTGTTCATGGTTTGCTGTGTTTGGTTTTCACGTGTGTCTTTATCTTTAATAAATATACATATTTTCACTTACCTTTGTGCCTAATTCCTTTAGTGCAGCCCATTGATCAGTTTACTCTGTGCTGGATGCTTATGTTAGGCATCTCTTCCATGACAGTGGTGTTTGGACATTTTTGATTGAATATTGTCTGGGTCTCCAATGGTCAGGTATTTCCTTTCTAAATTGTCTGATCACTGGCACTGTATCGCTCCAGATCTCAGAGATCAACAGTGTTACAGATTCAGACCCTTCCCACTTGTTTCCTTTTCATGCTCCTTCAGAACTGCTTCAAGGGTCACCATCGGACAAAAGAAAAGTGCTTAAATTAAAATCTTGCAGTCCTCGTGGTTACTTTACGACTAAATGAGATTGTAATCTCTTATGCTATTAGATTGTAAGCTCTTAGAAGCTGATCTCCTCCCACTGTAACGGGAGGGAGGAGATCAGACCTCCCACCATGATGGGAGGAGCAGAGAATGCATTGCGATGGGAGGAGGCATGAAGGAGCAGGAAATGATACCTCTCATCATGACGGAAGGAGCAGAGAGTGCAGCGTGATGGGAGGAGAAGAGAGTGCAGCATGATGGGAGGAGTAGAGAGCGCAGCTTGAGCCGCAACCTAAAGGAACTGAGGAGGAGAGACTAAGCTCTGCAACGTGCACGATCTCAAGTAAGCCCATACTATTAATACATATTAGAAAATCAACTACATTGTTTCATGATTGAGGGGGAGCGGGGGGGTATTGGTGGGGGTCAGTCAGTGGGGGTGATGTGGTGGTGCTGTAGGGGTGTCTGGCTGGCCACTGGCTGAGAGGAGGAGGATTCTAATTAGAACATAGAACATTTAGTTTTCTGACTCTATACCTAATGGATAATATATTACCTCTGTTCACATTCAGATGACCAGTGCCAGTAAATGAACCCCTTTGTGCTGCATAAATGGCACCAGTGTCTGTGTTACACTGGTGCCACTAATGCAGCACAAAGGGGTAATTAACTGGCACTGGTCGCTAATGTATCAGAAACCAGTATCAATACATTAACCCCCTTATGCTTCATTTTACAAATTGAGTCAAACACCAGTGATAAACACAAAGTCTCAATGTGCTAAAAAAGGTTCTTTGGTAACATCCGCACCATCTCCAGCCACTGTCTCTGTCCTCATTGGATAGATTGATAACAGTGGGAGCAAGTGCCTCCGGAAGAGGAGGATCTAGGATGCACTGCGTTAAAAACCCTTGCACAGAGCAGTTAAGTAAAACATGTTTGTTATTTTAAACCCCTTTAAAGTTGGTTGGATAGCCCATCTTGTACTTAAAGTGGATCTTCACGGCATCTTAACACCAAAAATCAAAAAAAAATGTAATTCATTTTTAATATTCAAAGCAATCTCACCCATCCATCTATGTCTCTATGCTCTATTTTGTTGAGGAATCTCTTTGAAAAACACCCCCTAGCATTTCTGGCTGTGGCCATCTTGAGTAAGGGCAAATGATTCATGTAGCATTTAGTTGTAAATGTAAATAAAAAGTATAAACCAAGTAAATATGGTATACATTCTTATCTATTTACTAATGCTAGCAGCATAAGGATTAAAACTATTAAGTGTTGATTGGGAGAGTGAAGTTCCACTTCACATTCTTTGGATATTTTAAATGTTGAAGCTGCTTACAATATTTTATTTTTTGCACATATAATGTATGTAGTTATATATTTTAGTCTGCATTCTCTGATTTACCATTGCTGCATGAACATCCAGTTTTGATTGGGGTTTGCTTGGTATTAATGTTATCTAAAGAATGTCCAAAAAACCTTCTGGGGCAGAATTCTGAAAATTAGTAGAAGAGGAAGCCACAAAGTTATCTCAACAGTGGCAGAAATGGTTTAAACAAAGCACAAGCAACGTTTCTTTGGATACCACCACATCAGAAGAAGTTGCCAGCATTAAGTTCTGCATCTGACAATACTTCAGGCACAAATATCAATGTCATCACCCTAGATCAAGAGATGATTGCTGTCAGTGAGGCTGATAAAAGTTTGGAAAACATGTTTTGTACAGATGAGAGTGACAGCTAGCCATTTGTTTCTGATACCCAAGCAGCAGAAAAGCAAACAACACCAAATGAGCCCTCTTTAGAGGATACTTTGCCTGAAGCTGAAGCTTATATTATGATTAACCCAAATGCTCCTCCCTCATGGCCAACTTTAACAGACAAGATTAGGTGTTATCTGAATGAAAAGGGCCCAGATCAAGGAAAAGATGGTGATTTTGGAAAATGTAAACCACAAGAAGGATGCACTTTCAATGCCATTTGGTTTACTAAAAATGTACGTAGTGGTACAAAAATCTCAAATTCTCTATTTTGCTTTCCATGCATTTTGTTTGGTAAGCACAACTATGCATTAGCCGACCCAAAAAAGGGATTCTGTGCATAGAAACACCTGAATTATCGGATACCTACACATGAAAATTCACCAGAACATTGTGAATGCTACTAAAAGTGGAAAATTATGGAAAAAAGTTTGAAAGATGGGAAAGTAATTGGCAGTGAACTGGAGAATGTTATTAATACTCTAAAAGAGAAGTGGCGAAATCTCTTAAAATGTATTTTGCATTGCATATTGTTTTGTGCCAAAAACAATCTGGCACTTAAAGGTGCTGCAGATGTCATTGGTAGGCTACATTCTGGTATATTTCTTGACGTTTTAGAAGTAATAAGCCATCACAACATGTCATTAAAAGAAAACATTGAAACACATCGGAGGCACACTGTCAGTTACTTCTCCAATAAAATTCTAAATTAATTTATCAGTTTATTGGCCAACGCTGTTCACTCTACCATTTTAATAAGGATAAAGGAGGCAAAAAAAATGTCATTGCTTTTTGATTGTACTCCAGACAGAGTAAACCAAGCTAGGCCAAAGGGATACAAGCATCTCATATGACTGATGGCTTAAGACACACTTTTCAAGAAATGCGTAATATGGATGTCTAGGAAATATTTAATTATGCTGCAGAAGTAGGTGAAAAACTTCAGATTCCTGCAACATTTCCACCAAAGAGGCAAAGAAAACCTAAAACCAGAGCCTTATACGAGTCCTGAGATGCTCAGGTCAACCTGAGTGAAGAAGACTGTTTTAGAATCGACTTTAACCAAGTTTTTAATGTTCTAATCGCTGAATGACATGGAAGTCGCAAACACTAATGGTAACATCCCAGGACTTTGAGTTCCTCTCTGGCCCTGCTCTTGTCACAATCACTGTGACAGAATTACAGAAATCTGCATTTAACTTGGCTCCCAAATATAACAAAGATCTGGATGGCTTGGAAATTTCTGCTGAGATTGAAAGCTTTACATTTTTCATTGAGTCTATACCGTCATATTTAAAATCTGCAACACCTCTTGATCTGTGTCAGATAATACACGCCTATTCTCTTACTGCTTGTTATCCACTGCTTGTTATCCGAATATTGAAACAGCATTGAACATTTTTTTTTTACTCTTCCTGTTGCATCTTGTGAAAGGAGCTTCAGCAAGCTGAAACTCATTAAAACTTATACGATCAACTATGGGTCAAGACAGGCTTTCAAACCTCAGTATACTTTCTATTGAGTATGCAACTGCAAAAGAAATTCATTTTGATAGTGTCATAGATGATTTTGCTTCTATGAAAGCAAGAAAGGTGTCTATGATTAAGTCATAATACTAACTTTTCCATCGGAGTATACTTGACATTTTTGCAACTGTTTTCAGCAAGTTTACAGAAATATTCAATATTTGCACTTTTTTAAATGAATATTTTGTACTAAGGGGTTCTTTTTGGCTGAAGGCCCTGTATGTTTAAAATATGTCTGTTTGTTTGTTTTTTGCACTTTTCATATTTAGATGAATATTTTGTATTGGGGCACTGACTACCTTTAGGAAAGATTACAGTTGAATGTTATATGTTTCAGTGAGAAATAGTGTAATCCCTTGATTTTGCACTTTTATATATTTATATTTTGTATTGAGGGTTCCTTTTTTGCTGAAGGCCATGTATGTTGTTTGAGAAATGTTTTTTTGTTATTTTTTGCACTTTTCATATTTATATGAATATTTTGTATTGGGGCACTGACTACCTCAGGAAAGATTACAGTTTAATGGTATATATGTTTCAGTAAGAAATATTAGTGTCATCCCTTGATTTTGCACTTTTATATATTAATATTTTGTATTGAGGGTTCTTTTTTGCTTGTATGTTGGTTGAAAAGTTTGTGATTTTTTGATTTTGCATTTTTCCTATTTATGTGACTATTTGGTATTGGGGCACTATCTCACACAAAATAATGCAACTAGAAACTTTAGTATGTTCACATGGGCCTTGACAGAAAAAAAACATTTAACAGGCCTTTCTACAAGCACATTTGTTGCATTTCTACATTTTTAGTGCCTCCAATAAAAATACATATAATTAAAATGTGTGAGTGAACTCTGTTTCTATCGCATTAAACCTAATTAAATTTGCATTGTTTTAAGTATATTGTTGTTTTGAAATAACTTTGATTGTTTCTTAAAAACGGGGGGGGGGGGGGGGGGAGTTGGGCACACTTTGCCATCTTCGCCCTGGGCACCATATCTCCTTGTCCCAGCACTGCTCCAAGGGAATGGCGGATATTGGTTTGGTGTGACTTCCTGGGTGTCCTTCACTTCAGATTACAGGTTTCTGTGAATTCTAGGCATGCATGCTGAAAAGTAGTGCCCCAATGTAAATATCTTAGTCTTGCTAGCAAGTTCGACAGTCTGGCTCATGATTTCTGTTGGCCATTGCTATCACTGATGGAGATGCATGATCCTTGGCTATTAAAAGGCAGTTTCTTGTTTCCTTCTGCACCGGGCCCCAGCCTGGGTGAAATGGTTATCCTTGTGGGACTGCACAGTGCTGTCAGAAGGGGGCGTATTTACAGGAGGGTAGAGTACAGGAATGATCTTATCAATGTTCTACAAATTTTTCTTGGAGTGAACAGACAGCGCATTGAGGAGGATAGGATATGTTTTTTCTTATCAGAGAACATGTCAAGCTTGACCTTTTAGTGCTTAGTGAATCACAAGGGTGTCTAATAAGAATCTGAAATTCTTTGATCCAGTTCTCTGTTTAGCTGTTATGCCAGAGTTCAGGTTTAAGCAGCATCCACACTCTTCCTGGTAGATGATGAGAGTCATTAAACACAATGGAGTTCAGTGTCCCTGATCTGATAGCACTCTGGTGCTTTCAATTACTAGGAACAGGATTGAGATCTGTCTGCAAAGGCTAGAGTCCTTTCCTGACCAGATTCATTGCTGTGTAGATAAAGCAATTGTCAAATGTTTATAAGTGCAGACTTGAACAACTGGCTCATTTCACTACAGGAACCAGGATGACTACCAGCTGGTGAGAAAACTTGGTCGGGGCAAGTATGGCGAAGTCTTTGAAAGTTGTGGTTAAAATTCTCAAAGTCAGTAGCTTTGTATATCTCCAGAAAGCATTTTAGGTGTCGGCAAAACATTCTCACTTGATCAAGCTTGGGTAAATTAAAGTGTAGCCCAAAAAATACTTTTCTTTAATTTGTGCTGGTGCAGGAACATCGGATTGTTTTTTTTGAGTATCACGCTTTCTTAACTGCTCATCACGCTTTATTAACTGCTTCCAGCCTGGCCACTGTACATATACAGCTGGACAGAACAAGTGTCATTCTGGGAGCAATTATCAGTACATCATCCCCAAGCGGCATGATCTGTTCTGTCCACCGATCTGCTGTGCCCCGGTACCATGTGATCACTGCGACCAATCACAGCAATTACATGTCCAGTAATAAACAGTGGCTGTCATTCATGATGCCATTGCTTACTGGTTATGTCTGTGATTGGCCACAGTAATCACATGGTACAGGGCCAGACCGGCCCTGTACCATGTAATAGATGTTGCCAATCACAGCTAGCCTAAGGCAATTTCACACTGGGGCGTTGACGGCAAAGCACCCCTATTTTTAGCTGCGATTTACCGTTGTTTTAGCAGCCCTTTTCGGCCACTAACACAGTGCTTTTAACCCCCCGCTAGAGGCCGGAAAAGGGTTAAAAACGCCCATTTTGCTTTGCAGGTTCTTCGTCAGCGCTATCTATTGATTTCAATGGGCAGGGGCACTTTAGGAGCAGTGTATAAACCACTCCTAATGTGCCTCAAAAACGCTGTTTGCAGGCTTTCACACTGGAGTGACAGGAGAGGCCCTTTGCAGGCGCTATTTTTAGTGCTATAGCATCTCAGTGTGAAAGTAGCCTAATAGTGAACAATGGCATTATGTATAGATGTATAGATGCCAAACACAGAGAAATGATTGCTTATACAGTGATCATTGTAATAGGCAATCAAAGTATAAAAAAAATGATTTGACAGTATGTAAAATAAATTGAAAAAATATCACTGCCACACCAATTGTATTGTCCCTGATCACCACCACATTAATTGTATTGTCCCTGATCACCGCCACACCAATTGTATTGTCCTTGATTACCGCTACACCAATCATACTGTCCCCATTTTTCCAGATCATACGAGTAGAGTGTTGTCTTTTCCTGCCGCCTGTACTAACCCTGGCCTGTTTGTTGATCACATTTCTCTGCCTGTTGCCTGGACTGACCCATCTGCGCGTCTAAATATTTTTCCGTGAGACACCAGTCCCAGCCATTCCCTGTGGACAACTTCACTAAAAAAAAACACAGGAACTCTTTTTTTTTCCTTTCTTCATCCTTCTGTACTTTCTGGCCTCTAAACAGGGCAATTCTGGGGAAGCCATGTACCAGTAGGCAAGGTTTTTTTGGCTTAAAGGAACTGGGACTGCTATAGGTGATGCTACACTAAGATGTATTCCCTGGCCACTTATATAGAGGCAACCATTACATTACATTGGTTTTGATGCAATGATTTGTGTCATACACAAATAAAATACTCGGTAGAGCTGTGCTATTAATCGTTAAGAATCAAGATTATGATTCTTTCCCCTGCCTGATCTTAACAAAGCATTTTCCTCAAGCTGACAGCTGTCAAAAAAAAAAAAAAACAGGCGTTCTGACAAATTTCACAACATTCCTCAGCCGCTGAGCTAACTATAAACATTGTAATGTTTTATTCTTTAGATCAAAGGAATGAACTTCGGTCTGTAAATGAGGGAAGTTTAACCACTTAAAGACTAAACTTTTTTCTGACACTTGTTGGTTTCAATTTTAAAATCATTATTTTTTACTAGAAAATTAATTAGAACCCCCAAACTTTACATTTTTAGCAGAGACACTAGAGAATAAAATGGTGGTTGTTGAAATAATTTATGTCACACTGTATTTGTGCAGTGGTCTTTCAATGCATTTTTTTGGAAAAAAATACACTTTAATTAATAAAAAATAAAAAAGCTAGACAGTAGGTGACAAGGTGCTTTGGGGAGGGCACGTGGCCTGGTACGGCTCAGGAGGGGGGGGCGCTCGCTCGTCCCTACCCCTTTCCTGGCCAGCCGGGTAGCGCGCTCGGATAAGGGCCTGATATGGACCTAGGGGGGACCCCCACGCCAATTTTTTGGCGTAGGGGTTCCCCTTTAAGTCCATACGAGGTGACCCCGGCTACCTGGAGACGTGCTCAAAATGAGCGGACTTTCCTCCACGTGTGTGGGCGAGTCAGTTCATTTCAAAAGTATGGCGGATAGTCCG
Source organism: Lithobates pipiens (assembly GCF_037356315.1). Taxonomy (NCBI): domain Eukaryota; kingdom Metazoa; phylum Chordata; class Amphibia; order Anura; family Ranidae; genus Lithobates; species Lithobates pipiens. Next base: position 369,954,619 of record NW_027507748.1, on the reverse strand, counting down.
GCGGACTTAGTACGCCGTATTAGTCCGCTGAAAAAGTGCTGTGTGTGGGCAAGTAGCTCGTTCGGAAAGTCCGCCAGACTAAGTCCGCCGGATAGTCTGCTACGTGTGTACGCTGCATTAGATTTACTCAGGCGGTTGGAATGAATACATATCCTACCATTTAGGAATCAGTCTGGAAAGGACAAGGTGAAATATTCAGCTATTTACAGCTACAATATACTTAGGGCCCATTAACACCACTGGGCTACCACCACATGGAAGGAAATAGCAATTTGGTGGCATCTATTCTGAATGGCATGTCAACACACCTGCGTGCTGCTCAAAATAATGCATGCACCATTATCTATGTGATTTGCTATGCAGTCTACTCAAATGAATGGCTGTCTTAACACAATGCACATTAGTGAGTCATGTAACGCACATGCTTTACCGCAAAACAATAAGTTGTATAGGCCTTTATAGGGGGTTGTTTATTTTCCCCCTCAACAAAAGTGGAGTTACACTTTAAGTAACTCTAGCCCACACATATTAAAATCTCATTTAGAATTACTATGATGGCTATACACAAGGCATTTATTTTTATTTTATTTTTTCAACCACTGTTATCTAGATTTTAGTGGTGGGCCAATATGTAACCAGCAGACCTTTAACTTTAGTACTAGGCATTTGCTTAAATATTTATATGACAGGGATGGTGGTAGGGCACATAGGTTGAAAAAAGACACAAGTCCATTTAGTTAAACCAGTAAAAAAAAAAAAAAAAATCACACAATCCCTTACCCACAGTTGATCCAGAGGAAAGCAAAAAAAAAAAAAAAACAGCAAAGCATGATAGCATGATCCAATATGCTTCAGCAGAGGCAAAATTCCCTTCCTGATCCCCCAAAAGGCAATCAGATTTTTCCCTGGATCAACTTTACCTATAAATGTCAGTACCCAGTTATATTATGTACATTTAGGAAAGAATATAGACCCTTTTTTTTTTTCTACTGAGCTTGCCAGAACTACCTCTGAAGGGAGTCTATGCCACATTTTCACTCTGGGGTAGGTTAATTTTTGCTCTTACTGTGAAAAGCTTTTCCATATTTGGAGATTAAATCTTTTTTTCTAAATGAAATCAGTAATTTTGTGCCTGCAGTTTTGATTATATCAGTTTTGACAGGTTGATTTAATACATTTGGTAATTTCTGCAATCAAAACTTGAAAATGGTTGAGTGCATTTGCAAATTGTTATTCAGGGGCTATACAATACTGAAGATTTAAAGCTGGCCATACACTATTAGGATTTTGGCAGATTGCTCTCAAGTGGCAGAAATTCTAACAGTTGGTAGCCCTGCCAGCTCAACAAAAGTCGATTACTCAATCAAATTTTGTCAAAGGAGTCGGGCGGAAAATGGTTGGTTGAACAGCCAATCATTTGCAGGCAAAGTTGAGGTATTCTGAAAGCCAGTGTGCACAGCTGTCAGAATATACTAGCCCAGTTTGGGAGATTCGGCCATCTATTTATGGCCAGTTTAAGGACAGTCACATGTTTTAATTTGATAATAAAATCTAAAGGACATAGTTTGTACAATGTAGTATAAAATACTAAATGTATGTGTGTATATATATATATATATATATATATATAGACTAAGGTAACCTTTAGGCTGTAGAGTAGTAATCGTGAAGGTGAAAAATCATCTTGAGATGTTTTAGCTCTTCTGCTTTCCTGGTATACTAGCAGTCTTTTAGGATGACCACATGTTACCATCTGATTGTCTTTAAAGCCTATCCTTTAGTAGACACCCTAGCGAATAAAATGGTGGTTGTTGTAATATTGTATGCCACACTGTATTTGCGCAGTGGTCTTTCAAATGCAAATTAAAAAAAAATGACTTTAATGAATAAAAAAAAAAAACTAACCAGTAAAGTTAGCCCATGTTTTGTATAATGTGAAAGATTTTACATTGCAAGAATTGTGAGAGAATTGTGATCTTTTTATTCTAAGCAAAAAAAAATGGTGATTCTCATTTTGGCCATAATCGTTCAGCTCTAAAGCATTGTATTCATTCATAAAATACAAAGCTTCCTGTGAATGGCTGAGCAGCACTCAGCCCGACTCTATTTAGTTCTGGGGGGTGGACGAGAAGTTTTCATCCCACTGCTGGAACACAGCATTGCACGCGATTGAGGATATATACAATTAATAGAGTGCACCTGATAATGTAGTAGTAGTTTGGGCCAGCATGGCACAAACAAGCTATTTAAAGGAACATTAACCACTTTCAGACCGGACCAATTTGCTGGTCAAAGACCAGACCACTTTTTGCGATTCGGCACTGCGTCGCTTTAACTGACAATTGCGCGGTCGTGCGACGTGGCTCCCAAACAAAATTGACGTCCTTTTTTTCCCACAAATAGAGCTTTCTTTTGGTGGTATTTGATCACCTCTGCGGTTTTTATTTTTTGCGCTATATACAAAAATAGAGCGAAAATTTTGAAAAAAACGCATTATTTTTTACTTTTTGTTATAATAAATATCCCCCAAAAATATATAAAAAAACATTTTTTTCCCTCAGTTTAGGCCGATACGTATTCTTCTACATATTTTTGGTAAAAAAAATCGCAATAAGCGATTATTGATTGGTTTGCGCAAAAGTTATAGCGTTTAAAAAATAGGGATAGTTTTATAGCATTTTTATTAATAATTTTTTTTTTTTTTTTACTAGTAATGGCGGCGATCTGCGATTTTTATTGCGACTGCGACATTGTGGGGGACCCATCGGACATTTTTGACACATTTTTGGGACCATTGTCATTTATACAGTAATCACTGCTATATAAATGCAGTGATTCCTGTGTAAATGACACTGGCAGTGAAGGGGTTAACCAGTGGGTGGCAGTGTAGGGGTTAAGTGTTCCTAGGGGTGTGTTACTAACTGTGGGGGGGTTGGGCTTTCATTTAGTGTACACTGATCTCTGCTCCAATCACATGGAGCAGAGATCAGCGTCACTAGTTGCTAGGCAGAATGGAAAAATGTTGTTTACACAGCATTTCCTCCATTCGGCTGCTCCGTGAGACGATTGCGGGGATGCCCGCGGCGATCGAGTCCGCGGGTCCCGCGACTGGACTCACGGGGGTCCCGACCAGCGCGGGAGCGCGCCGCCAGCGGCGCGCTCCCGATGGCAGGGCGGCATCGAATATTGGACGTACCTGTACGCCAATATGCCTGCCCGTGCCATTCTGTGGACGTACATCGTCGTGCGCTGGTCGGGAAGTGGCTAGACTTGCAGTTAGGCTTTAACGTAATGCCTGGTACACATGATCCGATTATCGGACGAATGATCGCCTGTTTTTTTTGCACATTAATCTCACGTCGAATCTGATGAGTTTACTAAGTCACAAAAATTCTCGTATGACAGAATAAAAAAATCGGAAGTGATGTTATGTGTTGTAATGCATTTGTATTGCATTTTCGAACGACAGCTGTACTGATTAAACTAAAATAATTTCCGTGCATGTCCGATAGAATAATATCGGATGAACTGTTCTGATCGGCTCTCGAAAGCTCTGCACTAATGATCCAATTATCATACGATCTATTCGAAAGCAGCATTTTTCATACAATTTTCGGATCGCAAGAGAGTGAGAGAGAGACAGCTGTGCATGATGTCATAAGCCTAGGCTTAAACCAGACAAGAAACAGGAAGTGAGCTGTATAAGGTATTTACTGGTAGAAAAAATGTTTTCCTATCCAAAGTTAAAACAAGGGCAGAAGCTTTAACAGATGGAAAGATGAAAAAATGACTGAAGGTCCCCTTTAACCTCTTGCCATCCTTATACTGCAGCAGGACCGCTCTCTTGCACAAACTGCTGCAGGTGTACGTCGGTCTGTGCAATCGATGTCTGCCGGTGACCCGAGTTCGCCATTCTGCCTAATGATATGTCAGAGATCTTCTGTTCCCAGTGATCGGGAACAGTAATCTGTCATGTCCCAGTGAGCCCCTCCCCCCTACAGTTAGAACACACCAAGGAAACACAGTTAACCTCTTGATCGCCCCCTAGTGTGAATCCCTTCCCCACCAGTGTAATTTTTACATTGATCAGTGCCTTTTTTTTATAGCACTGATCAATGTAATAAAGTCATTGGTCCCCAAAAAGTGTAATTTGGGGTCAGATTTGTCTGCAGCAATGTCGCAGTCCCGCTAAAAATCGCAGACCGCCGCCATTACCAGTAAAAACAATAAAAGTCCCTAAATCTATCCCGTAGTTTGTAGACGTGATAACTTTTGCGCAAACCAATCAATATACACCTCTTCCGATTTGGGGATATGTATTATAGCGGAAAGTTAAAAAAATATTTATTTTTTTCCAAAATTGTCTGTCTTTTTTTGTTTATAGCGCCAAAAATAAAAACCGTAGAGGTGATCAAAAACCACCAAAAGAAAGCTTAATTTGTTGGTTAAAAAAAGACATCAATTTTGTTTGTGTACAGTGTTGCACGACTGCAATTGTCAGTTAAAGCAACGTAGTGCCGTATCGCACAAAATGGCCTGGTCATTAAGGGGGGAAATCCTTCCGGGGCTGAAGTGGTTAATACATTCTATTGGCCAGAATGTGAATTTATTCTGGCTATTAGAATGTCTAAACATGCTAGCATTAGTGTGCGTTTGGCAGGTTTCCACCCATACGCTCCTCTCCTGAATGCACTGGTGGTGCATTACTTTTGTTTTTGTACTTACATTGAGGGGCATTTAGAGGCAGAAAAAAAAAGTGTACAAGAGACCTTACCAGCAGCCATGTAGTGCATAGGATCAGAGTGGATGTAATTTAAAGTGGAATTCTAGTCAAAATTCATAATTTGCCCAGGATTAGTATGTTAAATATGTATGTTTAACTTTGATATTATTCATTTTCAGGCTTGCTGATTGTCTAGCTTAGAAAGTCTAATCTGAGCCAGACAATCAGCTGCTTCCTGGTCTTGACCGTTTGCCTGCTGAGCTGACTTTGGCAGTGCTCAGGCAGTTCATGAAACCGTTGTTGGGTCTCTGAGAGAGAAATCCATTCTAGATTTCAGTAAACCTGGACCTGTCTGGCCCAGCACCTCCCAGCCTACTGCAGACTGTGCAGCAGCTCCTCTCTTCCAAGCCTCTTTTTGGCTTAAAGCTGAGAGAGAGCAGTCAATGTAAGACTGTAAGGCTCACTGCAGTGTATACGCCAACACATCACACACACACACATATACTCCAGGAGGAATCCAGTGCATTATACTGCAGCCTTTGTTGCACACTACACTGTTGGATCATGTGGAGTTTTCCGCTTGTCATGCCATACACTCATACTACATGGCAAAATCGTGTGGTTTTCTGCTTGTCATGCACTACACTCACACTACAATGTGGAATCAAGTGGGGTTTCTGGTTGTCATATATTACTCACACATCATGTGTGGTTTTCTGCTTGTCACATGCTACACTCAGACTATATGGTGGAATCATGTGTGGTTTTCTCGTCATGTGGGGACGATGACGACTATTCAATCCTTAAAGAGGAGAGCCAGCCTGGGTGAAAAAAAAATACACTGTAGCGGTTGACTTTTAATATTAGAGCCCGCGTTTTCTTTGGCTCACCTCCCCTAGCCAACACCATTTAAAGCAGCTTGGGAAACCATACTGGAAACCTGGAATGGACAGCACAAATTATTCCAATAAGGATTTATATGGATCGTCCACTGAGAAACAGACACTGAGGTTATGATGCCATTGGTGAGGAACCACTACAACCACAGACTGACAATCAGCAGCTGGAGATTTTTGACTACCATATATAGATGGACAAATTGAAACCTATCCCGCATCGGAGAAAAGTCTGTGGGATCAACAACCAGTAAGTACAGAGTGCTCTCTATTGATATCAATTGCTTAGAGGATATACCTGCATTTGTAGGAACCTTTGCATACAGTTAGTACTAGGACGGTATTTGTGATATTGCTCCCATCAGCACAATACACCTGACGAGTTTGGGACTGAAGGTGTCAATCAACCATATAATCTACCCAGTGTCTGGTTTCATTTATCCAGTCATATGTCATTATCAGAAATAAACAGTGGACAACTATCTTTCTACAAATCTGAGGATATGCTTCATTACCATGAAAACATTTAGTATATACACATTTTTTTCTCCCCCCGCCCTTTTTTTTTTTTCATTGGGAAGATTTACCATCTCAGTATGCTTTTTCGTGAGAATGTGATGTCCCTCACTGACAAACTGACTGTAAATTACATATGTATTTTTAACCTTTTGGTCATAGTGGCTGTATCTGAAGGGAATAGTGTGAACAACTTCTGTAGTTACGGAATCTCATTGTCCACCTCAGGAATTATCCAAACCAGATCTTGCCTTGGGTGGCTTGTGGTATTTATAGGTGTATATAGGGGATGCCTTGTTTTGGGGGAGGGAAGGAGTCACCCACTGTATGAATAATCTCCTCTCGAATGAGAGAATTATTGTATCATCCATTATACAGTTTTATATTTCGGGGGAATTGGATGACTTGAAAAATTATCACCTGCCATAAAGATTCTTCTTGTGGATTTTTATAAGGGATTATAGGATATTGTTGGTGGTGCCTTTTGTAATTTTGCATATCATATTTATTATTTTTCTAGTCTTTAGTTAATATTAGGGCACTTACCTGTCCAGGGAGCCCGCGATGTTGTTGGCACCCTGCGTGCTGCCACAGCCATTCGGGCTCCTGGTTCCCTACATCGCATGTGCAAAGTACGCTGTGCTTTCTAATTGGCCCGGTGGTCGAGAAAGGAGGGGGCGGCTGAACTTTAGGACAGGGCCCATCTCTGAAAATGGGACATGTCAAAAACAGGTCCCCGTAAAGGTACCAAATGTGGCACCGGGGGGGGGGGCGGGGGGGAAGTTCACCTTTTTGGTGGAACTTCGCTTTAACCCAATGCAGCAACCATTATTTTTGGTTAAAAAAAAAATGGCATAAACACTGATTGGTTTGCGCAATTTTTTTTTTTTTTTACTAGTAATGGCGGTGATCTGCGATTTTTATCAGGACTGCAACAGACAGATCGGACAATTTTGACACTATTTTAGGGCCACTGACATTTATACAGAGATCAGAACTAAAAATAACCATTGATTACTTTATAAATGTCACAGCCAGGGAAGGGGTTGACACTAGGGGCGATCAAGGAGTTAAATGTGTTCTAACTGTACTTAGTAGGAACAGATTTTTCTCCTCTCCCCTGAGAGAATCAAGATTTGTGTGTTTACACACACAGATCCTGGTTCTCACTCTGTCACAAGCGATCGCGGGTGCCCGGCCGTGACGTTAAAGCAGCAAAGTACAGCTGCAGCAATTTGCACAGCCGTGCCAACCTGACGCAGCATAACTGCGGTGGCTGGTCGGCTAGTGGTTAATTTAGCCCCTTGTTCACACTGGATTGACTTGTCATGTGATTTGACAGGTCAAATTGCATGACAAACCGCACCCTTTTGTCAGCAATTTCACTGTTCAAATTGGTGAGACACCAAATTTGCAGTGCGAAAAGTATTGCACTACTTTTGTCAATTTCAGTTGTGACTTGGATAGACATCTGTGCATGAAGCCACACTTTATCCACTTCAGTCCCAGACGATTGAATAAAAGATTAATGATACAGAGTGTTGCTGCCTTGAATTTAAGCAGAGTTCCACCCAAAAGTGAAACCCTCGCTTATAAAAGGGGGGGGGGGGAGCATATATCGGCCTAAACTGAGGAATATATATATATATATTATTTATTTATTAAATAAAAAGGGAATAGTTATTATAGCAAAAACTACAAAATAGTGTTTTTTTTTTAACAAAATTGTCGTTTTGTTTATAGCGCAAAAAATAAAAACCGCAGAGGTGCTCAAATACCACCAAAAGAAAGCTTTATTTGTGGGGGCAGGGAAAAAGGGACATACATTTTGTTTCGGTGGCTGCATTATTTTTCTTTTAGGCTTAGTCTAAGTCTAGAAACAAACCTTTTATCAAAGAGGGGTTCTTACAATGGTCAGCTTCTTTCATGTATGTAAAACCTTTCTACCAAAAAGGAAAAAAAATAAATCAGTTTTAACTGCATATCTGCATCTAACACTATCTTCTCTCCAGATTGACAATGCTAATGTCCAAAAAGTGTCTTGTGTTCCTCCATTCAAAGTAGAGACACCCTAATACAGGAAATGTTACTGGCCAGATCACCAGTTTAAAATGAAAGGGGGGGGGGGGGGTTAGTTATAATGTAGCCACATTTAAAAAGTATGGTCAAAATGTAATTTCTTATTCATTGCCACATTGTGTTTCAAGTATATTTAGCCTACTTCTATTAATCTGAATATTGTCAAAGCTTGGAAGCTTACTTTGAGTATCGCTACACATTAATGTTCTTTAATTCTGTGACACATATTCAAACTATGCCCAGTGGCATCGCAAAATTAACACCCCTGCCTTCTGAATTATAGGAGGAGGAGTTTCAGCAGGTGGAGTCAGTACAGGAATCACTGCTTGCAGGCAAGGTACCATGGGCTATGTAGTCTTTGAAATTGAAAGTAAACCGCAGAGGAAACACTGCAAAGCATGCAGAGAAACCAGAAAGTTGCAGAAAGATGGGTAGTAGGTCTGTTTGTATGGTTATTACAATACTGATGTTATAAAATGAAAAAATGCTGTGACCATAGAAGCCCATTAAAGCAGAGCTCCGCCCAAAAGGGGAAGCTCCACTTTATTTTGGGGGGCAGGTACCTGCTTCCACTTCCAGCTCAAATCACGAGCATGTTTAGCCTCTCCTCCTTCCCTTCACAGCCTTCTGGGACACCCACAGGTCCCATGAGACTGGAGGACTAGTCACAAACCCGGAAGGCTTCATTGATGGATTTTCCTTACTTACAATGCTAGTGCCTGCACCTGAAGAAGAATTGGCCCAGGTGTTGGCATTGCTGGATAGGCAGGTGTTATATTAAAAGTCAACATCCACAGTATTTGTAGCTACTGACTTAATTTATTATTATAATTTTTTTGGGGAGACTGGAGCTCCTCTTTCGGTAAGCTATAATATATTATTTTATTTGTTTTCAGGTTTAAAAGGATCTAAAAGTTGAGTTTCTTCATTGTATTGTTAAGGTGGCCGTAAATGTATCGAAATTCGGCCAGCAGGGACTGACCAAATTTCGATCCGTTTGTGCCCACTTCCTCTCTAAACTATCCACTTCTGTCGAATGGGCTTGTTGGAAAATTCTCTATCAGTGGCTACAGCCAATGGTATGCAGTTGCTGATCAATGTATTCTGACCATGAAGATTCCCTGCTGTCCTTATACAATCCCTGGAATTCATAGACCGGTGCAGACAGATTTTGGGAAAGTGTCTCGTGTTCCAAAAGTAGTGCAGTGTGTGGCAAATTCATGTACCGATTTGGAACCAGTTTATTATTGTACACCATAAAGTTGACTTAACTAGCTCCACTTTCATAAGATACAAACTGTCAGTATCTTAACTCGAAATTTGTCACACTGAATGACAATTGATTTTTGGTTTATTCATTACGACACACTAAGTGTGGCACATTTAGGAATTTGGTGCAGGTGTCCGTCAGAGCCAAAAGCCGCATATGCTTCATAAAATTTGGAGCAATACCTTAACAAGAGGGATTAACACCAGAAAAGTGGCACAACACTTATTGAATTCCCCCCAATGTCTCAGCAGGGAGAATGCCTCTATCCATCTAGCTTGTGTATATGGAATGGTTTTTTGTTCAGCCCGCTGGCTGAAATAAAAATAAATAAAATTTGATTGAGATCTCTCTCTCTCAATATCAAGCAATGTACGGCCAACTTCAGCAGGTCTCCCCTTTTTAGTAGGGACAGATTGCGTTTCCTCATTTCAGAGTAGTTTACAGTCTACTGAATCCTGTCCCAAGCAAACACATTTAAAGGCATGAAATATTATAGGTATAGTGTGTAAATGGGAACACAGTGATATTTTCTCAAATTTGACTGCAAAAGTGGAAAGTCCAACCCCAAAGTTTTTTTTTTTTTTTTTAAACATACAAAAGTGAAAAGGGGTTAGAACATTAAGTTCTTACTGCTTTCTGTCTCTGTAGGGGAGATTTACCCTCATTTGCTGCCAGGGTGTCACACAAGTACAGAAAGTAATGGCATGACAGCAACAAAAGCAGATAAAAAGTTGAGTATAGGTTATATATCAGTACCGTATCCATAATTAATACTCAAAGAATAAAATATTATAACCCTATGTTAGACTTTACTGGTACCAGAGGAGGACAGTGAAACAAAAATTCATAAAAAATATTTTTTATTACAAAGCCTTGCACCATACAGTACACCAATGGCTTTCGCTGGGCTCCAAATGGCACATGCTATTTTTCTTTGCAGTCAAGATATTAAGGTACTGAGGAAGAAAGGTTTGTGAAACGCATCAACCTCTGGAATTACTAACAAAGAAATATTGTTGAAGTTTTAAATATATGTCCTGTATCATCCAAATAAGCACCTACTGTTTTATGAATACAAGTTAACATTTTTTTTCTAATATAAACATTTGGGAATTTTTGATTCACTGTCCTTCACTGGTACAAGTCTGCAAGGTTTTAATATTTATTCTTTGAGCAACAAAAGCACAACATGTCAGGGTTTTATTGCTCCGTGTCTGTTTCAGTAACACGCCATCTTTTTCTTGCTCTGGTGGAACCAATAAAAATATGGGAAATGGAGAGGAAATCTCCCAAATGAGAACTGACCTCAATAAAAACTTGACATATTTGGCATTACATTTTTTTCCACACTTTTAAAAAAAGATAAGCTTGTCTGACAACTGACAAGAGCAGAACATTTTCCATTAAAGTTCATGTTAACCACTAGAGTTTGGCTCAGGGGTGTTGGAAATCCCATGTGCCTGATTCTGCCAGAAAGTTGACACTGCACAGGGTTAATCACAGGCAGTGAGACATTTCCCAATCTGTGCAGCTGTGAACCGGGAAATTTCTCACTGCCTGTGATTAGCTGTGTGCAGCGTTGGCTTCCTGGTGGGATCGGGCACATGGGATTGCAAACACACCTGAGCCCATCTCTATTACCCACTTAAACCCAGGCCTTTTATGGCACTTTGACATAAAATTTTACTATTTATAGATGTAACTTTAAAAGCCTTTACAGATTACCACTTTAGATTTAAACATGAGGGCTGGTGATATAATTACTGCCCAAGATTGGGCATTCACTGTGATACTTCAAATGTGTGGCACGATCACTGTTTACGTGCAGGATCGACGCCAGCATTCACCTTCACGAGCGAGCACAGCTGTAGGGGGAGATGGAGTTACTTTTCATTTTTTTTTTAATATTACTTTTATTGCTGCCACAAGCAATGTTAATATCCCTTGTGACAGCAATAGGACGTGACAGGTACTCTTCATTGAGAGTCTTACTGACCCCAGATCCCTCCTATGCCCTTAAAAGTTTGATTACACCAAGATTAGTTTGAGCAAATGCTTTACATTTTTAGAAATGGCGCAGTTTACATCCGGGTAAACTGAAAGTGATCCAAGGTCATTGCTTCCGGGTTACCTTATTATAGAGCCAAACAAGGTGGCTCCTGACTTACTTTGTCTCTATGATTGACCAGCAAGCGCATCCGCTGGCTAATCTGTGTCCCAGTGGGACGGGACAGCCCAATGAAGCTGCGGAAGGCAGGAGGGGGGACATCCACTCCCACTGCTTGTAAAAACACTCCAGTGGCAAGTTGGCTGCTAGGATTGCTTTTACAAAAGAGCCGACCATTGACTAAAACTGTACCGGGATGATGCCTGCAGCTATCATCCCGGTATAACCACTCGAAGTTCAGCGACGTATGGGTATGTCACTGGTCGGTAGGTGGTCAAGACTATTCATAGTTCACACATCTTCAGAGTCAATGAGAAATTTGCATTCTACGATTCTCAATTTATAGAAAATATGGAAGCGGCAGTTGCTGACTTGGTTTTGAACGTGAATGCTGATCTTAACTTTACCACCTGATTACTAACCTGTAACAAGCTTGTTAATGTCAGGTGCTTTAACAGCCTGGACGAGAGCCCCAAAACATACCAACAATTCACGTTTTTCCTGAAGGCTCCTTTTAAACTTTAGATGCAAATCTTTTTTCACCCAGATATTTAGTAGATTTTTATTAAATTCACATTGGATAGTGGATTCTAAATCATGCGCCACACTTCATTGGATTTAATGTTTGCCATTTTAAGGCGGTGCCTGCACATACCTGCAGCATTTTTTGCAGGGCCCCTGTTCTGTTAGAATGCCTTGATAGTGCTCAAGCTTGCCCATCCGTTCCACCCATTATTGGCTAGTGAGGCAATCCATCATCATGATGGGCCAACAATGTGTGGAGGCAGAGCTGCCGCAGATATATGTAGATACCCATTTTTCAGAAACCTGGGCAATTCAAACCGAGTAAAAGATGCCTATAAACCATTAGATGGCAGTTTTGCAACATTTAACATTTTAACTGTTCATGTTTAAGGAAACGCTGGCCAGCAGAGGAGTTACCAATTTAGATTTACACATGAGGGTTGGTCCTATAATTACTGGCCAAGATTGGCATTCGCTGTGATACCTCACGTGTGGCACAATCACTGTTTGTACGCAGGATCGACGCCTGCATATGCCTTCACGCAGGAGCACAGGTGTGGGGGGGATGGGGTTACTTTATTTATTTTTAAATATCACTATCACAAGCAATGTTAATATCCCTCGTGACAGCAATAGGTCTGATCATGCCTCTATTTTTAGGCTGCCCTCTAGAGTTTACAACCAGATAAAAAGCGGACTTCTGCTGACTATCTCTCTAAACACCTTGTTTTGGAAAGCTGTTTTCATCTAAATCAACCTCTGCTGAAGCCAATTATTTCACCACACACACTGTATGAATTGCCCAGGACTGCAAAGAACCACCAGTGTTCTTACAAGGCCGAATGAAAAACTGAGCTGATTAGTGGAAGTTTTACCAAAGTTGTGAAACATCACCAATATGTACTTTTTCTACACCCAGGACAGCCACGCTAATACATTTTCATTCTGTGACAATAAAGTCCACACGGTATGTCAGTGCTGATTAGTTAAAAGGCAAATAATAGCAAGCATTACATACAAAATATGAATAAAAATATGACTGATTTAATTACAGACTTGAAAATTTCCAACACATCAGAAAACATCTTTATCCCACAGAAATCTTAACCAAGTAAGAGAAATGCCAACTTACTTCTTGGAGGCATTCAAATTACCTTTTAGGAAACAAATAAAAATAAAAAATATAGAGATTTCTGAAGTAAAATACTCTTTGATTGCACGGTTTTGAAAGAATGTCTGAAAGCTTTTGTCACCAAGTGTTTAATTTTAAACAAAATTGATATTTCTTAAATATTTATTTAAATTTATATATTTATATATATATTTATATATATATATCTATGTATATATATACACACACGCGCAAAATGCAAACTGGATTCCTCCATGTAACTATGAGTGTTAAAAGGTAAATACTCTGTATTTACAAACTTTAGAAAAAAAGTGAGGTTCTCAGAATACAATTCACTTATTTCCAGGTATTTGTGAATAGATAATACAAGCTATTAAAGATCAAATATTGATATAACAAAACTGAGAAACCCCATCATCCAAACAGAGTGTTAAGTCTATTTACACGGCACCCTAACACCACTTGCTGAACCCCAGAAAGACCGCTTCTAATTCCATACAACACAAGGCCTTCTAGGTTTGTAGTTAATGTTAACAGGCCAGTGAAATTGAACTAAATACAGTCTGTAAAAACATTTTGGGGAGGGGGGAGAGAAGATAAAGCAAAATGTAGTTCTTATCATACAAAGTAATGCTTTTCCTGTTTTGTAGCAACAACTCTAAGAAATACAGCCAGAGCCCTGGACCAAATTACAAAAATGAAAGTGAATCGTTTATTTTGTTACTACAGGTTAAACCACCTACAACATTCAATGATATATTGCCATTAGGGTTTGTTGAGGTGTGATTATAAAATCTTTTTAAGACCCGGTACCTTTTCAAATGCTATAAACACAGTGTATATTGTTACTGTACATGTACTCTGCTGCTACAGCTTAGCTGTAAATCCCCCACACACAATGGTATGGACATTACCCTACCTATCCCCCCCCCCCTTTTTACTGTACATCAAACAATACAAATGTTTTATTGTCAACCTCCCCCCTTACAAAAAATAATACTCTAAAAGCAACCTACTGCAAATTTTAATTAAGACAAGTACATATATTTTAAACCAATTGCTTTAAAGCAAGAAGGCAGTATAAACCTTCTAGGAAAAAAAAGTTTGTTTTTTTCATTTTATAAAAGAGGTTAAGAAATATAAGACAATTTTTACATTTAAAAACTTACAATAAATAAGAGATGCAGGCATTTTTCTGTATATTGATAATAGGTTTTATAATCCACACAACATCTTTTTGATGTTTAAAAGTCAAAAGATGAAACGCATCATTGCTTCCTAGGGCACCCGGCGTCTTCCATTCACGTGATGTCAACAGAAGACCTTCTCACAGAAACAGAGACGGGAGATGATTCAAAAGGTTCCAGGAGGCTTTCAAAGTAGAACTGGCTTCATATTATGAAGCAATTATCTAAATACAGGAGGTGGTGGTATTTTAACAACCCAGTCTGTTGTAAATCCTGCCAATTTTGTATACTGAGTGGCTTCAAAGAAAACAAATGTGATTCCGGAGTCCTGTAATGCAATAAAAGCCTCATGTTCCTTGCAGCTTTCTTAGTGAATGTCACAGCATATTCATGATAATGTTATACAACTGGTTCAGCACCACAAAATGAACCGGCAGACAAGAACGTCTGTCTTGAGTTGCAGGATCACAGGTTAGCCAGGAGAGGGCATTATACTGTTCCAGAACAAACCTGAAAGAAAATTGAGGTCAGTAAAGATAGAATTACAAATGTGAGCATATATAGTTTAACCTTACAATAGCTCTATGAATTGGTTCATTGTGAGGCTCAACTATGGCAAGGTGCCCAAACACAAAGATAAACTGAAGAGATATGTATAGGAAACAACACCTTTAATACAGGAGATTATATCCATTAGGATATTATTCTGCAAACATGACCCATTTGGTATGAAACAAACAAAACAAAACCTTCTCTTGAACGTGCCTATAACCATTTCTTGCAATTACATACATATGAGTGACATAAATCCTTGTAAGTGAAGGTATGTGCGTGCAGCACACAACTATAGAAGCAGGGTGATAAGTACCCTTCATGGAGAAGTCTTAGGACCCGATGTCTCCTCTGCCTCTAGCCACAGCAGTTTTGGAACACATTCTGCAGTTTACCCAAGTGGCTGTGAACCCCAAAAAGTATTGCAGTACAAGAGCAACTGGTGAACAGGAGCTCACACAGTTCACCTGGGTCTCCCCATCCTGATTGACACTGCCGCAGTTACAAGCTCATAAAAGAGCCAGATGAGTCCAGGGAACATGAAAGGGAATGTACAAGAATGACCTTGCCTCAGTCCAGTAATCTCATTCACTTTTTTATGCATTCTTTATTTTTCAAGATAAAGAACTAGTAGACCAGACTAGTGCAGGCCATAAGTCGGTACGATCACCGACTTCTTTAGGTTCAACAGCCACCCAAATTCCCGCAGGGTCTCCATGGTGATCGCCACATCCTCCTAACTCTGAGGCGAAAGATGCTCTCAGGAGGAGATAGTCTAGGTAACCCATGATCGCGTTGTCAAAGCAATGACAAAACAGGAGCAGGTACGCATCCCGGATGGCCAAAGACGCCAGGGAGTCCCCTTGATGGAGTGCAGCGACTACTGAGCGAACCGATTCCATTCTGAACCCCTGTACTTTTACAAAGTAATTGAGGGCTTTTAGGTCCAAGATTGTAGTCTCCAAGAAGGAAGGGGCACGTCCAAACAGTTTGAGTAGAACCCCTGGAAACGGTCCGATTCCGAAACAGGTACTATCTCACCACAATTCAGCCGCTCTTACTGCCCCCAAGAGGGCCTCCTGGTGAGCCGGGAGTAGGGGTATGCTGGAGGGGAAGAATCTGTTTCACAGCCAAGAGGAACTCCATCTTGTAGCCGGAGGAAACCAGATCGCAGACTCATTGGTCGGACAGCCTCTCGAAGGCAACCACCCACCCGCAACAGGCAAACCTTCATGCGGTAGCACTTTTGCTCGCAGGCTTGTTAGGCTTGCAGGTTCCACTGTCGGGCTGGAGATCTGTGCCTGAAGCTCCGGGCAGACGAAAGCAGTTTGTGAGCAGAAAAAGAGGGCCTTTACCTACGGTGTGGCTCCTCAGCCTTCCTGGCCTGTGGGAATAGCGTACTCTAAGCACTTGTGGCATTTTTAAGTCATCCAAAGAGGCTCCAAAGAGCTGGTCGCCAAGGAAGGGTAGAGCAGTCAGGGCTTTCTTGGATGCCTGGTAAGCCGGCCAGCATTTTAACCAAATCAGGTGGCTCAGCACCACTGCTGACACTGAAGCCCTGGATAACAGAGGGAGGGTATCCAGGGCCGCATCACAAACGTACTTATGGCCTGCACTAGTCTGGTCTACTAGTTCCACACAGACAGGAGAAGCCTGTTCTCCCAATTGGCAGTGCAACAGTTTTGCCCACTCAGTGTCTGCAACACAAGTGTGGATGGCAGTACTGGTCGTATGGTTGACCCCACAAACGTAAACAAGGACGAGCCACTGCTTCGGCCTTCCTGTCCGTGGGATCCTTAAATGCAGGAGTCCCCTCTACCGGAATCATGGTTACTTTGTTTAACCTGGATACTGGGGGGTCCACGACCGGAGGAGCTGACCACTGCCCGAAAAGGCTTTCCTCAAAATGGGTAATGTACCGCCATATATTTGGGGACCGAAAAGGTCCATTGCGTTCGAACCCATTCCTTGTAAATGAACTTGTCAAAAAAAAAAAAAAACCAGATACGGGAACACCTTAGGTGAACGGGCTGGCTTACGGGACCCAAAAGGGACTGCTACATCAGCAGAGGGATCTGCTGGCTCCTGAATTTTCAGGGTATCACGCACAGCTGTGATAAGTGCTCCACAAGGGCTTTATCGCGCACGGACCTGGACGGGGACTCATCCTCACTGTCTGGTCAGCGTCGTCTGACAAGACAGAGCAGGGGTCATTGGCCTCAGCAGGGCCAGAGTCTGGGTCAGAGCTCTCCCCGGAGGGCAGGGCAGTGGGCGCTTTATAGCACCTTGCGCCCATGCACCGCCTCCATCTTGGCAACGAACGAATGGAGGACCGCCAACACAGCGTCCAGGGACTTTGCGCATTCCGCAAGCGAACCGGTTGCAATTGCCTGGATTTTGGGGGAAGAAACACCAGTTTCTGAAGCCATGCTGACCCTACCCTGTCTGCCACCCAAAGGGGACTTAGGACAGACCCAGTCCCACCCTCCTTAAATGCTGCTGGCTATTTCCCGCAGGACTCACCACCCTGAGGGGTTCTGCGCTATCCAGCAGGTAGGCACACATGCTGCCGCTAGAGAACACTGAAAAAACGTGTTCAGGCTTCCAAAAAATGTCCACCGGCGTCCAGTATAAGGACAAATCAGTGAAAATGGCCACCGAAGCCCAGGAGAGCAAGCTTTCCCTTTCCCACACCTAAGATGGCCGCGGATGCAAAAACCATGAGGGACAGAGAGAAACAATGGCGGTGAAACAGCGCTGCACAAGTACAGCCTCACAGGCACCTTCCAGGGACATTTAAAAAAAAAAAAAAAAAAAAAAAAGGACCCAGGCCAGCACATCCCCCACGCTCGATGGCCAGGCTGGGGAGACTACAAGGATAAGGGTATCCAGCCTGCTACCCAGCCGGCTGTTGATAGCAGATCAAAGGATCTATCATTTTGTGCAAAAAGCCAAGCTTCTGCAGTAAAAAAGATGAACCAGGGTTCCTAGGTCCATCTCCTTCACTAGGCAAAATCAAACTGAGGCTGCAGTAGCATGCTGAGGGGTTGTTACCTGAGGGACCGCTCCCTGGGCGGAACTAGAAAGTTCTAGTTTTATTATAACATGTTAACATGTAATGCCTAGTCCCTGAAGGTGGCATAACAACCAAATGGTCTAAAGAGAGAAGCTGTGTCAGTCGGCGAATATAAGAGAAAAAAAAAAAAAAAAAAGTGGTCAGCCCAAGATAAACCCTCCTACTTCAGAATGCATTACTTCTGCAGAGTCGTGTACATGATCATAAAGACAGAAGCGAGACCCGTGTTCCATCAATGGACTCAAGAAAAGCATTTTCAGGAGCGTTCAAAAAGGAATTTTGATTTGCCTTTAAAAACTATCTTGGGAGTACAGTATAGGACACAGGCCAAGTATTCATAGACCCTGGGTTATAGACTCGTACCTTCAGGTGACTTGACACTGGCAATGTGTTTAAGGACATTCCCCCTGGGTACCTACCCTATAACTTTCCCCCTCTCTGAGTACTCAGCTTTTTTTAGCAAGCAATGAAAACCAAGGAACAGAAGGGATTGTGGCTTGTGCCTTGTGCTCTAGCCCAAGATATTGAATTTATAGGCAAGTCAAAAATTTCTCGCATCTTACATGTACAGTACAGGACACAGGCTGGTAGGAATATCCTGCCAAGTTCCCTGGCAATGAATGAGAAGGGTGGGTGGGGTGGACAAACAGAACTGTGCTAACTTGGCAGTGAAAAGACCCAACTTCAAGAACCCTGTAGCCAAAGGCTGCATCTGCAGAAGATTGGATGTCCTTCCTTGTAGAATTTTGAAAGGGTGTGAATAGAGGGCAGGTGGTGGCCTTACGAAGATGGGCTACAGTGGCATGGTGTCCGCATGCCCTGCAAACTCCCACAGACTTGGTAGAGTGGTCACGTAAAAAGTGCAGGAAGAGATTTTCCCTTGCGTAAGCTTTAGCTATCAGTTGTCTTATTCATTGAGCAAGGGTGTCCCTTGCAAGGTCCTGAGGCAGTCCCTTACTTCCTGAGAGAAGCTGTTTTACGAGGGATTGTTATGGCTCTGACTACATCCAGGGAATGAAGAGCAGTTTGCTTTCGGTGCCTTGGAACAAGGCATAAAGATGGAAGGACTGTCTTCATTGAGGTGGAAGACTGATACCATCTGGTCTTGGGTGTAGTGTAGGACTGTCTAGCAATTGGGAAGAATGACGAATGGCTCTTTGAAAGAGTGCACCGCAAACTCAGACACATCTGACAGACATGATACAAAGGACACTTTGTAGGAGAGGTCACCTGCAGAGATATTCCTGATGGGTTAACAGTTGTTTCAGCAAGGCAGCGATAATTAAGTTGAGGTCCCAGGGTAACAAATGGTACCACAAGGGGAGCCTGATCAGAGAGGCCTTAAATAAAAGGTCCATTTATGCTTGATATCAGCCATAACAGATTTATTTTTATTTTTTTCAACACAGCCAGCAGCTGTATTTTTCATGAAAGAAGGTGCTCACCAGTGTTTCTCAGGTTTACCGTTTCAGAGGTAGTCCCAGAGGTGATCAAAGAGTTGATCCTCTTTGATCTCCTTGATGGCCTTAGAGGACTGGAGCGACATCATGATGTTACTTCCGATCCAGGCTGTAAGTAAACAATTTTCTATTTTTGTTTTTCAAAGCAAAAGTTTTTTTGCTTTTAAAAACAAGGTAAAGGAGAGATTTGGGGTCTTTTTGACCCTAGATCTCTCTATAAACAGAATCTGTCATCTTTATTTTTATTACATTCCTTGTAATAGGAATAAAAAGCGATAAAAGCAAACCAAAAAGGAAAAAAAAAAAAAAGAAGAGAAAAAGTTAAAAAAGGGACAGTGTAAAAATAAAAACACACTTTTTTAAAGCGCAATAATTCTAGCGCTAGACCTCCTCTAGAACTCTAAATGGGTAACCTGTAAAGACGTTTAAAACACCGCCTATGGAGACGTATAAGAACTTTAGTTTGTTGCCATTCCACTAGCGTGCGCAATTTTAAAAGCATGACGTGTTAGGTATCTATTTACACGACATAACCTCTTTCACATTTTGTAAGAAAATTGGGGTAAATAGTTTTTTTTTAGTTTTTTTATTCATTAAAGTGTATTTTTTCCCCGAAAATTATATTTGTAATACCGCTGCGCAAATACCATGTGACATAAAAAATGTCAAGCGATTTTATTCCCTAGGGTCTTTGCTAAAAAAAAGTATAATGTTTGGGGGTTACAAGTCATTTTATAGAAAAAAAAAACACTTTTTTGAACTAAGCCTGGTCTTAAAGTGGTTAAAGTATATGTGAACCCTTACCCTGTTAAAACAATCAGTTTAAAACAGAAATGCAAAATGTTTGTGTATGTAAAAGAAAAAAAAGGGGGTATTCATTTTCTGTTCTCAGCTGCATAAGGGGCATGAAGAGGTGAGGGCGGAGACTACAGGAGGCAGAGTAACTTCAGTACATTGATCTTCCCAGTGAACAGCTGTACACAGGTATGGCAGCACAAGTCTGACCATTGGATTACAGGCAGTCAAGTATAATGCAAAGAAGACAACTGACCACGCTGGGATGCTCATCTTCAACCTGGTGGGTGTGTCAGAAATCTTCTGTAGCCTCCTCTATCTAACACTGCCTCTGGGTACTCTTCATTCCCTCCTATTCCCATCCTATTCTAACCTGGGCATATTAGAATCTGACTCGGGTAGAGACAGAGGAGCTGGAGTAGGCTGCTGGCATTATGGAGCCCTGAGAGCTGTATTAAAGCCCTTAGATGTCCAAAAAAGTGTGATATACTTTCAGAAAAATCTGCCGCTGTCAGGTAGGCCGGTTGTTGAGTGCCTGAGATGGAATTAGAGTCAGCTGCAGAGATCAGTGTTAAAACTGCATCATCACTTTAAGTTGAGTGTTGTGAGGGCCTTCAGCAGTTGAAATATTGCTTTTCCAGTGGCTTACCTTTGCTTGGTTTTCGTCATAGCTACAGATCAAGGTAATCCTCTGTAAGGTACTCAAAGTAGGATTCGAACATAGGGTAAGGGTGTCAAGGAGGAGTATGCAGCAACTTGGGTGTAGACCGTCTGGTGGTCAAGTCCTCATGGCAAAGGGGCTGGAGGAAAAGCGAGTACCCTTTAAGGGCTCTAGACAAAAGTGGTGGCAAATTTTGCAACCAGTGGTGTGATACAACACCTGGTCATCCACCTGAGAATAAACTCTGTCCTTGAGTTTTAGTGCCAAGTTGGAAACGTTTACAATGTAAAGTGAACATATTCCAAACACAACTCGGTTCTTACAGTAATGGTCAAAAATATAGGGTGAGCCTGTCATACCTGCCCATGGTGGAAGACTAAATAGAGGCCAGGCTTTGCCCATTACAGTGGACATGCTCCAAGTGTAAATTAGTTCTCTAAGACTTCTGAGACTCTAAATGAGTTCCATAGGGATGGACTACAGCTCTGGACCTGTGTAGCACCCAGCGTCTGAATACACGCATTGCTCAACATGCAAACGCAAACTTTGAAGCAGGATCCAGTGCCCGAAGAAAGACACTATTCCCACAGCGCAGGGTCCAGGTATGGCTTTTGCCAAGGTCTGACTTATCCACATGCATGCTTCTATTGTACTTTTCAGCACCAATAAAAGAAATTAGAAAAAACATGCAAAACTGATAACAGAACAGAAACTTGAATTCTAACGCACTGTCCGGGTCGGAACGCCAGCGTCCCCCAACTACAATCGGGGTGAGCCGCCAGGTCCGAGCAGTCCAGGGAAACATTGCTTGCGCTCTAGGACGAGCAGAACTGAAAAAATTACAATAAGCAGGGCCAAAAACTGCACCCTCGCCTAGGGGGGCGATTCGTCGCTGCAAAACAGGCAGCAGCACAGGGAGGGTGGTCTCCAAGCCAAGGACTCCAGGATGTTGCAGGATCAGTGCACAGGAGAGTGAAGAACATTGAGTCCAGGTCACGGATGCCACGGTGGGTATTAGCTTGCCAAGCAGGTGAGTGGGGGGGAGAAAACAAGGGGGAAACAGCCGCAGTATTATGCAGAAGAAAAAGACAAAAAAACAGAAGGATAAAAGGAAGGGGGGGGGGGGGGGGGGGAACCACAGTTCACTGATGGTGACAACAGAAGGCAAGGAGAAGACGTGCACAACAGTACCTGGTTAACGGAGAAAGCATTGTTCAGCGTGCGAAGGGGTCTTGAAAGTCGCCGGGAAAGTATGCCACAGAATCAGGGTTGGTCTCGTGCCCGGTCCACTCCCCCCTCAAGCCAGGCAAACACCGCTTCTGGTGTGTCAAAAAAATGCGTCTTGCCCTCCCCCATGACCCGGAGTCGAGCGGGAAAGAGCATTGCATATGAGTAGTGGCGGATGCGCAACTGTCGTTTGGCCTCCGTAAATCGTGCCCTCCTCTTCTGCACCTCAGCGGAGAAGTCAGGGAAAACACGAATTTCGCCATTTTGGAATGGTATGTTCCCCTTCAATCTAGTAAGGCGAAGGACCGCGTCCCGGTCACGAAAGTTCAGCAGCTTCGCAATGAACGTACGTGGAGGTGCGCCCTGGGGAGGCGTTCGTCCCGCCAGTCTGTGAGCCCTCTCCACCACGAACGACGAGGAGAATTCGGTCCTCCCGAACGTACGGGACAAAAGGTCTTCCAGGAACGAAGCGGGATCCGACCCTTCCGCACCTTCCGGCAAGCCCACGAACCGAAGGTTACACCTACGAAGACGATTCTCCATGTCGTCCTGTTTAGAAAGGACCATGGTGAGCTGATGTTGTAATCGTTCGGTGGTAGTCTGAAACGGTCGGACGTCGTCCTCCACCTGGGATATGCGGGCCTCCGTCTCCGTGACGCGGTCTCTGAGCTTCTGCATGTCTTGGCGGATCAGGGAGACATCGACCTTCACTTCATCGATCTTGCAGGTCAGGGTACTCTTACAATCGGAGATGGCCTCCAGCACCCGGGCAGTATCGGCAGCCGCCGACCCCTCCGCGGGAGGCGCGCCGGCGCTATTGTTCTTCTAGGCCTCCTGCCTCGCTGTGTCGGTATTTGGCCAGCTTGGCCGCCGAATCAGTCGCCCTCTTTGGTGGTGACATGTACCCCCGTAGATCGCACACAAGGTGAGGCAAAAAAGGAATGTTTTAGTCCCCAGGATGAGATAGAACGGAGTTTAGGCAAGCGGAGCTCCCGTCAAACACTCCCTACACCATGCTGGTTCAGGCCACGCCCCCCATGCTTCTATTGTGGTATTCAAAGATAGTGAAGACTCTGATATAGTCGTAGAAAAAAATTCAAAATAAACTATTAAAGCAAAGAGTACTTCCTCCATAAAGGGAGAAGAGGGTCAGTCATCTAAGGACAATGGAAAAAAAATGGAGGACTCGCAGAGTGGGAGAGGATTATAGGTGAACACTCAGGGGAATGTGTCCTAAAAAGCTTTGACAAATGTCAGAGTAACTCAAAGATCACGCAGATTTAATGGTTCTTGCACAAGTGTTTTGCAGTCCAGCATCGCAACAAAAGTGCTCTACGCATATGAAAAGATGTGTCACATGTGAGATGAGACCGGCAGTGCCCAGCAGAGTGTCACAACTAAAATGAAAAGCCATAGCCATCTGCTTCCAACATTTAATAAGCAAGGGATCAACTGCACCAGTGGTTAGGTCACTTATGAGGGATTTTTACTAGTCAGACAAAGTTTGACAAAATCAAGATGTATTCAGGGTTGGGTAAAGGGCAGGGCCTGAAAGCCAGAACATAGAGCTAGAAAAGTAGGCATTTCTAGAAGCAACAGGCTCATCAAGTTTCAGAGTGGTGCACACTGCATCAATAGGATCCACGGGTCTCCTTTCATTTGAGTTAAAGTACTAGACTGCAAAAAAGATGGTCAAGATCATCACTGAAGGACTTAAGAGACTCAGAATCAGGCAGTCACTGCTTCTGAATGATCAGAAGTCACTAAGGCCGCAGAGAAGTCAGATACAGAATCTGAAGGACACACAGGGGAATGCTTTTGGCTTCTGCGGTTAGTTAGCAAAAAATGGGATTTGGGCCATAAAGTCTTAAATGACTGGAGGAAAAATCTCAGCCAAAAGGACGATCTTGCCACAACTGATGAAGCCAAAGAGAACTCTGATGAAAGGACAGACTCTAGGAGCAAAGGGCAACATGACTCCAGGTTGAAGATGTCAGCACCATCAGCAGACATGCTGCATACAGCTCAAAAGATGTGTGTGAGCTGGAGGGACTGCCTCTTCAGTGCCTAGAATCAGACGACATGTTGCAACCATGTGGCGGCAAGGAAAATTAAAAGGCTTAAACAGGCCAGGGCTCAGGTACCCATGAAACCCACATAGTTGGGGGGGAAAAAAAAAAAAAAAAAAAAGGTGAAAAAGACTTCAAACCTCCCAGGACACTAGCCAAAACATGGCATTCTGGTGGGTAGGATAGGTTATCCCGGCTGGCCTAAAGTTTGTTATCGGTGACCCATCCTCCTGTAGGTGCCAGGATAACCAGAAGGTGAAAACAACTTCCTGTGTTCCTCAATGGATAAAAATTAAAGGGGGGGGGGGGGGTGTATCTTATGCCTGAATTAAAAATTGTCTGTATATTCTTTTGGTCTTGTAACACAAATTCTGCTGTTTTAGTTCTAACGTAGAGAAGACAGATCATGAAAAATGACTTTTCTTACCTGAGGACATCTGAAGTTTGATTTGAATCTAGTGGATGTGAATGTTTGCTGTGTAGTAACTCATCCGATTGCACTGAAGGCACATGGAGGTGCAGAGAGGCCTAGAAGAAGAAAAAAAAAAAAAAAAAAAAAAAAAGAAGGAGGTAAAAAGATTTTAAACCTTTTCAAAACAAAATAATCCCACTAAATGGTAAAGAATTTTAAATATGTAATATCAAATAGTAGACATTGCACATAAGACTTATGTTCTTCTAGCCTATTAGACAAGCCTATTCTAATTATTTTACTGCGTATGCACGGACATCTATACAGTTTTAGTCTGGGAGTGCTTGAATATAGTCTTTAAAAATAATTCTTCCCTTGTTGACTTTAAATTGAGAACAAGAAAGGGTGCCTTCGCATAGGCTCTATGCATAACGCTAATATAATAGAGTTAGCACAACGCTAAGTTAATCAAAGCCTGAATAGTCAAAAAACATGATTAAAGTATGCACCCTTGGATGCTTGCACATACCCGTCAATGCCTTCTCATACACCCCAAGGATCTAAAAACAATGACCGATCTTATATGCAAAATACAAGATACAGATATGGGAGGTAGCCATATACATAAATTGGCCCTTCAATGGTTGTATGTACAAGCATCTGAAAGGACCTACTATTTAAAGCAGAGATCCATCAAAATTAAAAGCCAGCAGTTACAAACACTGTAGCTAATGACATTTAATATTAGGACACTTACCTGTCCAGGGATCCCACGATGTTGGCACCTGAGCCGATTTTTCAATCGGCTCTCAGGTGCCGCTGCCACCAGTCCTTATAAAGAAGGCTGCCAGGGCGCCTTTCACAGCCAGTTCCCTACTGCGCATGCAAGAAGCGTGCTGCGCTTTCTGAATGGCCCGGTGGAAGGAGGGGGCCGAACTACCGGGGGACCTTGCTGTGGAGAGTAGAGTCAGTGGATCAAGTGGAGCTGCCCCTTTTCGATGGAGCTCCGCTTTATCTACATTACAATTTGATTTTTTTTTAGCAAAAAGATATACTCATATTGTTTATATATCTTGTGTTTAACATTTGTCATTGTATGGCAACAGAAAAAAAGGATTCTCCTTTCTTGGATAGGAGGGGTTTTAAGTGCATCTTTTTAAAGAATACATTTGAAATACAAATATTTCCTCCATCACATGACCCTATTAGAGACGGCTATTTTTTTGCCTTGTGAAGACATTGCTTCTAAGAACTTAGGGCTCTAAAGGCATCACAACATTGCATACGAACATATGTGCACTGAGTGACTCAAATGGCTTGAAGAGGCAGCATCAACATTCATTTCAAATAGATGTGGACTACTAGACCTGTAGGGCCAATATAGTCGTTGCACTCCAGCTTTCCACACACACCCCCCCCTCTCTCATCATGGGAGACCTTCAGAACACGTCTGAAACAGCATATCCTCTAGATGTGTGCACATAATCTAAAAGGAGATTTTTGCAAATTAAAAAAAAACACATATTTACCTTAAGAAACAGAGGGCACTGATTTTGTGCTTGAGGACACGACGACCAAAACCAGTCAGGTAGAGGACCAGCTTTGGCAGTTGAAACAAAGTAACCAAGTGCCAAGGGTTGCTGCAAGATATTAGTCACCTCATCATGGGATTCCGTGGACAGCAGTCGATCAGTACCTTGACCCTGTAATTCCAATGTTTGAAAAACAGCGCTTAGGAATAAGCTTAATAAGTGAACCTTATATGCTATCCATTGCTGAATTTTCTAATATTCACAAAGTCTTTATTAAACAAATGATATATCACTTTGAACAATAAGCCCTAAGTTTAAGTACACACTTAAAGACTAGAGAGCTTAAAAAAAAATAAAAAATAAAAAAAAAAAAGGCATAAAGCTTTTAGTGTGTCCTAAACAGTGAAAGTTTTTTTTCCATAGGTGAACAGTACAGATCACTGAATGTATTAATTAGATGAGATTCAAGACGTTTTGCCATTTACGTGACCGAAAAAGAACATTTAACCAACATCATGAAAGTGAACTCCAATAAAATATGGCAATAGAAATCTGATAAGGGTTGTGAGCTACTTGGGTCCCCCATTTAGGGAGTTTTACCAATTTGCTTTCTAGAAAGATTTCCTATTGGTGGCAGGACATTTTTGTTTATGTGCCACTTAAAGTATTGTTTTTTTTTTTTTGGGGAAAAAAAACTGAAAACGTGAACACTCCTTGCCTGCCAGTCTTTGCTGCACTTACTTCCGTGGGTGATGCAGTTTCACTGTCCACACAGCCCAGTGGCGTGGTTCTGGGGTCTGAAAAGTCATGCTGTCCTTCCCCTTTTCCCAAGGATGCTGGTATGGATCAGAGTGGTTCTGATTGGTCAGAACAGTAACGTGTCGCTGTTGACCAATCAGAACTGCTCTGATCTGTCCCGGAGTCCCAAGGGAAAGAACAGCATGGATTTCAAATCTGCACTGAGCTCTGTGGACAGAAAAACTGTATCACCCATGGCGATAAGTACAGCAGGGACTGGGAAGGGTGTTTGTTTATTTTTTCTGAAAAGGTGTACATGAAACTTTCTTGATCATCCATATGTAAAAATAGCTTGAATATCGCCCCACATGCTACTTTAGAACTACATTACCTTGCCAACATCGCCTCCATGAGGATAATGGGATCCAGGTGAATGGATTGGAGAACCACCAGGTGAGGCAGGAAATATGTTGATAATATCTGGATCCAAATCATCAGGCGTCTCGAGTACATCAAAAATTCCCATGCCATCTGTTCCATCTCCAATAGAGAAAAGAATTGACTTATACTAAATATCAAACATTTTATGTAGTATATTTTATATATATATATATATATATATATATATATATATATATATATATATATATATATATATATATATATATATATCAATCACACCCTAAACCTGAATATCTAAAGTTGGTGCTGCTATAAAGACCTATATATAAATAGAACCACAGAGAATAGCACACATACAAAAAGGAGTAACTTCTAAATCTTAAAAGGCTGCTTAAAAACACCTGATCTTAATGAGTAAATATGGTGATTTAGTCACATCATATGGCCATACCATGCTTAAGTCCACCACTGCGCCAAAAGTACCCAATTTTCAGTGGGTCATACACCATTGATAATAAAAAAGATAAATCCCACTTCTCTTAACCAAGGGAGATGTGTGCTAGCTGCAGACAACACTGCTTAAACTGTACTATGACGGGACTCTTCCTGGAGCACTAATGGACACTGACAATGAAGTACTGTTGTGGGAGGGTTGAGTGCTCCACCCCAAGGAGTCTTTTTTTATGACTAGTGTAGGACCCACTGAAAATGAGGTACTTTGGCGCAGTGCTTAAGCATGGTATGGCCATATGATGCGACTAAATACCCATAATTACTTATTAAGATTAGGTGCTTTTAAGCAGCCTGGTAAGATTTAAAAGTTACTCCTTTTTCATTTTAGTATGTGTGCACTATGCAGAATTTTAAGAAAATGCATAACCAAGACTATTTAATAAGAAAAGGGCAGTATTTATGCATATAAACGAATATCACTAGTCTGAAAATATCAACATGCTCAAAGGCAGACTAGTATTGGGTTTTAGCATATAACTGCTATGGGCACTATACTGAAAGGATTGTTGGCTATATTGCTATTGGCTTTAGCACATCACTGCTATGAACAATATACTGAACATTGTACATATTATACAGTGTATATATTTTTTATAAAAACAGTAAGCTGCCTGATGTACAGTATATGCATTGTCTAAAGATTTCAGAAGATTAACTATACACAAACACTTACCAGTATTTGAACTGAAAAGGTTCTCATTTGTGTTGCTTGCTGATGCTACTTGCACAAATGCAGATGTGGGGAAAACTAAGATATGTGTGCATGATGTATCTTGGGGGGTATTAAGTTGAGAAGTCATTGTTAGTGTGGTGCTCCGACCAAACACAGAACCTGTTGATACGGAATCTGCAAAGGGAAAAAAGTAAGCACTTATCTACAGAAAATGCATGCATATCTGTATCACAATTTCAGCACTAACATTACTGTATTGTAAAAAGGAAAAGGTCACAATTACACCAAAGGTGTCAAGTTTGTGGGTCAAAACAAAAATGAGGTCTACAAATATACTACTGAAGCCCAAATATTGAGAAATATTCAATTAGACCATTCTTTTTAATCTACAGAGCAGGATGTATTTTCTAGATTGAGTAATGCAAAATAACTGGAGTCAAATTAGGTTGGCTCAGATACAACACAATAAATCGCAAATGTAATTAAATTCCAGCAAAGAAGCAGATTTTAAAAACGCAAATTTTCCCATCTATTGGAAACGTGCACAAATTCCCAGTAGAGAGGAATGGATATGAGGGGTGAAAAGGACCGGGGGATGCGGAGGGCTGGATAGCAACCTGTAAAAGGTCACTTGTGAATGCTTTACCGGTGTATTAGCGGTGTGGCTGGATAGGGTTCCTAACAAGGGACTAGTGTCTTCCAGCCTGGACTTGGCGGGACACTCTCTTCAAACACAAAGGAGGTCGCCATGACAGTGAGCTGGATAACCTGATTTGCCATGGTAGGCGAGGCCACCTCATCGGAGGACAATCCTAATTCATCTCAGTACTTAGTGCCTGAATGTGTGACTCCTGTGATGGCGGTCCGTTGGGAGGAGAGGTATGATGAAGGCCAATTGGCCCCCCCCCCTTCCTCGGCAGTGAGGTCTATAGGATTGTATTATTTGGCATGATATTCAAATTCACACTGCTTTTGACAATCTAGGATAGGTCTCAGAACATATTTGTTCAACAGTTTTTTGTGTTGTAGGTCTGTGGTTATATCATTAAAGCTGCCGCCTACTCCTAATGGAGTAGACAATAAAGCACATAGATGTGTTAAATCTGTTAGCAAATCCTATAGACATGTATAATATAGGCAATTTTTCCTTACATGTTGAAGAATTCCTATTGAGGCATGTTACTTTGCTTTGTATAAATAAAGATTATACAGAAAAAAACAAACCCAAAACACTAGTTTGACAACACACACATAAACAAGATGTACCTGGCATGATCACAAATGACCCCTGTGGCTCCATCGCCACCAAACAAGCACTTAGTATGCTGGGAGAGTCTGCTGCTGATATACCACACATCCTGCATGTATCCTTCAACCTCTTGCTCAGTGACTGAAGATTTCGACGACTCAGTAAACAACTCCAATCTGAAAAAAAAAAAGATTTAATTATAAGTCAATCATAACAACTTTGTACATCATAGTAAGCATAAAGTGTACAATACTTATTTTCCAAAAAAGCACCTTGGGTGGCCCAGACATGAAAAAACTTTCTGAACAAGTGGATTAAGATGGATTAAGTTTCAAACCTCACTGTAGGTCATAGAGAAGGTCAGCCACACTGGCCAAGAGGTGTTAAGCCAAAAAGAAGGATTGAAGATTTGACCTACTTGTAAAATCCTTTTTTCCTGCATGTACAGGACACTGGCTCTTAAGTTATGACAATGGGTTATATGCTACTATATTCAGGTGAGGACCCTGGCAAACAATTGTTAGGACACCATTTAACCCCTCCCACCCTCAGAAAACCACAGTTCTTTAGCAAGCAACCAGACAAAATGCCAGTACAGAGGAGCAGGGTGGCCTGTGTCCTGTATTGCACACCAAGAAAATTCCACAGGTAAGCAAAAGTTATTTTTTAATTGCACAGCACAAGACACAGGCTCCCCTAAGTCTTAACCATGGAACGTAACAAATACATAACCAAGTCAAGAGGCCCAAAACAAGGGGAATCAGGTCCCTAACTCAAAAAGCAGCTTGAGGCACTCTACAGCTGAAATGGAGTCAACAGAGGCCTGAACATCACACCTGGTAAAAAAACTTTACAAAATGTATGAATAGAGAAACGCAGCAGCCCGGAAAATCAGAGAAACAGGTGCTAAAAAGTCAAAAACGCTGAACGAGTCAAGTGAACCTCAACAGGGAAAGCAGGATTTCTAGGATTAGAGAATCTGCCTAATCCACCTAGAAATGGGGTAAAGGCACGCAGCACAGTACTGGTATAGCCTGCAGGAAGGACAAAAAGAATCTGAGGTTCAGATGGAAAAAGAAGCTGAGAAAGAAACTCACACTGTAGTTACTACATGTAGATTGATCTCCTTTGGGTGCTTTGGATCAGGATAAAAAAAAAAAAAAAAAAAAAAAGTGTCAGGACGATCCTAATAAAAGGTAGAAGCAG
Organism: Lithobates pipiens; assembly: GCF_037356315.1. Taxonomy (NCBI): domain Eukaryota; kingdom Metazoa; phylum Chordata; class Amphibia; order Anura; family Ranidae; genus Lithobates; species Lithobates pipiens. The sequence goes on along the minus strand of NW_027507748.1, from coordinate 369,923,559 downwards.
GAAACCACATTAGGGAGAAAAGAGGCCCAAGGCCTCAATACCACTTTGTCTTTATGAAGAAGAAGAAAACTAGAGTTATGCCCCGTAAACACAAGCTGATTTTCCGCCGGAAAAAACTTGGATGGTTTTTCTGACGAAATTTCGCTGAAGCTTGGCTTGCATATACACGGTCACACAAAAGTTCTCTGAACTTTCGACTGTAAAGAACAGTGACGTACAACACTACGACGAGCCGAGAAAATTAAGTTCAATGCTTCCGAGCATGCATCGGAATTTTGCACGTTGGAATTTGTACAGACGACCGAAAAAGCTTTTGCTGGCTGGAATTCTGCCAGCAAAAGTCCGATTGAGCATACACATGGTCGGAATTTCTGACTAAAAGCTCACATCTGACTTTTGCTGGCAGAATTTGATCATGTGTATAGGGGCTTTAGACTTACCGCTAACTGAGTCGTCCACGACAGCACTAGAGAGATGGGCTCCACCTCCGGAGGCAGGAAACACAACATTCAGAACCATAAAGAGCCGCTTCCGTTCCTCTTCCTCAGTCTTTAACCGAGAACTTCCCCAGAATGGCTTCTGAAATAAAAACACTCGTCCAAAAGGTATAACAGCATATAGGGAGGGAATCCCTGCTGTCCTGGAAGACTCCTACAAACAGAGTTACCGGTAAGTCTAACTCTAGTTTTCTCTAGTCGTCTGTCCAGGATAGCACTAGAGAGGATCAACGAGAACCTACCAGATAAGGGTAGGGGCTGGGGGTTTGACTACCTCTTGGAGGACTTTTCTCCCAAAAGCTTGAGCTTGCACTGAGTTAATGTCCAATCTATAATGCTTCATGAAAGTCGAGTAGTCTGATCATGTTGCTGCTTGACAGATTTGTTCTGGTTTCGCTCCAGCTTGCTCCGCCCAAGAAGCTGATAGTGCCCATGTGGAGTGAACCATGGGTGAAAAAAAGGACATTGCTTTTTTTAAATCTTGCAAGTTTCCACAATCGTTTGTTTTATCCACCTTGCGATTGTGCCTGTCGAAGCTTGGAGGCACAATTTTTTTCCTGAATGCAAAATTAATAGAGCATTGATTTGGATTGGCTGGGGACCCACAGAAAGAAGGAAAAACAAATATCCAAGTCCTGCGGAGTTTTGACGCTACTTAAGGCAAAAACCGTGGGTCTGTACACAATACCAGTCTGTCTTCAAAAATTTGCAGGAAAGGCTCCTTAATGGAAAGTGCATGCAGCTCGCTAATGCATCTAGCTGTGGATTATGGCCACTAAAAAGACAGCTTCGTGTGCGACCTATTTAAAAAAGGACAGCTCGTCCTTTTGTGACCATTTTATCCAATCTTGCAGTACCTTCAACAGATCCCATTTTGGCAGAATTTAGAAGGGAACGGGTCTAATCCTAGCTAACCCCTTAGAGAACCTGCTAACTAGCGGGTCTCTAATGCCAGGGGGTTCTCCAAAGAACAGATAAGGCCGATACCTGAACTTTTAATGTACTAATGGCCTAGATCTGCACCGTCTTGTAAAAACTCCAAGATTGCTGGAATACCTGCAGACACCACCTTGGTATCCAACCATGAACAGAAAACTTTCCAAAATTTAACATAAATTGCTTGGGTTACCTTCTACTAGTAAGAATTGGGTTTACCACCTTGTCCTAGAGCCCCTTACACTTCAGGAGGCTCTCTTTAGACACTAAGCTGACAATTTCAAGGACTGTATTTTTGGTAATAGAAATGGGCCCTGGGACAGCAGATCCTTCCTCTTGGGCAGCATGAGGGGAGGCTCCTCTGTCAGGGGTGCAAAAGTACAGCCTTTTCGACCAATACGGGACTGCTAGGATCATTGTGGAGTGCTCTTGAATAAACTTCCTCCTCAGGACCAGAGGAATACATTTGAACGGAAGAGGGGGAAATGCGAAATGTCCACTTCTTTGCCAAGGTGTCTATCCCCTTGGCCCCTACTTCTCTTTCCAGCAAGAAGTACACTGGAACCTTGGCATTTGATTTGATGGTGAACAAATACACCTCTAGGCCCCATTTCTCTAGCATTAGTTGGAAGATTTCCCTGTTTACTGACCATTCTGACTCGTACACTTGGCGTTGGCTCAGAAAGTCCACCAGATGATTATCCACCCCCTTTAGATGGACTGTGGATATTGACTTCAGGTTCCACTCTGCCCAAGAACAGATGGCGCTCGCTAGTCTGATTAAGGACAGACACCTTGTTCCCCCTTGTTTAAGAGACTGCTACCACACTGTCCAAGAGGACTTGTACGCAGTGACTTTTCAGCTCTCTGGTAAATGCCCTTAGAGCTTCACAGACTGCTTGCAACTCCCTCTAGTTGGTTGATCTTTGGGAATGTACTTTTTCCCAGTGCCCTTGGGCTACTCTTGAACCCCAGAGGGGCCCCTCAGCCCCAGGCACTGGCATCCGTGGTGATGCAGACGGACACCGGAAGAGACCATAATGGACCCTTTACAAGGTCTGGAGACAACTGAAACGGGCCCTTGCCCATGGTACTGCAGGGATTGTTACTGCCAGGAGACCTAGACCTGACATTGCTGGCTGAACAGATAGAAACTGCCAGATTGTTATGAAAAAAAGGCTGCTGTCTTCACCTTTTCTACGTTCTCCTCTGTGAGATAGATCTTCTGCATCACAGAGTTCACCAAGAACCCCATGTACTGCAAGACCTGTGTCAGGGTTAGGCTTCTCCCTGTTTATCAACCACCCCAGCTTTTCCAGAAAGGAAATGGCCACCTGCAAATCTCCTTGTAATTGGAGCACGGAGGGTGGAAAAAAAAAAAATAGTAATAATAATAATAATAATAAAAAAAAAGAAGGTTGTCCAAGTATGGGGTTGCCACCCTCAAATTTTTGAGATTTTTCCTGGATCGGGACGTGTAAATAGGCGTCCCTCAGATCGAGGGAGGCCATGAAGCAATCGGGGGGAAGAATTGACTTCACCGTAAAGATTATTCCCATCCGAAATGTCTTGTAGGTCACCCATTTGTTCAGTGGCTTCAAGTTCAATATTAGGCGGTATTTGCCCAACCGTTTCCTACTATAAAAACTATAGAAACTGTGGTTTATTTCTTATTTCTCACTGTGGCACTGGAATAAAAACTCACTGGTCTACCAAGTGATCAATCTGTGACAACAAGGCTGTCTTCTGAGGATCCCTGGAAGGCGCGGTTACAAACGCAGAGTGCCCTTGAACTGGATTTGATAGCCTTCCCTGATTATCCTCAGTATAAATCTAGTCTTTTCCCATTGTGGGAGGAACTGCTCCAATCTCACTCCCACGGGAACCAAGTGACTGGGATTTGGTGGTTTTCTTAGGAGAGGAAAACAGGACACCTTTCTGCTTCCCCACTGTTTCTTAGAAATTGACCCTTTATGGGTCTGTCCCTGTGACAGCCCTGGTCTTTGGAGACGAAAAAATGTTTCCCAGTGGCTCTTACGTTTGATATGAAAAGCCTTTTTCTTGTCGGCTGTACGGTCTAAAACTTTGTCTAGATCGTGCCCAAACAAGAGGACTCCTTCAAATAGGTTACACACCGCCTTACTTTTGAGGCCAGGTCCCCCGACCAGGATTTTAACCATAAAGCCCTGCAAGAGGAATTTACTAGGGCAGCGGTCTTTGGTGATAACTTGACTGACTCTGTAGATGCGTCTGCCATATAACCTGCCGGCTTGTGCAGCATGGGAAGGGAATCATTTCCTTACTGGAGGTCCCACTATTCCAAATGGCCTTGTAACTGGTCCAGCCAGACCTACAAATTACGAGCCACTATTGTTGTATCCATTGCTGGTTTTAAATTTTCATGGCTACTTCCCATGACCTTTTCAGCAGTACCTCCATCTTCTTGTCCATAGGATCCCCAAGGACACCCATGTCCTCAAAGGCGAGGTCCATTGATTTGACGCACTGGGAAAAGGCTGCGTTCACTTTGGCCACTTTGTTCCAAATATACTCAGGTACTCCAAATGGTAGTTTGAATCCAACAAAGACTTATGTAGGTTGAAAAATAACCTGCAACAGTGAAGATGCTGTAGGGCAGTCTAATGGGCGCAGAATCTTAAAGAGGTGGGCAGATTTGAGGGTTTGGATGTCTAGAATTTTAGAAAGAACCTAGGGGAGGACTGAAGAGGACTTTTCGAAAGCTCAGAAGGGGCAGAGTTTGCCATAGGCAACATTTCCTACAAACGAAGAGAAAACATACTAGCAAATTTTAAAGCGGTTCTTCAGTCTAAAACAAAAAATTTAAAGTCAGTAGTTACAAATACTGTGGCTGCTGACTTTTAATAATAGGACACTTACAGATCTAGCGCAGTACCCACCCGAGCCAGCTCTTTGCAAGCATGCTTACTTTGGAAATCCTGCTGTTACTGCTTGCGCCTTCACAGCCAGCTTCAAGCTAAACATGCACAAACTGCACTGCGCTTTGTAAATGGTCAGCTGCCTGGGACCTGTGACATGTCACTTTCCTTTTGGATCACTGTGGCAAACTGGCCAGAAGCGGGTATGAGTACCTGTCAAAGCCAGGTATCCACGCCCCCACTCAAAAGTAAAGAGGGAGGTGGGTGGAGGCAAAAAAGCAGAACTTCAACTTCTAGGTGAAGTTCTGCTTTAACTCCAGCAGGTGGGGACATTTCTAGCTTCAAACAAAAGCTGTTAGAGGAGATCGAGGGCGACTGACCATGCTGGAGTGAGTACTCAGTCTCCAAAAGATTAACCTTCCTCATTTTTCATTCCCTCATCTTCATCAGGAAACAACGCTGTTGAGATAGACAAGTCAGACAATGACACTTGCTTCTTGTGCATCCACAGAGATCTTCACCATAAGGTGTGGCATAGGAGCCTGAAAATACCTTTTTCGGTAAAAAGGAGGAATGGGGAGGTGAGAAGGCAAGACTCCAACATGTGAAGACTGAGATCCAAAGACCCAAGTTTGGAGAGGAACCTTGAATAATCTCATCATGGCCTATACACTCTGTGCAAGCCAGCCCTTCATCCTATTTCATTACCGTCCCACATCCACCATAAGAGGGTATCACCTGGGGGTACTTACAACTGCAATCAGTGCAGAGATGGTTTCTGCAGAACCGGAGTGATGCTCCACAGTTAAGGCTGATTAATAGACCCGGGGTGCAATCCGAAGCAGGGTAGCTGCTGCAGCTGTAAGGTGTCTGTAGCAGAGCAATATGCTCATTCAAGATTCCACTCAAGCAGGGGTGGCCAACCCGCGGCTCTCGAGCCGCATGCGGCTCTTTGGTCGGTTTCCTGCGGCTCTTCGGGCTGGTTCGGGCTGTGTCGATCGGTTTCTTTCGGCTCTTCGGGCTGTGTCGATCGGTTTCCTTCGGCTCTTCGGGCTGGTTCGGGCTGTTTCATTGCGGTGACAGGCAGCCCGAGTCTCTGCACTCCTCCGCTCCTCCCACACATCAACAGCCAATCAGCGTGTAGTGTCCCCCAGCCCGCCACATTTGAATACATAGGCGCTGGAGTGAGGCTGAAGGGGGGCAGAGGAAGGAGAAACACGCTGTATCTGAAGCTGATGAGATACAAAAAGGCATGACCACAAGTGTGCAGGTTACTGATCTGTCCTCCCTTCTCCCTCTGTCTTGCTCTGTACTTTTTTTTTTTTTTTTTAATAACGTTTCACCTGAACACTGATAAGATCTGCTCAGCACATTCTCGGTCTGTTGATAGTGTGACACACTGCTGGCTGTTAACCATTTCAGCTTCTTTTCACTTATTTATCCAGCATGCGTATGATGTGGCTCTTTGCGGTAACTCGGTAAAAAATGTGGCTCTTGGTCTTCGTCTGGTTGGCCACCCCTGCACTCAAGAGTTGAGGGGAAAGCGAAGGACCTCCCACATTGTGCAGAACTATGAACACATGCGTGCCCAACTGTGTTGCAGGGGCTCAGCAAACCTAGAGGCGATTCAGTTCGCATTGTGCGCTATATAAGTATTTCATTCAAACATTTTCTTAGGATGCAGAAACTGCCATGTACTAGGCCATGAACACAACAATTTTAAAGCGCTGCAATCCCCCCTACAACACACCGCTCTCAGCCTTAAGTAATCCCGCCACTCACGCCTCTGTGCCCATGAGTCCACCGACTAGCCTGAGGCTGAGGGAGTTAGTGTAAGAAGGTTTGGGAACCCCAGAGAGCAAGGGGCACTGAACTCTCCACTTGGGGTATTGGCCCCTTCTCAAGGAAGACTTCTAGCTTTGGCGCATAGGGTTTTCCAAGTTCAACTACCAGGATTTGGATCATCACTGCCTGGACCTGTATAGCACTCTACAACTGCACTGCTGTGCCGAGGATGAGCGCCAAAGTTCAGAGCCAAAGGCAAAAGTTAGAGGACAGCCTTGCATATTATATATATATATATATATATATATATATATATATATATATATATATATATATATATATATATCTGGATCCAGGCACGGTTTCAGAGGAGCGATGGATCCAAAAGCTGCAAATCATAAAGGTGCAGTGGCATCTATGCAGCCAATGGAAAACTGTTTTTTTTTCCCCCAAATGAAGAACCAAGCATAGTCTAATCTTCAACCTTCCAGTAATTACAAACCAGAAACCTGCTCTCAAAAGTGAGAGGTTGTACATCAGCTAAGGACACTAACACCATTAAAAAATGGAGGCGTTATATGGGCTGTCATAACAAGTTTGCAAGCGTTATTACCTGAAGGGGGCAGCTTATAACTCATGGTCAGACTAAGGCTCCTTTCACATATGGACCATTCTGTTTTTCATCCATCCGTTGACAGATAAACAGATGATCATCTCTTTTCATCCGCTTCCGACAACTTTTTTTTTTTTTTTTTTTACGGATAAAAGCCCCATTTTCCAGCCATTAAAAAACAGATGTAAAGGGACAAAGGGTCAGTTGCTGCATTGGTTGTTAGGAGCAACCAGTCACTATGGGGGGGTTTGTGGTGAAGAAAGGCAGATGAGCAGTATACTTAGTGAGGGGCAGCCTGTACAGACAGGCTCCCTCACTTGCCGATGGTCACTGTCAGCTTTTAAATATAATGGTTATATATATATATATATTATATATATATATATATATATATATATATATATATATATATATATATATATATATATATTACTTAATAGCATCGAGAAGGAGCTGTCATTCAACCTGCCAGTAAATTAAACGGGCGGGCCATTGGGTGAGCCCGCTCTTTTAAGCAAAACAATTGTGATTCTCATTTTATCCAAAATCGTGCAGCTCTAATGTAAACCAAAAATTTCAGTCAAGTGGTTAAGTGGATGTATAAACTGATCCGATTTTTTCTTTGAAAAAAAGTGACTGAACTGATTAAACAAAATGAAGGCATGTGTGAAAGGGGCCTTACACAAAAGTCCAAGACCCGGTTCACACTTGTGCGCTCTGCAAGATGGCATGTAATTCAATGTACTGCAAATCACATATGATGTCCGTGCGATTTCAGCCATACAGATAGTATGGCTGATATCGCATTGCATTCGGACTAAACTGGCACAGGACTTTTATTGGTCTGTACCAGAATCGGATCGCATGGGTGTGAACACCCATGCGATCCGAATCATGTCTGAACTGTCAGTTCGAAGTGCAATATGCAAGCTGAAATAGGGGTGCCATTAACATTGTATTAACACTCCCAGCAGTCTATGAATCTGCCGTCAGAGTCTAGTGTGATGCGGGACTCCGCAGTGGATTCGCAGGGTTCCCGCATCGGACAAGTGTGGTCTTGGACTAAGTCCAGGACTGGAACCTGGGTTGTCAATTTCACTAAATAGAAAGACTCCCAGGGAGTTGGTCAGGAACCTTTGACAAAAATAGAAAAAAATCTCACAGGTTCTAGCCCTCCACAACTTTTCTTTTTTTAAATCATGTCATTTTTATTGAACATTTTTCAACCGTGAAAAAAAAGAAAAGTAAACAAATAGACCAAAAAACATCCATTACTACATCTTCCCTAAATTTTCTAAACTTTTTTTTGTCTGGTAGTGGTGCTGTTGGAGAGATCCACTCACTGCCTGCATGGTAACATGTTAACAGGAACTGATGGGGAGATATTCTCCCTAACAGAGCCTTAAGAGCAGAAAAAGACACGACAAGTTATAATGCTTCCTCAATCTATCCTAAACCAAGAAAAATATTTTGGCTAGAGATATGCCAAGTATTTTTAACTTCAACTTAACCTTTTGCCTATAATATCAAAGCATATCACAGTGAACATTTGCAAAATACATTACAGATGAAAAACAAACAATAAAACATAGTAGGAATTAGTAGGTGCATTGACTTATATGAAACAACCATTACAAATAAAAAGTACATACACAGGTCAAAAACATGCTAGACATCTGTGAAGCTTAAAGTACAACTAAAAGGCATTTTTTTTTTCTGGACAGTAGAAGTGGATTAGAACACTTCGTTTTTTGTTTTTTTGTTTTTATTGTTGTACGTGCCCCCTTCCCAATGGGAAAGGGTCAGATATGAAAATGAATATGAAGGGTTAAAACCCTCCATAGTCTATCCAAAATGAAAAAAAAATTAAAAATTAAACTTTGCCTATAGTTCTACCTTCAATGTATAATACACAAGATTTCTGGACTTTATATCAGGACATACCTTTTAGCTCTCCATGACCTATCCTTCCCAAACGACCAATGACTACCCTCCACGGCAAAGAACTCATTTGTACAAGTCCTTGACACCATTCCCATAATTTCTGAAGGCCACTGCGACGAGCAGAGCCCTTTTTCCTCCTAGCTCTGTAAATTCAAACAAATACATAAAACTGAGTCTAAACCACATTTTATGGAATATAGGGGTGCAAGACTTAATGAGACATTGTGGCATAACACTTACCGATTTTGCACATCGATATTTATGATGCACGTTTCCAACAACTCTCCATAGAGGTCTGTACAAGATGCCAAAAGCCATTTCTGATCATGAGATAAACAGTATCCAAGAAAAAGAACATTATATTTTTGACCAGCCTCTCCAAATGTTTCACCAAGTTCGGTCTGCTTGTCCTTAACTGGTGCCAGAATAAAAGGCGGTGTGTAGAGTCGAATACAGTCCGGTCTCTAACAGAGGAAAAAAAAAAAATTAATTTGCATTCTCCAAGTTAATAAAACACTAAAATGTTACTATAGAACTACAGCCAACCTAAAAAGCACCCAAGATGGTAGTGCTCTAGCACATCAGTGTAGGCGGTATATAGGATCTCGACATTGCTCAAGGTCAAACATCCCATTCAGTTGTATAGCCAAGCCTTGCCTCCTGCAATTGAACTGCTAAAGGCAAGAGCCTTGGTGTGCAGTAAAAACCTTAGGCACCAACAGCTGAAAGACAGAGGCCTCATCCTTGTGTACAGATTGGCCACAGCTTCCAGGGGGCTCCATGGGAACAGATTTAAATAATGAAAAATTCCTGCAAACATCAGTGCCTAAGAAATTTAGCAAATGCAAGTCTCCCTAAAAAGTTCCTCAAGTAACCAAAAAAAAAAAAAAAAAAAAAAAAAAAAAAACAGGATTTTTTTACACATTATAAAATTGTTTTCTTGAAGGCCATTGAGGGGGGGGGGGCACAGGAATTCAGATACTGCAAGATATACTGCCACCTACAGGAGAACTGGACTAGTTAAAAAAAATAAAATAAATGTAGGCAAGCCCAGGATAAACCCCCCCACCCATCCCTCTATCCTGCATGCCCATAAATCTTGTTTCAGGCTGGAGGAAAAACTTGAAGGAGCAAGACTTTGTTGTGGTTCAATTCAGCAGGAGATCTGTTGACGGTTCCCTTGCTGACCACAATGGACACGACCGTCATGAAAGAGCCATTAATATTTTGATGTTTTTTGCTTATTTCTTTCATGCTGTTGGTATTATCCTGGAGGGGGTGGTAGGTCCAATTCAGTGAGGCCGTACACTTCTGCTTTAAGCAAAGCAATTTCTGGATGAAAGGACTATTTTTAAGACATTGTCAGCCAAATATGAAAAGGATCATTTACAGTGCTCTGCATATTCTTTAACAGAAACCTGCATCATAACACAAAATTATTCTACAAAGTGAATTATATCACGCAGATGGCAAAACAAAGATGCACAATAAAAAATTTTTAGAAACACAAGAACGCTACTTACTTCTGGACTTTTTAGAGAATTTTCAATGGCAAGCCCTGGTCCAAAGCCAGTTAGCGTTTTCACATTTGTTGAATATGGAAGTGGTCTTCGGCACTGTGTAAACACTGAGAAAGCTAGTGACTTTAAATGCTGGGTGTAATTCTGACGGTCTTCGTGCCTTACTGGTTGTAGGAGATACTCACATGGAACAATCTTAAAAGAAACAATAACATGAGGATTCCTGGCATGGGCATGTTTAGTTATGATCTTTGCTCATTCTTTGAAGTGTTAGATGCACAACTCCAGGGATGACAAGAATACACTGAGATTAACATTTTTGCAAGTCTTTACTCAGCATTTCTTTGAAGTAGACCACTCACAAGCTATTAAGTATTTAACACTTTATGGTTCCACAGGTCATTCAAAATGGTTGTAAACCTGAAGACATGAAAAATGAACAAAGCACATCCCCCTATAGGGAGTACTAGTCTGGATCTAAAGCACCTTTCTGATCCCTCTAACTGCATGGGTCACCGAAAAGGCTCTAAGCTAATGTGACCACCTCAAAATGGAGAGGAACTGCCCTCTCCAGCACACAGCAGGTGACTGTGTATGTTTTTCTATGAATGCTTGTACAAGGGGGTCCCTTCTCTCCACTCACCCAACGGCGTAAACTGTGCTCTAGCTCTGCAGTGTGTGCGAGACATCAGATCCCCAACCCCTGCTTAATAGAGTTGAGAGATGTGTAAAAATGTGTGTTTTATAAAGCTGTAGAGAAGAGAATTGCAGATACAGGTACAACTTATGATTCATCTCTATCACCTGAGGCTAGTCACCTCACTGGGTATATTGTTACCACTACCACTTTAACCAGGTAAATCTAAGTCATGTACTCTAGTAGTCCCAAGATTATGGGTGCATTATTTACTCAGACTCAATGTCTGTTCAGTCTTAAAAGTTGAAGCCCCCCTTACTCAAGCTTCATACCTTCCAGGTCTGCAATATATGCAATGGTGGTGCTTACTGTGACAAAGACAGTCGCAAAGCTTCAGCTAAAGAAGGGATTTTTCTCCTAGACAAATGAAAAGACTGCCACGTGCAATAGCCTTATATGCATGATTTAAAGACCCCCCCCCCCCCCCCCCAAAAAAAAAAACACACACTGGCAAAACAAAACTTTCTACATCGCTGGAAACAAATTGATTTTTGCACACTGTTTTTTGTTTTTTTGCAAACAAACATTTAACTTTCCTTCTTGTTTATTGAGGGACACAGGATTCAAATACATTTGGGACTTTCAAAAGCAGTCCAAATGAGGTGTGGGCAACACAACAAACAAAACGCTAACCGATCCACTCAAAGAGCTGCCTAATGGAGCTTACTCCTAAAGCCGATACTAGGTGAGGCCTGAACTCTGACCTGGCAAAACTGAGAATGTGTGCATATAAAAGACTAGGTGCCAGGCTCACAAATCTGAGAAACCATTGCCTGATCCTGAAAAGCCAAGAAGCACTCACAAAACTGGTAGAGAAAAATAGACTGTTCACCTAGGACACTGGGAAAAAAAAAAAAAAAGCCATGCTGGAGTGGGAGGAATTATATAAAGCTGGTCACTTTGTTTGGCAGGTGTGGAGGTGGAGGTGTTTTATTAACAGTTTACCTATGTGCATTATGGAGATGGAGCACTGTTGAATGTGAGCGTGTTGTTTAATAAATGTGGCAAAAAAAACAAACACACTATGGGGGTTATTTACGAAAGGCAAATTCATTTTGCACTACAAGTGCAAACTAAAAGTGAAATTGCACTTGGAAGTGCAGTCGCTGTAGATCCGAGGGGTACATGCAAGGAAAATAAAAAAAAACAGCATTTTAGCTTGCTCATGATTGGATGATAAAATCAGCAGAGCTTCCCCTCAGATTTACAGCGACTGCACTTCCAAGTGCACAGCAAAAAGTGGATTTGCCTTTCGTAAATAACCCCCTATGTGCTATTTGTCTTAAGTGATCATGGAGAAGTGGACACTATCTGGGACACCTGGACCCCAGAAAGGGGGGGGGGAGCTTTTAATGACTTGACTATGATGTGCAGATCATTCCTTTATTTAAGGTGAAAGCACATCTTGATTGACACACTGCGGAGGGATGGTGGGGTGAATCATTTTTTTCAGTGCATTAAGCATTATATAATATCCAGCGCGAGACGGATATATTTATTTTGGAATTTAACCTTGTATATATAAACCACTTCAGCTCCAGCAGATCGATATGATGCCTCTACTACACTTACTGTATGAGAATATTAACACACATACATACACATATATATATATATATATATACACACACACACACACACACACACAGTGCCTTGCGAAAGTATTCAGCCCCCTTGAACTTTTCAACCTTTTGCCACATTTCAGGCTTCAAAGATATAACATTTTTATTTTGTGAAGACTCACCAACAAGTGGGACACAATTGTGAAGTGGAACGAAATCTGTTGGATAATTTAAACTTTTTTAGCAAATAAAAAACTGAAAATTATTCGGCCCCTTTACTTTCAGTGCAGCAAACTCACTCCAGAAGTTCAGCGAGGATCTCTGAATGATCCAATGTTGTCCTAAATGACTGATGGTGATAAATAGAATCCACCTGTGTGTAATCAAGTCTCTGTATAAATGCACCTGCTCTGTGATAGTCTCAGGGTTCTGTTGAAAGCGCAGAGAGCATCATGAAGACCAAGGAACACATCAGGCAGGTCCGTAATACTGTTGTGGAGAAGTTTAAAGCCGGATTTGGATACAAAAAGATTTCCCAAGCTTTAAACATCCCAAGGAGCACTGTGCAAGCGATCATTTTGAAATGGGAGTATCAGACCACTGCAAATCTACCAAGACCTGGCCCTCCCTCTAAACTTTCAGCTCAGACAAGGAGAAGACTGATCAGAGATGCAGCCAAGAGGCCCATGATCACTCTGGATGAACTGCAGAGAACTACAGCTGAGGTGGGAAACTACAGCTGAGGTGGGAGAGTCTGTCCATAGGACAACAATCAGTCGTACACTGCACAAATCGGGGCCTTTATGGAAGAGTGGCAAGAAGAAAGGCATTTCTCAAAGATATCCATAAAAAGTCTTGTCTAAAGTTTGCCACAAGCCACCTGGGAGACACACCAAACATGTGGAAGAAGGTGCTCTGGTCAGATGAACCCAAACCGATATAAAAGCAACACAGCTTATCACCCTCAACACACCATCCCCACTGTCAAACATGGTGGTGGCAGCATCATGGTTTGGGCCTGCTTTTCTTTAGCAGGGACAGGGAAGATGGTTAAAATTGAGGGGAAGATGGATGCAGCCAAATAGAGGACCATTCTGGATGAAAACCTGTTGGAGTCTGCAAAAGACCTGAAACTGGGACAGAGATTTATCTTCCAACAAGACAATGATCCCAAACATACAGCAAAATCTACAAAGGAATGGTTCACAAATAAACGTATCCAGGTTTTAGAATGGCCAAGTCAAAGTCCAGACCTGAATCCAATCGAGAATCTGTGGAAAGAGCTGAAAACTGCTGTTCACAAATGCTCTCCATCCAACCTCACTGAGCTCGAGTTGTTTTGCAAGGAAGAATGGGCAAGAATTTCAGTCTCTCGATGTGCAAAACTGATAGAGACATACCCCAGTGGCTCTACAAAGTATTAACACAAGGGGGCCGAAGAATTTTGCACGCCCCAATTTTCATTTTTTTATTAGTTAAAAAAGTTTCAAAAATCCAATAGATTTCGTTCCACTTCACAATTGTGTCCCACTTGTTAGTGATTCTTCACAAAAAATTTAAATTTTATATGTTTATGTTTGAAGCCTGAAATGTGGCAAAGGGTTGAAAAGTTCAAGGGGGCCGAATACTTACGCAAGGCACTGTGTATATATATATATATATATATATATATATATATATATATATATATATATATATACACATACACACACACATACATATATATACATACATACATACATACATACATACATACATACATACATACATACATACATACATATATATATATATATATATATATATATATATATATATACACACACACACACTATCTCACAAAAGTGATTACACCCCTCACATTTTTGTAAATATTTTATTATATCTTTTCATGTGACAACGCTGAAGAAATTGCACTTTGCTACAATGTAAAGTGGTGAGTGTACAACTTGTATAACAGTGTAAATTTTGCTGTCCCCTCAAAATAACTCAATATACAGCCATTAATGTCTAAACTGCTGGCAACAAAAGTGAGTACACCCCTAAGTGAAAATGTCCAAATTGGGCCCAATTAGTAATTTTCCCTCCTCGGTGTCATGTGACTTGTTAGTGTTACAAGGTCTCAGGTGTGAATGGGGAGCAGGTGTGTTAAATTTGGCGTTATTGCTCTCACACTGGACACTGGAAGTTCAACATGGCCCCTCATAGCAAAGAACTCATATCCAGAGGTTGTCTTTGGGAAATAGACATATGAGTGCTGCCAGCATTGCTGCAGAGGTTGAAGGGGTGAGGGGTCAGCCTGTCAGTACTCAGACCATACGCCGCACACTGCATCAAACTGGTCTGCGTGGCTGTCATCCCAGAAGGAAGCCTCTTCTAAAGAGGATGTACAAGAAAGCCCGCAAACAGTTTGCTGAAGACAAGCAGACTAAGGACATGGATTACCGCAACCATGTACTGTGGTCTGATGGGACCAAGATAAACTTATTTGGTTCAGATGATGTCAAGTGTGTGTGACGGCAACTTGGTGAGGAGTACAAAGACAAGTGTGTCATGCCTACAATCAAGTATGGTGGTGAGATTGTCGTGGTCTAGGGCTGCATGAGTGCTGCCGGCACTGGGGAGCTGCACTTCATTGAGGGAACCATGAATTCCAACATGTATTGTGACATATTGAAGCACAGTATGATCCCCTTACATTTGGAGACTGGGCTGCAGGGCAGTATTCCAACATAACGACCCCAAACACACTTTAAAGACAACCACTGCCTTGCTAAAGAAGCTGAGGATAAAGTTGATGGACTGACCAAGCATTTCTCCAGACCTAAACCCTATTGAGCATCTGTGGGACATCCTCAAATGGAAGGTGGATGAGCGCAACGTCTCTAGCAACCATCAGCTCTGTGATGTCATCATGGAGGAGTGGAAGTGGAGTCCAGTGGCAACCTGTGAAGCTTTGGTGAACTCCATGCCCAAGAGGGTTAAGACAGTGATGGAAAATAATGATGGCCACACAAAATTTTTACACTCTGGGCCAATTTGACCATTTTCACTTAGGGGTGTACTCACTTTTGTTGCCAGTTGTTTAGTTATTTTGAGGGGACAGCAAATTTACACTGTTATACAAGCTGTACACTCACTACTTTACATTGTAGCAAAGTGTAATTTCTTCAGTGTTGTCACATGAATAGATGGAATAAAATATTTACAAAGAAGTCAAGAAAAAAAGTCAAGGGGGGGGGGGCAGGGGAAGAGACAAGGAAAGTGGGACTTTAGATGAAGCACATGGGAGCAAAACTGAGGAAACTGAGGGGTATGCTATTGTGAATATATTTATTTTACACACACAGTATAATATATATATGCATGTGTGAGAAACAGGATAGTGTGAGCTAGGAGCTAGCTACTGGGTTTAGGTGTAAGTATGCAAGAGAGGAATAGCAGCACAGGAGTTTAATAAGACAATATTCATGAATAAGAAAAAACACATGAACAGAAACAAAACCTACCTGGACAGAAACTGTATTGCGAATGTGTGGTGGGAGAGTGTTCAATAGTTCCAGAAAGCAGCGGAGAAGTCCTAAAGTCCAGACACTAGATGAACCTGAGCCTTCATCATTATTTTCATAATTAAAAGGATCAACAATATACACCACAATGGCTGGCGGATAGGTGATAGCATGAGATTCCCCATCTGTAGGAACTCCAACTTTATCACGGTCCATAGTACTGCAAAAACAGAAAATTTAAAAATGTTATTTGCATGCTTGAATTGTGCTTGATAGAATATTTGTTATATTGCATTACTCTCCCTAGAATCCTAGATTTATAGCAATGGTATTTTGGGTTTACCTGTAAAATCCTTTTCTTGAATACATCATGGGACATAGAGCATCTTCATATCCATTGTGAAAGGGTTATACCACCACTGTCAGGCGATTGGATACTGGCAAGACAAGGCATAACCCCTCCCCATTACAGAGGGCTTCAATTTTTGTAGAAGAGGGGTGGGATTCCTGTGTCCCGTGATATACTCAAAGAAAAAAAGTATACAGGTAAGCCAAAAATCTAATTTTCTAAATTGAAAAATCACAGGGCACACAGCATCTTCATATCCATTAGGAAAGGCACGTTCTAAAGCACTGGATACGAGGGGAGAGCAACAAGCCAACTAGCCTCCAAACATCAAAACCAGAACAGGTTAAAATCTCACTCAACAACCTGCAAAATACGTCAACCAAAGATAGCGTCCTCGGCGGCTCAAACATCAATCTGGTAAAATGTTTTAACAGTATGAACTGAAGACCAGATAGCATCTTTACCAACTTAAGCTACTGAAGCCCAGGAAGCACCCACACTCCTAGTAGAATGAGCCATTACTGAAAACAGTGGCACTTTGCCCTTAAGCCTGAGAAATAAGCTGCTTGACCGAATGAAAAGTGGTAGACTTGGAAACTGCATGGGCCTTCAGAAAGCACATGTTTGAGATGGAAAGAAGAACTGACTTTAGGTATACAAAAAAAAACAAAAAAAAAACAACAACTCTGAAACCATAGAACCACTTTGTCATGGAGGAGCATCAGGAACACTATGCAAGCCAACGTAATGGCAACCAGAAAAATAAAAATAACCAAGTCATAAGGACTAAATGAATATCCCAGATGGATTCAATGAAGAGTATTGCAATACAGAAAAGTACAACAAAATTTACATAAAAAACAGAACGCAATGATTTGCAAGTCTCAAACCCATACTGTATTCACAATAGAAAAACAAAACAAACAAAAAAGGAGTCATGTTGAAATTGATGGCAGCAACACCTTGCAAAGTTGGGACATGGGCAAAGTAAGCCGTACTAAAAGAAAAGCTGGAAGAACATTTTACAACCACTTAGCAACAGATCAGTAATATTGGTTTCTATGCACAGCTGCACCAGATTTTGCATGCTCCAGATCTCCCCCAGAGTGTTGTTAAAAGAGGGCTCTACACCTGTCCAAACTAAGATATGCTACTGCCAGCAATTTCAAAATGACCTTATTTTTTTCTTAACATGGTACATTTTTATTTTAAACAATAGATAGGTTTTCCATTATGACTATGGGTTTATGAGATTTGCAAATCATTGAAGTCTGTTTTTGCACAGACTTTACACAGCGTCCCAACTTTTTGTGACTTGGGGTTGTACCAAGCTGAGGTATAACGGGAGCCAAGGAGTGCTGACTGTTGGAACAGTACACGTGACACCTTGCAATAAAAAATAAAAAGTCACGCACCAAGAAATGGCATTGTCAGAGTGGACCTTTACAAAAAGGCCACACAGTTGCATTCACTGATGCAGTAGGGCAAGGTGAATCATTACCATGGCCTAGAGATTGTCCAGAACTCTACCCAAGCCCATCATGCAGATTTCCATCAGAACCCCCCAAGATAGAGGGAGAACTATTTTCCCATCTCCAGCGATCCACCATTCTAGAGGGTCTTGTGCTGGTTTAAGAACATGGAGGATCCAATAAATTCCTCCTATTTAATGCTGCTATGACAATCCGATGGAAGAGCCAGGAATGAAACTAGGCAAAGGGGACTGCCTTGAAGGAGGCTATCATCTTTCTCTGGGCCATCCATTAAAACCAAATTAAGGGATTTGTTGGGGTCATGAGCAAGATCACCTTTGGTCATGTGGAAAGATTGGAGTGTGCAAGTTAACCTCTGAGATTCACTGATGCCCAGAAAACTCTGTGCTGTAGAGGGGGGGGGGGGGGGGGGGGGGGTCGCCACTGACAACACTAATTACACCTGTAAATTTTGCATTTGTAAAAAATTGTTTTATGATCCGAGATTGGACAGACCACCATTTGGTTTTGGAAGTGTCAAAAGGTTTCAGTAGAAACTGTAAAACCTTTCGCCTTCTGTAACCAAATGGGCAGTTTTTGAGATAGAAGATGATAGAGAGCTTGCAAGAGAGCAAATCTTTCCGGATTCAATGAAAATTTTGAAAGCAAAAAGCAAACGGGAGAAAGCTCTGCAAAATTCCTTCCTGCACAAGGGAGCAAGTTCAAGTTCCCACCTACTTGTAGGTATTTGGGAGACAATGGCCCGCTGACAACATGCAGGGACCTTTTCTCAAGATCAGAAGTCTGCATCAGCAGAGAGGACACCTGTTGCAAGAAACACTTGTGCACTGGTACCCTTAAGAAAACAGGACCTCCATTAGTCTTGCAAGTGTCCTGCTAACCCCACTAGAGAAGGTCATGTGTCTGTATGTTTGCTGCTACTGCTGTTTAGGGTGGTCACTAGGCTAAGGCAGCAATCCCACAGCAAGACCCCCTACAGGGATCTAATTTTCAGCCATCTTATCAGACATTGCCACAATGACTTAGTGACTTGACTCTCCAGCTGGGGATTACTGCCCTGGACCATGCAATTTATCCTCCGAAACATCACAGGCCACCCCCATGTGTGCAAGGCATTACTTAACCACTTCAGTCCCGGACCATTTTGCTGGTCAAAGACCAGACCACTTTTTGCGGTTCGGCACTGCGTCGCTTTAACTGACAATTGCGCGGTCGTGCGACGTGGCTCCCAAACAAAATTGAGGTCCTTTTTTTCCCACAAATAGAGCTTTCTTTTGGTGGTATTTAATCATCCCTGCGTTTTTTATTTTTGCGCTATAAACAAAAAAAAATTTTTTTACTTTGTTATAATAAATATCCCCCAAAAATATATATAAAACATTTTTTCCCTCAGTTTAGGCCGATGCATATTCTTCTATATATTTTTGGTAAAAAAATAAATAAAAAAATTGAGCTTATAAAATAGGGGATAGTTTTATGCCATTTTTATTAATATATTTATATTTATTTATATATATATAATATATATACATATATTATATATATACATATATTATATACATATATATATATATACACACACATATATATATATATATATATATATATATATATATATATATATATATATATATACACACTACCGTTCAAAAGTTTGGGGTCACCCAAACAATTTTGTGTTTTCCATGAAAAGTCACACTTATTCACCACCATACGTTGTGAAATGAATAGAAAATAGAGTCAAGACATTGACAAGGTTAGAAATAATGATTTGTATTTGAAATAACATTGTTTTTACATCAAACTTTGCTTTCGTCAAAGAATCCTCCTTTTGCAGCAATTACAGCATTGCACACCTTTGGCATTCTAGCTGTTAATTTATTGAGGTAAGCTGGAGAAATTGCACCCCACGCTTCTAGAAGCAGCTCCCACAAGTTGGATTGGTTGGATGGGCACTTCTGGCGTACCATACGGTCAAGCTGCTCCCACAACAGCTCAATGGGGTTCAGATCTGGTGACTGTGCTGGCCACTCCATTACCGATAGAATACCAGCTGCCTGCTTCTGCTGTAAATAGTTCTTGCACAATTTGGAGGTGTGTTTAGGGTCATTGTCCTGTTGTAGGATGAAATTGGCTCCAATCAAGCGCTGTCCACTGGGTATGGCATGGCCTTGCAAAATGGAGTGATAGCCTTCCTTATTCATTTATTTAATGAAGATGCCAGTTGGGGACCTGTGAGGCGTCTGTTTCTCAAACTAGAGACTCTAATGTGCTTATCTTCTTGCTTAGTTCTGCAACGCAGCCTCCCACTTCTTTTTCTACTCTGGTTAGAGCCTGTTTGTGCTGTCCTCTGAAGGGAGTAGTACACACTGTTGTAGGAAATCTTCAATTTCTTTGCAATTTCTCGCATGGAATAGCCTTCATTTCTAAGAACAAGAATAGACTGTCGAGTTTCAGATGAAAGTTCTCTTTTTCTGGCCATTTTGAGCGTTTAATTGACCCCACAAATGTGATGCTCCAGAAACTCAATCTGCTCACAGGAAGGTCAGTTTTGTAGCTTCTGGAAGGAGCTAGACTTTTTAGATGTGTGAACATGATTGCACAAGGGTTTGCTAATCATCAATTAGCCTTCTGAGCCAATGAGCAAACACATTGTACCATTAGAACACTGGAGTGATAGTTGCTGGAAATGGGCCTCTATACACCTATGTAGATATTGCACCAAAAACTAGACATTTGCAGTTAGAATAGTCATTTACCACATTAGCAATGTATAGAGTATATTTGTTTAAAGTTAGGACTAGTTTAAAGTTAGCTTCATTGAAAAGTACAGTGCTTTTCCTTCAAAAATAAGGACATTTCAATGTGACCCCAAACTTTTGAACGGTAGTGTATATATATATATATATATATATATATATATATATATATATATATATATATATATATATATATATATATATATATTTTTTTTTACTAGTGATAGTGGCGATCAGCGATTTTTATTGTGACTGCGACATTATGGTGGACACATCGGATATTTTTAACACATTTTTGGGACCATTGTCATTTATACAGCAATCACTGCTATATAAATGCAGTGATTCCTGTGTAAATTACACTGGCAGTGAAGGTGTTAACCAGTGGGTGGCAGTGTAGGGGTTCAGTGTTCCTAGGGGTGTGTTACTAACTGTTGGGGGCTGGGCTTTTATTTAGTGAACACTGATCTCTGCTCCAATCACATGGAGCAGAAATCAGCGTCACTAGTTGCTAGGCAGAACGGGGAAATGCCGTTTACAATGGCATTTCCTCATTCAGCCACCCCGTGAGACAATCGCGGGTATGCCCGCGGGACCCGCGACCAGACTCACGGGGGTCCCGACCCGCACACGAGCGAGCCGCTGCCGACTCGCTCACGATGGCGGCATTAAAGATTGGCCGTACCTGTACGCCAATATGCCTGCCCGTGCCATTCTGCCGACGTACATCAGCGTGCG
Source organism: Lithobates pipiens (assembly GCF_037356315.1). Lineage (NCBI taxonomy): Eukaryota > Metazoa > Chordata > Amphibia > Anura > Ranidae > Lithobates > Lithobates pipiens. Next base: position 369,902,260 of record NW_027507748.1, on the reverse strand, counting down.
CTGGTCGGGAACCGGTTAAAGGGTTGTGGGCCACCGTCAAGTATTGACACTGGTATACCCAATCAAGGAAGTTTACTCTGTATATAAATAACCCCTCCTCATTCCAGGAGCACATCAGTGTTTGTAGCAAAGCGATATACTTAAACCCCATAAGAGGGCTGGGACCTCTGTGTCCCATGATGTACTCCAAGAAAAGAATTTTACAGGTAAGCTGTAATAAAAATCCTATTTTTTTTTTATCTTACATCATGTGACACAAAGCCTTAACTAATTACTTAATGGGATGTCCTATAGCAATTCTACTTGAGGAGAGGGATTAACAACCCACAGGGTACCCACAGACTTGAGGACTTATACTGTTGCCTGCAGTACACTGCGCCCAAAGGCGATATCCTCATACCTCCTTACAGTCACCCGATAAATTTTTTGTAAATGTATGCACTGAAGACCAAGTTGCGGCTTGACAGATCTGAGCCATGGAGGCCTGGTGACGCACTGCCCAAGAAGCACTAACCGCTCTGGTAGAGTGCGCTTTAACTTGAAAAGAGGGCATCTTAACCCTTTAATTTATATACGTTTTGAATTAGAACTTGCCGAATGCACTTAGTGACAGTGGATCTCGATGATGCCTGTCCTTTCTTAGGACCCTCTGGCGAATCTGAGCAGTTGCCTTTAAAAAGATTTTCACCGCTCTCACCACATCAAGACAATGTAGTGATTTTCCTTTCCTGGAACATGGTTTTGGGAAAAAAAAAAAAAAAAAAAAAAAAAAAAACAACGATGGCAGGACAATATCTTGGTTCAGGTGAAAACCTGAAAATACTTTTAGCAAAAAGGCTGGACGAGGGCGTTACACCACTCTGTTCTCATGAATAATCAAATATGGCAGCCAATTCTGAAGCCCTCCCCGCTGAGGATATAGCAACCAACAATACTAGCTTCCTTGTCAGGACTAAGGGAATATGCTGTATTGGTTCAACTGGCTGTTTTTGTAACACTGACAAAATAAAATTCAAGTCCCAGGGGCTTAAAGATGATTTAACTGGTGGATTAATCCGCATCACCCCTTGCATAAAAACTCTGGACTAAAGAATGCGTAGCAAGTGGTCTTTGAAATAAGATCGATAAAGCTGAGACTTGGCCCTTAATAGTACTCGGGGACAATTTCATCTCTACGCCCATTTGTAGAAAGGCAAGAATTCTGCCTATGATAGATCTCCGTGGGTGTCAACCCTTGGATTCACACCAGGAAACAAACCCTCCAGACTCTATAATATATAGTTCTGGAAGCTGGTTTCCTTGCATTAATCAAAGTAGAGATAACTGACTTGGAAAGCTCACGTTTCCTCAGAATGTGGGTTTCAACAGCCAGGTCGTTAAATTTAGCGTTCGTAAAGTAGGATGGAATATCAGCCCCTGCGAGAGTAGGTCTAGCCTTAGTAGAAGAGACCATGGATCCTCCACTGCCATCTTTACAATTTCTGCATTCCATGACCTTGTGGGCCATGCTGGTGCTGCCAGAATTACTGGTTTTCTTTCCAGCTTGATCCTGCAAAGAAGTTGAGGCAGCACTTGAATAGCGGAAAATGCATAGATCAGTGAGAACTGTTCCCACGGTATCACCAACGCATCTGTTCTGCATGCGAATGGATCCTTTGTTCAGGGCACAAAGTTAACTTTATGTTGACCTAGATGCTAGAAGATCTATGTACGAAGTCCCCCATCTTTGACAAACAGCCCAAACATACATTGGGGAGAAGAAACCATTCCACTGGGAATAATCTGCTGGCGACTTAAGTAGTCCGCGTGCCAATTTTCTATTCCCGTAATGAAGACTGCCGTTAGGCACGGAATATTTCTTTCTGCCAAAGTTAGAATATGGTTCACCTCTCTGCGCTGAGAGATTCTTGGTGCCCCCTTTGGTGATTAATATAGGCCACAGCTGTGGCATTGACGGATTGGATCATGTCAGGACAATACCTTAACCTGGAAGTCCAAGCTTTCAGAGCTAGAAGCACTGCCCAAATCTCTAGGAGGTCGATGGGCAAGGCTCTTTCGGTTCTTGAACACTGTACTTGGACAGTTGTCTTCTCTGTCGTTTACCACTTTCCAGATAAGTGGTCTGAAGGATTTACCTTTTAGAAGATTCCTTAGTAACCAACAATTGAGGTTTTGGGACAACCTTGGGGACAGCCACATTGGCAAGTCCAAAGCTTGGATAGTTTTGTTCCAAGCAAATAGAATACTATTTTACAACAGTCTCAAATGGAACTGGGCCTAGGGAACTGCTTCGAATGAAGCCACCACCCTTTTTAACTACCTCATGCAAAGGTGAATGGAGGGATCTCCTTTTGACCTGACCATCTGCACCATCTCGCTTATGGAGTTGTCTTTTGCCTGGGCAAGAACACCCTTTTTCTGGGCTGTATCTATGATCAGAACCAAATACTCCAGATTTTTTTTGCGGTTTTAAGGGAGATTTCACTAGGTTGAGAACGCAACTCAGAATTTTTCAGGTAACTGGTTGTAATTCGTACACCTTACTCCAAACACTGATTGGTCTATTAGCAATGGATCATCTATGTATGCCAAGACCATTTAAGCCCTGTGCCCTTGACATGGCTAGAGGTGGGGCTAGCACTTTTGTGTACACTCAGGGTGCTGTAGCTGACCCAAAGGGCAAGGCTATAAACTAAAATTCTGCTGTTCTATTTTAAACTGCAGAAACCTTTGGTGAGCGGTTAATATATGGGCATGCAGATATGCATCCCTGATGCCGATAGACGCCAGAAGTTTTCCTATTTGTAGGATAGAAACTACTGACCGGATCGACTCCATAGAAAGGAGCAGATCTTCAGGAACTGATTTAGATTCTTTTAGATCTAGCATGGATCTGTTGAATTTCTGCATGGATCTGTAAATATACCAAAAACACATGAAAAAGGCAGTGAAGGTTTTAAGAAACCTAAGAAAAAACAGATCAGCTTACTCTACTAGAGGTAGCTTGAAAGAGGCACAAGCCATCTATGTAAGATTTTTACCAGCAATCTCTCAGATTAGGAGGCTGAAAAAAGGTTAGACTCCAGCTGTTTCCTCCGCAGAGAAGTAATCGGTTTGCCTTTCTTTCCTGATCACCTGAAGGTAACCCTTCATCCTCTACCCACTATTCCCTTGATAAGGGATCTAAGGTGGGGGAGGGGGATCTAACACGCTTTCTATCCTTGGATAGCAGATGCGGTTAAAGTCACTAATTTTCCTTCTAGGCCCTGCAGCATGGAGGGAAAACGCATTTTCAATCATGTATACAGGGCTGAATGTTTTCCCCTCTAGAGTAGGAAGGAGAAGGAGTCAGTTTTAAATAAAAGGATGTTTATATCTTCTTTTTGGTATAAAGAGTACTTTTCCTGCTAGAAATCATTTGGATGTATTTGACCACATTCTCCCCAAATAGTCGCTCCCCATAAAAGGGGAAACTAGTCTGAAGCATTTTTTGCAAGATGCTTCGGCTGACCAACCCTTTAAACACAGGGTCCTACACATGTGTTTAGTGTGGGGCGCTTGGTGGATGGTGTCCCTTTTATGGTGTCTATAGAAAAACATAGCGGCCTTGGTAGTTCGGCTACTCATGGAACTGTTGTGCAGGGACCTCCGTAAGGGCCTCTTGAACTGGTCCTTTTAGGGACTGACAGGTGCCTATTGCAGCGATTTCAGGCTGAGAAATGAACCTGCAAGGAAAAAGGATTTAAAAAAAAAAAAAATACCTTATTTTTAAGCATGTGTGCATTGGCTACTGGACAAGTTATGCTGGAAATAGCAGTGCCTGTTGCTGGTACTTGCCATCTTTTGTGAACTCTTTGGAGGGAAAAAATGCTTATTCGGATAATCCCATTTAGCATAAATAAGCTTTTCTAGTAATGCATGAAAAGGCTGTAAAGGTTTTAAAGAACCCAAGGAAGGGACCGAACTCAACTCAACTGACTGTTAGGGGTAGCATGAAAGTGGTATGAACCAACTCTAAGAGTTTGTACCATCAATCTCTCAGATTGCGAGGTTGCATAAGGTTCATAAATTGGTGTTTCTGCCGCAGAGGAAAAATCTGCTTATTTTTTCTACGTGATCGCCTGGGGGTAATACCTCATTCTGTGCCCACTGTTCCCTTGGTAAAGGGTTTGAGGTGGGGAAGGGGGATCTAGCACGCTTCCTATCCCCTTGGATGGAGGATGCGATTAAAGCCGATAACCTTAGTTCTTAGTCCTGCAGGGCAGAGGAAAATGCATTGTCAGTGTGAGAAGCAGTTGCACCAATCGGTTCCAAAGACTCACCCCGGCTTGCCATATCTGGTATCTCAGGAGATTACAGTGTGGAGACACGGCTGGGGTTCCCAGCACCTGGGGGTGGAACTTTTGGTGCCTTAGTAGTAACCTTGGAAGCCATAGTGCTAAGCACAAAAGCAGAGACACTAAGAACTGTTCTATTTGCTGAGCAATAGTAGGAAAAACAATGGCCGCATAGATTAATCTGATGCTAAACAATAACATCTTTTCCTGCACTGAAAATGTCTGTGTACATTCCTCACGTGCTTCAGTGTCATATTGCAGCTTTGCTTCAGCTGCTCTGGTAGACATTTTTAGTTCTCAGAGCACAGCTTTTAAGTCCCTCAGGTGTAAACCTAATTGTCTATGCGCCGTGTGCTTTCCAAGCAGGCGGGGGAAGGGGGTACCTTTAGCAGTTTGTCAGCCTCTAGTGCTTATTACCCTGATTTATAGCCCTTACAAATGTAATGTACCCCCCAGCTACTCAGTTTCCCCAATTGGGAGGAGAGGAGAGGAGAAGAGAACCCATTCCAGCTGCTAGGACACACGCTGTAAGTTTAGCACAGATTAATAGGGTATATACATTTTTACACCCTCTAGAGATTCGTTTTAAGGCTAAATAATATTACATATTGAAAAAAAAAAAAGTCATAGGTTGACTTTGCAGTTCCTATGCTTTTCACTTACCTTTTTCTCACTGCAGGATACTGCTGAAAACAGACAAACCCATCACGGCGGGCAGAGCAGTTAAACCTTCAAAGACCGGGTCCCTTTTTATATGGGGTTACACTCCTTTAGGCCCGTATAGCACCCCTCAGGACAACTTTAGGAAATGTAGCAAGACCAGTTCTGTTTCCCAGGGTACAACCCTCAAAGAGAAGCATTACAGGCAAAACCCTGCAAAACTCGTTCTTCTATGTGAGGCCTGGGTACCATCCTGTGACAGCAGTGGCATGGATTTATCCGGTTGTGGAGGTTTTTTAAATCGACATGGATCCCTCCTGGAGCTTCTCAGAGAACATCTTCGCTTGTGACCAACAACTTAGACATTGGCGAAAAATCAGATGTGCTCCTGGAAGGAGGAGGGGTTATATAGGGAGTGAACTTTCTTGATTGGGTATACCAGTGTCAACACCTGAAGGTGGCCCATAACCCATTACTTAAGGCTGTGTCCCATGATGTACGATAAACAAATGTAATTCTCCCCATCCCAGATGGAACGGTTGGGAAGCTAGCAACTTTTGTGCAGAAAGCTGCGCACACATGACTGTCACCTGAAACACTAGCAAAAAAAACACTGAAGCCTTGTCTAACTGGGAGGGATTATGCCTGAAAGGGGGCTTCTGGTCTTGTTTATATTACATCATAATGTATATGAAGATGCTGTGTCTCCCTTGATATACAATAAAGAAAAAACAAACAGACGCTATCCTGATACTAGCAAGTTAAAAAAAAACTACAACATAGCTGAAAACGTAACATAAATCAGAAAAGAAACTTGAGACTTACCTTTCTGTCACCTCAGATGCAGCTGCTGCAGCAGCAGCAGCAGCTGCAGCCTGTTCACTTGTCACTCCAGTGGTTTGTTGCATGTTCTGTGGTTGCTGCCCTGCTTGATTGTTCTGGGCAGAAGTAACCGGTGCTGGGATTGAGCTGCTGCTATTATTCATGCTCCCATAGGGAGGAAAGCTGCTGCTTTTGTTTCCAGTTATGGAATTAGCCACAGTTGTAGGAGCAGGTAGACTCGGGCCAGTTGCAGAAGGCAAACTACTATTGTTTGGAGTTGCTGCTGATGAGTTATTTGTTGGAGCAGGGGTCAAGGAGGAAGGAGTGCTTGGGTTGCCAGTGCTTACTGGTGGTGGTGGCTGTGAGGATGATACCTGGGTAATAGAGGGTGCATGGTTTGGTTGGCAGAGTAAAGAGTTGTCCAGTGGTTGAGAGGCAAGGTATGGACCTGAAAAAAAAAACAATGATAACCGATTACCATATAACACATTTGTAAATGTCAATTAAATGCACAGCCTGTAGTAGTAAAGGTTTTTCTTCATCTTTATTTTTTCCCCAACATACAAAATAAAAAAAAATAAAAAAGACAGTAAAATATACAGCATTCCAAAACTAAGTACCTTTGGACCAGGGATAGGCATTTAGTGGACCTCCAGCTGTTGCAAAACTAGTCCCATCATACCTCTGGGTGTCATGCTTTTGGCTGTCAGAATCTTACTATGCCTCATGGGAATTTTAGTTCTGCAACAGCCAGAGGTCCGCTAATTGCATATCCCTGCTTTAGACTATCCCCTCCCCTCTTCAAATTCCCTCCCCCCACTCCCTTTCAGATTAATATATTAACAAAATAGACTTTCTAGATATTGAGTCTCGGGTGACAATCCTGGGGTTTCGATCCATGCTTTCCATAACTTTTCAAATCTACTCTTGCCCTTTCTCAAATAGGCCAATTTTTCCCTATTTATTCTATTGTTGACCATTTCCAGCCAATCCATTACCGATGGTGGCTTAGAGTTTATCCACTTTCAGGTAAATCGCCTTTGTAGCTTGATATAGACATCTCAATATTGTGGTTCGTTTAGCCCAAAATGCCACACACTGCTCCATATATCCCAACACACAGCACGGATCCAATCGTAAACTTATTCCAAATCCTGAGTTTATTTTATCAAACACCTCTTCCCAATATTTATATAGTTTGGGACACCTCTCAAGCATATGAATCAAGTCCCCATTTACAATTCCACAGCTTCTGGCACAAGCTGCATCCAGACGTCTCCCACACCAAAACAATCTTTTAGGTGTATAACATGCTCTGTGGTTGATCTAAAACTGCATGAGCCTTTGAGCTGCTGAAAGGGGAGAGTAAACCTATTGAGGTTACTAAGGGGGTTTTATTCCATTCTAACCTCCCTTCTTTAAAATGTGCTGTCAATGCACGTCTTAGCTGTAAATGTTAATAGAAGTTTCTATGTGACAGCCCAAATTCCTCTCATCTCCAGAAATGTCTTCAGTAACCCTGCTGTATATAATTGCGACAGCCTTACCACCCCCTTTTTCTTCCAGTTACTAAGACTTTCCAGCCTCTTAAGCTCAGGCAAATTCATGTTATCCCAAATAGGTGTGTACTCTGTAAACCCTAAATATTGTACATGTGTTCCATACCTTCAACGTCAACTTTGCCTTGGGTCACTGAACCCCCCTCCCGCCCCCGCCAAAAAAGAATCTGCTTTTAATGCTTCCATCAAAGATAAGTGTGGGGTGCAAGCTAATATTGCATGTGAGCTATAACTAGCGGTATCATTGCTCACCTACCAGCCCCTCCACCTGTTGCAGCTGAGCCATCAGAAAGTAGCTCCAGGGGTGCGGCACTCTACCCTTTCCTCCAAATCAGTTCCCTAAAGAGGCCGTGCAACTTCCTAAACCACACTCTGGGAATCCATATTGGTAAATTGTGCAGGATGTATAGAAGTTGAGGCAACCATACTATTTTTTTATCAGGATACCTCGACGCACTACCGTCAGGGGGAGCCGGTTCCATGCCCAAAATTTCTCCCTAAATACATTAGAGGCTCTAAGCTTTTTGAAATATACAACTTGGGGCTCATGGTTATATTTATGCCTAGATATTTAAAACATTCCACCACCTGTAAAATTCTAGCACTCTCCGGTAAAGCTGGCCATACACCTATAGATTATCTGCAGATTTTCTATGGTTAGATGGAAAAAGTGGGATATTCCTCCATCCACACAGTTTAGTAAACATGGAGAAATCTGTTGTACTCTTTCCATCTAACCATAGAAAATCTGCAGATAATCTATAGGTGTATGGCCAGCTTTACTCCCCATCCAATCCATCAACCGAGAGAAGAATTGATTTCTCCTAGTTCACAGAAAGCCCAGAGATCCGACCAAATATTTTTACGATATCCATCTATGTGGTTAGTGAGTAATTTGTGTCGCCAGAAACAGAATATCATCCGCATATAAAGAGATCTTTTCTTCATCTGCTCCTCTTCTAAAGCCTCCTATATTTTCCGTTGTTCTACTTGTGAAGGCCAAAGGTTCTACTGTCAGTGGAAAAAGCAGGGGCGATAAAGGACACCCCTGCCTTGTCACCCGAAACAGTGGAAAAGATTTTGAGAATCTTTCATTTATCTTCACTTACGCCTTTGGACCACTATACAAAAAAGTTTCACCCATTTTATAAAGGAAGGGCTGATGTTAAATGCCGACAAGACCGACCACAAATAGTGCAACTCTATGCTGTCAAACGCTTTGACAGCATTGAGGGACAGCACAACTCTTGATCCCAGCTCTTCTGATAGTATTTGTAAGTTTAAAAATAGTCTCCTAATATTTAACGATGTTGATCTACCAGGGATAAAGCCACATTGGTCGGGATGAATTATAGTGTGAATTATCTTAATCTAATGGTTAGTACTTTCACCAATAATTTAACATCTGCACAAAGCAGAGAAATAGATGATGCAGGTTGGGTTAGAGCTTTCCTTTCTTTTGGTAGTAATATCGTAGCCTCTGTCATGTAGAGTGGTAGTTCTCCCCTTTCCAACACCCCATTTAACATGTGTAACTGCTCTGGCAACATTAACTCTCCATACTCCTTATAAATCTCATTTGGTAATCCATCTGGCCCTGGCGTTTTACGATTAGGCTGACGCCATCACTGCCTCTTGTAGTAGTATTAAAGATTTGCTTAAAAAAAAAAAAAAAAATGGTATAGGTGTAAAACCTAAAAGTGCATTTGTTAAACAGATCTTTAAATGCAAAATACTATACCTAGTTCATATTTGCACACTTGAGCATACAGTCGCAGTTTGGTGAACGCTTCATTGCTGCCATTAGCTGCCTGAGAAAACCATTCTGTAACCGACTTTTCAGAAACATTTTTTGCTGCAGTGGCCCCAACTCGCATGATGCCATCCGTCAGTTGTTTGGAAATTGCACGATGCTGTCCAAGCCTACAAGACTAAAGACAACTTACATGCATTAAAACACAGTAGGGAAAAAAATATAGCAGTAGAAGCAATTATAGCATGCTGATTAATGTTTGCATATACACTAGAGAAAATAAGTTGTTACCCCTGTACTGTAGTGACAATATATTGACCCGTTTGATGTACTCTTTTGCAAATTATGTTACTACTTAATAAATAAAAGTTATTTGGTGCACTTTTCTTACCTCGTACATTGCAGTGAGATCCCGAAAAAAGCTTTTGGCTCCATTTAGGAGAGCCTCATTTTCTGGGCACACCACTACATAAGCAATGTCTCGTTGAGAACCATATGGCTCCAGCATCAGTCTTTCCCAGTAAGGCAAAGCAAATGGAGAAAGCACTAGAAAATCATAGTCATACCCTACTAGAAACGTAGGAATTGGCAGTGGTTCTGGGGATTCATCCGTTCCTACAAAAACAAAGACAAAAATTACTGAAAGCTTACAATTTACTGAAGGTTAATGATTTTTTTAAAATAATGTATTGAAATTAGAGTTTTAAAACCATAAGTTTAACCTGCATTCTATAGTTTTATATGCTTTAGAGGAATCCAAGCTACCACCATTGGCTAGTGCATTTAAAGCAAACGTGTAGAGCTAATGGTTAGACATAAAAACGTCTCTCTGTACCAATAGAAACAAACATAATGGGAACACTCATTACCAGTTGAAGAAATTACAAAATTAGTTATAAAATTATTTTCTTACCATATGACCCTCGGCCAGCCATTTTGTGAAACTGTTGCCATGTTAAAGGCCCTTGCACACCCCAAGATCGGACAGTCCGCTTTTTCTGAACTGCGTCCTGCAGAACAGGTTGCAATGAAAGAAGCATACGGAGGATGTCTTGGGAACACTGTTTGCTTGAGTCTATAGCTGCAGGGAGGAGGGGAAAAAAAAAAAAAAAACATTTAGGACAATATCAAGGTACCTTATTCTAAAAATTAAAAAAATATATAACTCGTAGTTTACACACAGCAACATGTAGGACACCCAACATTAGAGGCGATTTATTCTTACAAAGCAAATACACCTTTACACACTGGTACTGACAAATACTCCAATGTTTCCTCATTTAGCCAACACAACACCAGTACTGACAAAAAGGGGCAGGGGAGCTGCAAACAAGAACGCAGTACCAGACATCCTACATAGCAACCGAAGTAGTAATTGGTTGTTAGGATGCCAGAGGCTTACACCGTACCCCAGGTTGTAATGCTTCACAATAAAATCATGTGGCTTTGTATAACAAAAAAAAAAAAAGGCAGGCTTGATATACCCGTCAGCTTGTTCATTTTTGGGCAATCTGAACAAATTTTTAAGCATTTTTCCAGGGCACCCCTGAAGAACTCAGAATGCAACCTGGTTAAAAAAGCTGCTCTAGGAAATAAAATAGTTGTAGTTCAAATTTTTTATGTTACATAATATTAGCGCAATAGTTTAGTAAAACATAAAATTAAAACTAAAATACACATAAAAACACATAAAAAGATATTAAAGCCTGGTTTAACAAAAAAAAAAACACAAACATGTTTTACTTAGCAGCTCTGTGCAGTGGCTTTACAGAAAGCAGCCCGGATCCTCCTCTTCTCGGGTCCTTCGCTGGTTCTCCAGGCTCCTCCCGGGTGCTCATAGAGCAATCAGCTTGCTCTGAGGGCATTCAAGCAGGCACACTCCTGAGATGCGCCTCTGTGCATTCCAATATGCAGCGGTGGCTCGGCTCTGCTTCCTACGTCTCCCGATTGACCTTTAGCAGCAGCGGGAGCCAGTGAACCAATCAGGAGTGCGAGTGCCCAGAATTATGGCTCTCTCTCCTGCGCAGCAACGGTATGCAACATGTAGCACAATCAACATGTTTGGAGCCAAGGCACTGCTGATGGATGCATTTACATTCATACATGTATGTGTATTCAATTTTAAAAATACGACTTTTGTACTCACCGTAAAATCCTTTTCTCTAATTCACTGACCGACACAGCTCCTCTCTAACTAAATGGGTTTTGTTAGCCTGCCATTAGGAGAACTAGGCAAAAATTGTAACAATACACAGAACTTTAGTCCCTCCCCAGGGGCAGACCCTGTGCTAACAACTCTCCCTGCTCCCAGGCAGAACTCAGTACGTCAACAAGCAGTATAACGTAGAGAAAAGAAGGGGTGGGTGCTGTGTCGGTCAGTGAATAACAGAGAAAACCATTTTGCGGTGAGTACAAAAATCCTATTTTCTCTTATATTCACCGACCGTAACTAAATGGGACGTCCCCAAGCAGTGCCAAACGAGTGGTGGGAAAAAAACAGCATTAAAGCTTCATCCACCATGGCAAGTGGGAACTAGTGAAACTAAACCCACAAAAAAAAAAAAAAAAAAAGTGTACGCAAAAACACACCGCCATATAACATTCTCAACAGGAGAGATCCCCAACACCGCAACCTTTTTGCGGAAGTAATGCAACAGTGCATTAACAAACAGTACTGCGTTTTTATCAAATAAAACACGAAAAAAAATCTCAAGTGTAACTATACGGCCGCCTGCAAAACTTTCTGGCCAAAACAGGCATCAGCCGATGCACTGACGTCTACCTTGTAGAACTTGGTAAACATATGGACAGACGACCAGGTCGCCGCCTTACACACCTGAGCAACAGACGCTTGGTGTCGGAAAGGCCCAAGACGTTCCGATTGCTCTTGTAGAGTGGGCCGTGACTGGAAAGGGGGGCACCTGCCCCTTTCAAGGCATAGGCTTGGACTACAATCTGTCTGATCCACCTGGAAATAGTGGCCGACTAGACCGCCATACCGTTCTTTGGACCAGCCACCGAAACAAACAGTGAGTCTGACTTCTGAAAGGGAGCCGTGGCAGACAAGTACACCTTCAGAGCCCTAACCACATCGAGAGCGTGAAGGGCTACCTTTTTGGGGTGCTTCGGCTAGGACACAACGATGGTAATACAATGTCCTCACTGATATGAAAAGCCGAAACCACCTTCGGTAGAAAGGACGGTTGCAGATGCAACACCACCTTATCCCTGTGCATGACAAGGCCACCAATTCCGAAACCCTCCTGGCCGATGTGATGGCCACCAGAAAGACCACCTTCTGTGAAAGGGTCAACAGGGGAATCTCCCCGATATTCTCATACGGCAGCTTCTGAAGCGCCAACATCAGGTTAAAATCCCATGGAGGCAACGGTGCACGAACCGGAGGGACTACATGTCGTAACCCCTGAACAAAGGTACTCACTAATGAGTGAGATGCCAGGGGTCTCTGAAAAAAGACAGCCAGGGCTGAAATTTGCCCCTTAATGGTGCTCAATGCCAATTTCTGGTCTACTCCTTGCTGAAGAAACAGCAGGATCCTGGATATAGAAAAGGAGCACGGATGCCACCTTTCTCCTCAAAACATGGAGATGTAGGCCTTCCAGGTACAATGGTACATCTTCCGTGAAGAATATTTCCGCGCCCTCAGCATAGTTGGAATCACCAAGTCCAACAGACCCCGGTTCCTCAGCACCTGGCTCTCAATAGCCATGCCATTAAAGCCAGCGATGGTAAAGCAGGGTGAAAGATTGGACCTTGAGATAGGAGGTCCTCTTGCAGCGGCAGTTGCCAGGGAGCGTCTGCCACCAGACGCACCAGGGCCGCTGAGGCCAATCTGGGGCAACCAGGATTACTGGGATCCCCTCGGCTTCCACTCTGCGAAGCAGACGTGGCAACAGTTTCAGTGGAGGAAAGGTGTAGATCAGCTGGTACTGATCCCACAGAGCCACCAGCGCGTCTGCCCACGGATCTCTTGTCCTGGACACGAATCTCTGCACCTTACGATTGAGCCGGGAGGCCAATAGATCCACATCTGGTGTGCCCCATTTCAGGCACAGCAGCCTGAATATATTCCGATGCAATGCCCATTCTCCTGGGTCCAGCATCTGACGACTCAGATAGTCCGCCTGCCAATCTTCCACCCTGGGATGTAAATGGCTGACAGGGCTGGAACGTGTCGCTCTGCCCACTGAAGTATGTGAGCGACCTCCCGAGCGGCGGCTGAGCTCCTTGTTCCCCCTTGGTGATTTATGTACACCACAGCCATAGCGTTGTCTGACTGTATCCTGGTCGGACGTCTTTGAAGACACGTCGACCATGTGCGGGGGCACAGCCTGATCGTGCTCAATTCAAGCAGATTGATCGGCAACCTGGAATCGTCCGTCGACCAGAGGCCCTGAGCCGACTGAATCCCCATCACTCCACCCCAGCCTGAGAGACTAGCGGCCATAGTGATCACCGTTCATTTCAGAGGAAGGAACGATTTTCCGGACTGAATCACCGGGGACCTCAACCACCAGATCAGAGTCCCTGACTGGCTGGCTCACCTGGACCTGTCGATCCAGGGACAATGGAGATTTGTCCCATTTCGTCAAAATCTCCTTCTGCAGGACTCTGGTGTGGAACTGGGCATAAGGTACTGCCTAGAAGGAGGCTACCATGAGCCCCAGTACTCGCATGCAAAAGCGAAGCAACGACCACTTGCAGTTCATCAGTAGTTTGACCGCAGATCTCAGAGTCTGCAATTTGTCCGAGGGGAGAAAGACCCTTGCTTCCCTGGAGTCCAATAGTAAACACAGGTGCTCCAGATGCTGAGTCGGCACAACCGACTTCTTTAGGTTAAACAGCCACCCAAATTCTCGCAGTCTGCATGGTGATCGCCACATCCTCCTCTAATTCTGAGGTGGAAGATGCTCTCAGGAGGAGATCGTCTAGCTAACCCACGATAGCGATCCCGCGTTGTCACAGCAACGCCAATACTGGAGCCAGTACTTTGGTAAAGACTCGGGGGCCTGATACCAGGCCAAAAGGAAGAGCCACAAATTGGTAGTGGGCTTCCCCGACTGCCAAATGCAGAAATTTTTGATACCGAAGGCATATGGGTATGTGCAGGTACGCATCCTAGATGTCCAAGGATGCCAGGGAGTCGCCTTGATGGAGTTATGGAATGGTACTAGCAGTGCCTGTAGTCCCTAGGAGGTTACCCAGTTGCAGAGTGAAGAAACTGTCGGCAACAGCTGTATAGAATAGCGGTGAAACGATCTGCAGAGCTTGCACCAGCATTCAGGGAAGAGCCATCCAGCGTCCTGTACACACAGTGGACACAGGAAACGGCATGTGAGAGCACATGTAGACTGTCATAACAGAACTGCAGTGAAAAGAGCACTCGGGCTTCAAACAAATGGCCGCCAATGCAACTAATAGGAAATACCTATAGAAAATGGCTGCTGAGGCTCACAAGGGGAACCTGCTTTGCCCACAGTCAAAATGGCCACCGGACAGCGCCATGAGGCGACAGGGAAAAAAAAAAAAAAAAAAAAAAATCACAGAACACAGCTGCCTGCATTCAGCAAGAACACCTCCAGACAGCTTTTGGGACCCCCCAGACCGGGACCAGGACCAATGCTAGCCACACAGAGCCCCCTACAGGTGAGAGAACCAGTGAACCCCACACACACTGCCCGCAGCACATGCAGCCACCCCCCCCCCCCCGGAAGGAGGGGAGATAGGGACGTGGGAGAGAAGAGAGGTGAAGTGGCCCCCGAAACGACCTCAGTACTGTAGCCCGGTCATAGGTATACCCCGAGGCATTGAAGCTCACCGACCACCTCTGGAGCTGAAGTATGTCATGGTCTACCGAGCCTTAGCTGCGGCCTGCACACGCTCGATAGCCGGACTGGGGAGACTACAAGGATAACTTAACCAGCCTGTCACCCAGCCGGCAGTTGATAGAAGATCCCAGGATCTTTCATCTTGCGCAAAAAACATCAAACCTGCATCAAAAAAATGGACCAAAGGGCCCGCAGGGTTCCTAGGTCATTCTCCTTCACTAGGCAAAATAAAACGGAGTTCTGCCTGGGGAGCAGGGAGGGTTGTTAGCACAGGGTCCGCAAGCCTCCCTGCGGGACTAAAGTTCTGTGTATTGTGTTACAATTTTTGTCTAGTTCTCCTAATGGCAGGCTATACAACCCATTTAGCTACAGAGAGGAGCTGTGTCGGTCGGTGAATATAAGAGAAAATATATTTACTTAAATGGAAAAGAGGGTACTTTTCCCACTAGAATTTCTTTAGATGAATTATCCAAACATCCTTAAATAGTGGTTCCACCGCAAAAGGAAGACTAGCCAGGAGTTACTGCATGGTGAAAGGAAGTTTATCCTCCCCGGATGCGTGTTCAAACACACACACACACACACACACACACACACATATATATATATATTTTAGCAAACACCCTAGGGGTCATTGCAACTTTTTATGTCTCACAGTATTTGGACAGTAATTTTTTAAACGTGATTTTTTAGGGAAACAAACACTTTCATGAATAAAATTTTTTTTTTTTTATAATGCGACAGGTGATACCTCGAGTAAATAGATGTGTCATGCTTTAAAACTGTGCAAACTCCTGGTACGGCGCCAAGCTTCCATACTTAATCTCCATAGGCGACATTTAAATTTTTTTTTTTTTTTACAGGTTACACGTTTAGAGTTACAGAGGAAGTCTATTGGCTAGAATTATTGCTCTAACATCTGAGGTGATACACCACATGTGTAGTTTCAACGTCATTTACATATGTGGGCACGATCTACGTATGCATTCGCTTCTACGCGAGAGCTCGCGGGGACGGGGCACTTTTAAATTTTATGATTTTATTTTAAAAATATTTTTACACTTTCCCTTAAAAAAAAAAAGTTTTTGATAACTTTTATTCCTATTACAAGGAATGTAAACATCCCTTGTAAAAAGGAATAGTAGGCAACAGGTCCTCTTTATGGAGAGATGTGGGGTCTATAAAGACCCCACATCTCTCCTCTAGGCTGAAAAGACCAATTAAAATAAATAAATATTTTTTCTGCCGTGTCCCCGGCTTGGTTTACTTCATACATACGTCATAACTTCGCGCCCGGGCCTCAGGGAGTCAGAGATTGCCAGGGACCACCTGTCCCTCAGTTTTCTCTATGGCTTCCTTCAGGCGCTGTCAGATTCCTTCTCCAGTATGAATGGTCAAACAGCTGAACAGCCGCTGATTGTTCTCATCGTTTAGGGAATCGGTGGCTGAAAAAAAAACGTTAACTGGATGATGCCTGCAGCTGCAGGCATCACTCAGATATCAACATTGAAAGCCAAGGACGTTATATGACAGCCTGCGGTATGGAAGTGGTTAATAGGCTCCCTTATATGGTCACATTCAGTTTGACATATATTTTAGGAAAAGTACCATTATCTGTGGCGATGTTTAACATCCTGCAGCAGAACACTAACATGCAGACCATCACCTACTGTATGTATGGAGTGCTGTAAAAAAATTATATTAATGTTCTAGATTTAGAGAGAAGACATGGAAGTTGCTGATTATTTCTGGAAAGTAATGATGTCACATGAAAAGTGTGCCTATGTGTATATATATATATATATATATATATATATATATATATATATATATATATGGCTATGTAGTGATGTCACCTCATCTGTAAAGTAGTGAGTTTCAGATTCTGCAAGTACTCCATATCAGAATTCATAATAGTCAAGGGAGACTATACAGGGGGCCTCCCGGGTTACGAAACCATTAGGGACTGTCCTCCCGTTTGTAATTCGGAAATGTTCGTAAGTAGGCCATGCATGCACAGAACGACAATACGGACATTAACGCTGTCCCGTTGAATGCCGTTCTGCGCATGCGCAGCAAATTACGTATTTTTCTGGTGTTTTCTGTCATTTTCCGAGGCTTTGTCTGGCCGCGCATGCGCAGAACAGCCAATGCATGCGCAAAAAAGGTAGAGGGTCCCCGCAGCGCCCGGTTCGTAAGTAGGAGATATTCGTAGGTTGGGTGTTCGTAAGTCGGGGCCCCCTGTATTGATAGCTATGCACAGTATTTATCTTAACCAGTTAACAACCGGCCCATAGCCGAATGACGGCTGCAGGGTGGTTGCTTAACTCTGGGAGCCCGTCATAGGATGTCCTCCCAGAATACCGCTCGGGCACGCACTCGAGAGCATCCGTGACTGCCGGGTCCTGCATCACAGTAAGCGGCCGCTAATAACGGTCGTTTACCACGTGATCGCTCCGTCAAATTATTATGACGCCGGTTCCTCCCTCCCCTCTCTCTACCGATCGGTACAGTGAGAGGGGAGAGATCGGTGTCAGCAGCGCTGTGGGCTGGATCTGCAGTGCCCACAGTGCTGCTCACCAACAAAATAACCCCTGCGATGCCCTGCCGATACCCTGCCATAGTCGGTAATACCCAGCCATACCCGGTGATACACTGCAATACCCAGCCATACTCAGCCTCTGTATGTTGCCAGGCTGTGGAAGTCTCACACATGTGGTATCGCCGTACTCAGGAGGAGTAGGTGAATCCATTTTGGGGTGTCATTTTTGGTATGTACATGCTATGTGTTAGAAATATTGTATAAATAGACAACTTTGTGTTTAAAAAAATGCATTTTAACCACTTTCCACCCGCTGGCCATCATACGACGTCCTTGACTTTGTGCGGGGTTATCTGAATGATGTCTGTAGCTACAGGCATCATTCAGATATCAGCTTTTTCAGCCGACGATTCCCGTTTCGCTGCTTGATCGTTCTTTCAGGAGGTGAGAAGGGACACTGCCCCCGCTCTGGTGCTTCTACCGACTCGCCAATACGATCATTTCAGGCTTCCCAGCCTAGAGGTGAGATATGGGGTCTTACTGACCCCATAGCTCATTGTAAAAAGGACCTGTCATGCCATATTCCTATTACAAGGGATGTAATAAATTTTTTGATCACTTTTATTCCTATTACAAGGAATAAAAGTGATCAAAAAATTTTTTGGGGGGGGGGGGGGGGGGGAAAGTGTCAAGCTACAATAAAGTAAAATGAACAATAAAATTATTATTTTTTTAAAGCGCCCCTGTCCCCATGTGCTCGCATGCAGAAGCGAACACATACGCAAATCGCGCCCACATATGAACACTGTGTTCATACCACACATGTGAGTTATCGCTGCGAACGTTAGAGCGAGAGCAATAATTCTGGCCCTAGACCTCCTCTATACCTCAAAACATGTAACCAGTAAAAAAAAAATTAGTAATTGTCATTCAAAATGTGAGAGCACTGAAAGCTGAAAATTGGTCTGGTTATTAAGGGTGTTTAAGTGCTCAGTGGTCAAGTGGTTAAAGTCAGAAGGTTTTTCTTCTATGCATTAAGTTAGAAAACTTGTGTGTAGCAGCCTCCCAAAGAACCCTACTTACCTGATCCCCATCTCACTCCAGCAATGTCCACAAATGTCTAAGCCATCTGGTCCTCTTCTTCTGATTGGCTGAGACACAGCAGCGGCGCCATTGTCTCCAACGGCTGTCAAAGTTAGTCAACCAATCAGGAAAGAGAGGGGGCAGGGCCAGGTCAGGGCTGTGTCTGAATGGACACACGGAGCTGTGACCCGGCTCCAGTGACCCCCATAGGAAGCTGCTGACTGTGGGGGCCAGGAGCCGCAATGAGGGAACTGAGAAGAGGAGGATCCGGGCAGCGCTGTGCAAAACAACTGCACAGAAGAGGTAACATGCTATTTATTTATTTTTAAATTAGACTCTACAATTACTTTAACATACTCGTATTAGAAAATAAAATGTATATTAGATTCACCTAGCAGAAGCATTTTGTGTACTCTATACTTGAGTATGTACTTACTAGATTTTATTTAAAGATTAACCACTTGCCGACCAGCATATAGCGGCAGGTCAGGCCAGATAGCCAAACTGTGGGCATGCACATGCCTGCTGCGGTACAGAGGCAGAAAGGGGATCTGCCTGTGTAACGAAGGCAGATCCTCGTTTTGACAGGCAAAGACATGGAGAATTGCTGTTCTCAGTCATCGGGAACAGTGATCTTGGCAGTGTTCCAGTGAGTCCAGCCCGCACACAGTTAGAACACACCCAGGGAACACAGTTAACCCCTTGGTCGCTCCCTAGTATTAACCCCTTCCCTGCCAATATCACTTATACATTGATCACTGCATTCTCTCCCTTTTAATTTATTTTTTTTTAGCACTAATCCATGTAATAATGTCACTGGTCCGATATGTCCGATCCGATGACGGATGGAAAAATAGCTTTTTCCTCAGTCACACTTTTTCAGATCGGAGCAGCTCACTGCTGACATCCACGCTCCATAGACTTCTATGGAGCATCCGTTCAGGTCCGTCTGAAAAACTGACAGGAGGACCTGAACGGAACGTTAGTGTGAAAGAGGACCAAGACATGCTCCAACCCTTCTGAGTGCAGCCCACCTGGGATAGGATAATACCTTTGTTCACACCAGGAGCCAGGCAGCTTTGCTTCAGAAAGCATCCCTGCCAAATCCTCTTTATCCTGGCCACACACTGTGGACCCATTCAATCCTATGAAGAGAGCTATACTCTGCAGGAAAGCTGCCATGTGTATGGGTCCTCGTGGGAATGAACTGAGTCACAAAGTGCATGCCCAAGATTAAGAGACAACCCAGTGGCAATCACTGGATTAAAGCCTAACACAATCTTTCCTTTCATTTTAATTTGTGCCAAGCTGGCCCTGAAAACAAATTTACTTTAGCAATTGCTGTGGCCGCAGTCAGCGCTGAATAAACTGTATTGTAGCATCAGCAACATACAGTATGCAGTGCTGTGTTCACGCAGCAGTAGGGGAACTTTCAGTATGCTGCCAGAACAAAACAGTAGAAAGAATAAAAAGGGATACTCCAATTGGTGCAGTGGGCAGATGGCATCACAATCTCTACCTCAGCTAATCAGAGGAAGCATTGTGTTCATTGATAAAAATAGAAGGCTTCCCAGAATGGTAGAGAAGAACTAAGCCCAAAACGATTTTGTTCGATCATCAAAAGTCCCACAATGCTGCATACTATATGTAGCTAATGCTACAGATATAGTTTATACAGCACTGACCGCAGCCACAACAATTAGTAAAGGAAACCGGTTGTTTAACCACCTTAATACTGGGCACTTTCACCCCCTTCCTGCCCAGGCCCAGGCCATTTTTCAGCGATGTCACATTTTGAATTGCACAGACATGCTACACTGTACCATGAGAAATTTTTTACATTTTCTTCACACAAATAGAGCTTTCTTTTAGTGGCATTTAATCAATATCCTGAAATATTTAATCAAAGGACAACTGGGCCATTTTTTTTTGTGCAGTATAAGGCCCCTTTCACACTGGGGCAGGAGGTGCGCTGGCGGTAAAACGCCGTTACTTTTAGCAGCGCTTTACTGCCAGCGGGGTGGTTTTACCCCCCGCTAGCGTCTGAGAAAGGGTTAAAAACCACCACAAAGCACCTCGGTGGTATAGCCGCACTGCCCCACTGATTTCAATGTGCAGGAGCGGTATACACACCGCTCCAAAGATGCGGCTAGCATGACTTTTTTTACCGCCCTGCTAGTGTACCGCTCTAGTGTGAAAGCCCTCGGTTTGCAGGCCCTATTTTTAGCGCTGTAGCGCCTGCAAAACGACCCAGTGTGAAAGGGGTCCAAGTCTTCTTACTACCAAAACCTACCACCAAAGAGCAATCGACAAAAAAATTCTCCTGATCACATGTGTATGTCAGTTGTTGTTTGTACCTGTAGCACAGCCCAGAAGCAATAGTGTGCATTTTGCTTTTTTTTTTGTCTTCCCTAAAACACACAGACACCAATTCAAAAACAAAATACTGCCCAAAATATACTGACCCTGACCATTCACCCTTACTTGACCCAAACATTAACCCTGGCACTGACCTAGATCAAACCTTGATCTAGGCATTTTTCCTTTTTTTTCACAAACACTTTTTCCTCGCTTTTTTTCACAAGGTTTCCTCTCCATTCACAGAAAGAGAAAACGTAGGGGTGGGCTTCACAGTGACGGATCACTGTGGTAGCCAATCACAAGCTACCACAACAGCAATCACAGGACCAAAAAACCGGAGATCTAGGTCTCAATTGTTGGTACGGGCCCCCGGTGAGACACCGGTCGATGTGCGGCACACTCCCAGCACAAGGGGAGATATGCATCTATGTGGCCCCCCCGGAATAAAAAAGCCCACTTCTGTGAGGCGGCATATATGTGTTACGTCAGCAGGAAGAGGTTAAGTCATGAACATCTGTTCCCAGGACAACTATTGAGCGATTTCCTCTTACCATGGAGACAACTCTATAATGTTGGAGGAACGAATCTCCCCAGTATGGACACAGCATTAAAACCCCAAAGTCCACTGAGATTTGTCTTCTCTGCCCAAAACGGGGGGGGGGGGGGGGGGGGGGGGGAGTAGTTTTGCCTAGCGACACACTTTAAGACGGTCCTTAGCCCAAAACCAAAAAACACCATGTATGACGCAGGGCACTGCATCAGCTTACCTTTCTGCAAAACACACCGCAGTCATTTAACACAGGGGTTGACAAATTTGCTTGGAATCTAGGAGCCAGCTTAAAAAGTTAGGAGCCAGGTCCGTGACGGCGATCCGGACCTGTCCCTGGCCTGACATGGAGACGAGTGAGGGGAAGATAGCAGCGCCGTCGTCGCCCCCCCGTCTCCAAGTCATTGCCCATAGCTCTTAGAGGGACATTATTTATTTTTTTCGAATGACAATTTTTTTTTCAATTGCTTTTTAGTGTAAATATGAGATCCGAGGTCTCTCTGACCCCAGATATCATATTTAAGAGGACCTGTCATGCTTTTTCTATTACAAGGGATTTTTACATTCCTTGTAATAAGAATAAAAGTGACACAACATTTTTTTTAAAAGAACAGTGGGAAAAAAAAAAAAAGTTAAAATAAGAAGAAAAAATAATAATTTTCAAACGCGCCCTGTCCTGCCCGCATATAAAATCGGTGTTCGAACCACACATGGGAGGTAGCGCCGTGATCGGTAGAGCGAGAGCAATAATTCTAGCCCCAGACCTCCTCTAACTCAAAACGTGCAACCTGTAGAATTTTTTTAAACGTCGCCTATGGAGATTTTAAAGGGTAAAAGTTTGTCGCCATTCCATGAGCGGGTGCAATTTTGAAGCGTGACATGTTGGGTATCAATTTACTCGGCGTAACATTATCTTTCACAATATAAAAAATAATTGGGCTAACTTTACTGTTGTCTTATTTTTTTATTAACTAAATTATTTTTCCCAACAAAAGTGCGCTTGTAAGTCCGCTGCACAAATACGGTGTGACAGACAGTATTGCAACAACCACCATTTTATTCTCTAGGGTGTTAGAATAAAAAATATATATAATGTTTAGGGGGTTCTAAATAAAGGGAAGAAGAGGCATGTAATATAAAACACTCAGAGGAAGCTTCATTAGCATTGCTGGTTTGTCATACCAACGGCGACCACAAGAGGGCGCCAGATTCCATAAGGAATCATAGGACCGCAGAAGGCCTCAAAGCCGCGGCCTAAATTTTCGGCCGCCGGCGGAACGGCCCGACGCGATCACGCTGGGGGGGTCCACAGAGACAGGATACCCCCAGCTGTGCTGCCCCAGGCGCGAGGTCGCTATTTCTAGTCGCCAATGCGACCTGGCGCCCGGGTTTTGTCGAGCCCTGATTTAACATATTACCGTCAATTTGAAAATATCAAAAATTCTGATAGCAAACACTACAGTATAACTGTCACACTTACCATTTCTTTTAGACCAGCTATGCAAGCAAGAACTTCTCACAAGTGCTTCATCAACTCTGCCTCCTGACATGTTGTCCATAAACTGTCGCCCATGTTCCAGTGCCAGGTAGCAATCATTGCAACAGTCCTGTTCTTCTACACGTGCTGTGTAGCTCACAATGCTGGTTTTGGTTACTGGCTCTTGATCCATAATTCCAAATGGAGAGAATAAATTAGTGCATTGATCATGGAGAAGTAGTATCAACTCATCAGGCATTTTTTCGGGATCCCTTAGCCCAGTGTTATCTGTTCCTGCAGTCCTTAGAGCCTCAAAACGCTTCTCCACTTCCCTACCACAGTCTGTATGTCGTCCAATTATATCCAGCTCATCCTCCAAAAACAATCCCGAACCGTTTCCATATTTTCGATTCATTACAGCACTAAATCCACATGTACAGCGATACTGTACTTCCTGGGCAGGATCTGGGATATACACTCCAACGTCTGCTCCTTTAATGTTCATGTTGCAAACACAGATACAGCAGCTATCAAAATTGCAATCCTTAAAAAGATTCATCACAGACTCTGAAAGGATGAGATTGACATAAAGGCTGTGGGCCTCTGGGATTGATGGTACAGTGGCAGGCTCTACAGAGTTCAATGGTCTGCAAGTTGATGGTGTTGAAGCTGGAGAATACAAATCAGAGTTTTCATATTTGACAGATCCCTGAACACTGGCTGGACCACCACCTGCTCTTGGAGTACGTGGTGTTCGTGGAGTCCTTGGAGTTGGAGCAGAAAAGCGAGGGGTTGCAGGAGAAGGAAGGATACCTGCTCCACCATTGCTTGGCGGGGCACTATTGGACATTCCAAATGGTGTATGTGTTTGTGGTGTGTATGTCTGAACATATTCTTGATCGATTGCACTGCTGACACTAGAAATATTCCTAAAAATAAAAAGAACAAAGTGGTGTCAACATGGGGCCATGGACAACATAACTGTAGTAGTTTATACTTTTAGATAGGCAAAAGTAAATTATTACTAACAGAAAGAACTCGAGTACTGTTAGGTGTAGTAAGTCAAATGCGGATTCTCAGATACTTATTTCACATATAGATGAAGAGACTAACTGGAAGTTATGCTCAAATATGAAAAAGTTCAATAAGCTTACCCATCTTTAATGAAGGGCATTGCAGGTACAGGAGGAAGGAGGTCTAACTTTCCAACAGTCCAACTGGGACGGTAAATGCACTCATCTGGCAGCTTGATGGGTTGCAAACACTGACTAGGAAGAGTCTTTAAAGGGGCAAACATGGAACACCCCACCATTACTTGACACGTCTCTGGCTTGTATACAAAGGAGAAATCCTGCCAAAGAAAAAAAAAATTAGTTTCCTGGAAAAGCACACTAGCTTTATACCAGCTGCATTATGGTAAACTATAGACAAATATTACTTACACCATTGCTTATGATGGTGTGGAGGCTGTGATTTTTTTTATACTGGGGCTAGATATATTTAAGCAATGCATCCTAGTAATCAGAAAGCCCAACAATTTTAAATGAGAAAAAAAAAGGGAAACAGTGAAGTAGTGTGTTACAATAAAGCTCCCTCTAAGCCCAGGTACAGCCACGTTATGACATATTAGTATGTGCATTGTCACTTCTGAATAGCACCCTAATGTACAAATTGTGTAAAATACATGAACTTCAACAAACAAAGATGTGATTGCATGGTTCATTGGGGATCAGTGTAGCCCAGAAAAAGCAAGCATCTTTTTTTTTTCCTTCAGTATGTTAAGGTTCTTTAAAGAGGTTGTTAAACTCCGGAAAAAAAATCCAAAAAACAAAAACAAAAAAACCTGCAAGACAAAAAGGCATAATGAGCTAGTATGTATCGCATACTAGCTCACTATGAAATGCTTACCTAAGAACGATGCCCTCCAGTGCTGCCTGCACTCCGCACACACGGCTGACATTTTTCCCAGAGTTACTTCCGGGTTTTGCGGGGCTCCGGTGCTGTGATTGGCGTCACTCCTGCGCATGCGCTCAGGTGTCGCTGGTCACGGCACAGGTCCTGAAGAAACGTCACGAGCAGGCCATTTCCTCAGTGTGCATGCGCCGATGACATCTGCGGCAGAGTATATAGTAAATATCTCCTAAACAGTGCACGTTTAAGAGCTATTTACAGTACCTTCAGGTAAGCCTTACCTGTAGGTACAATTAAAGAGGAAGACTTTACTTCCTCTTTAAGGGCCCATTACCTCATGTATAGGTGTGACTAGAGCCTCAAAAATAAACAGTAAATATGAAAAGGATCGTTTTTTTCTAGTCAAGGTGCTAATCTAAGAAAAAAAAAAAATTGCTCTTTACATTTTTAAAAAGGTGTTCTCATAACAAAAAGGGGAAAATAAGTTCAAAAGCTAAATTTATTGGCACATATATCAATTTATAGTTACAGAGTTGCTGCTAAAACCACCAGTTCTCCCTGGCTACATACATTTACAGACTGTCACTGGAAGAGTTTAAATGTGGCAAATACCTACTACATTACGAGCAACTATTTCATGTCACCTTCGTAAAATATAAAAGGTCACGTACGTGTTTAGTAAGGCTGATGCCAAATATGGAATTGTGATGAAGCAAAATTAAACCTTTTTTTATTTTTAGCTTTGCCGTTTAACCATTTGTCTACCAGGGTA
Organism: Lithobates pipiens; assembly: GCF_037356315.1. Lineage (NCBI taxonomy): Eukaryota > Metazoa > Chordata > Amphibia > Anura > Ranidae > Lithobates > Lithobates pipiens. Next base: position 369,876,587 of record NW_027507748.1, on the reverse strand, counting down.
ATGTTTTCATTTTTTATACACATCAAAATCTGCTTTACCTAGAGAATTACTGTAAACTCCCCAAAAAGTACATATATTCTAAAGCAGAGACTATGGAGAACAAAATGGTGGTATAGTTGATAAATGTGCAAATATTGTGCAACATAAAAAAACTGCAAATGCATACTTTCAGGAAAAAATACACTTACCTGAATTTTTTTTATACCCAGTTATTTCTTATAATATAAAAGATAGGGTTGCTTCGAATAATTGGATACCAAGTACATCAAGTCTTAAAATTATGAAGACCTGTAGAATCACCAAAAATTATGGCACCCCAAAATTCTCCAAAGACATTGACATTTTCCACATTTTGTCAGACAAAACTTAAAATGTGTTTTATTGGGATTGGGACAAAAATTGCACATAATTGTGAAATGGAAGGAAAATAATAAATGGTTTTCAAATTTTTTTACAAATAAATATCTGAAAAGTGTGGCTTGCATTTGTATTCAGCCCCCTAACTAAAATATAGTGGAAATAATTCCCTTCAGAAGTCACCTAATTAGTAAACAGAGTCTACCTGTGTGTAATTTAATCTCAGTATAAATACAGCTATTTGGTAGAGAACCTTCGTGAACAAACAGGATCATGAAGGCCATGGAACACACCAGAAAGGTCAGGGATAAAGTTGTAGAGAAGTTTAAAGAAAAATATCCCATGCTTTGAACATCTCACAGAGCACTGTTCAATCCATCATCTGAAAATGGAAAGAGTATGGCACGACTGCAAACCTACCAAGACACGGCCGTCCACCTAAATGGACAGGCCGGGCAAGGAGAACATTCAGAGAAGCGGCCAACTCTTCTCTGGTAACTCCAGAGGAGCTGCAGAGATCCACAGCACAGGTGGGAGAATCTGTCTACAGAACTATTAGTCGCGCACTTCAAAAATCTGGCCTTTATGGAAGAGTGGCAAGAAGAAAGCCGCTGTTGAAAGAAAGCCATAAGTCGTCCCGTTTGCAAGAAGCCATGTGAGGGACACAGCAAACATGTGAAAGAAGGTGCTCTGGTCAGATAAGGCCAAACTAACTTTTTTGGCCTAAAAGCAAAAAACACTGTGGCAGAAAACGAATACTGCACATCACCACGAACCATGGTGTGGCATCATCATGTGGTGACAATGCTTTTCTTCAGGATGGATATGGAAGCTGGTCAGAGTTGAATGGAAGATAGATGGAGCCAAATACAGGGCAATCTTAGAAGAAATCTTGTTAGAGTCTGCAAAAGGCTTGAGACTGGGGCGGATGTTCACCTTCCAGGAGGATAACAACCCTAAACATGCAGCCAGAGATATAATGGAATGGTTTAAATCAAAGCATATGCATGTGGTAGAATGGCCCAGTCAAAGTCCAGACCTAAGTCCAATTGAGCATCTGTGGCAAGACTTGAAAACTGCTGCTCTCCATCCAATCTTACAGAGCTTAAGCTATTCTGCAAAGAATAATGAGCAAAAATGTCACTCTCTAGATGTGCAAAGCTGTGCAAAGAGACATACCCAAAAAGAGTTGTAGCTGTAATTGCAGCGAAAGGTGGTTCTACAAAGTATTGACTAATGGGGGCTGAATACAAATGCAAGCCACACTTTTTACATATTTATACTAATTTTCCTTCCACTTCACAATTATGTGCCATTTTTTGTTGGTCTGTCAGACAAAATCCCAATAAAATACATTTACGTCTTTGGTTGTAACATGACAAAAATGTGGAAAATGTGAAGGGGTATGAATACTTTTTCAAGGCACTGTATGCTTTAAAAGCCATCCAGTTTAGACAGTCCACCATGAACTATGTCCCTAGAGCTATTGCTCTAGCTGCGAATGTTCACGGCTATTACAAACGTGTGTAGTGCAAATGTCATTCACATACACATGCCCTAGGCTGCTAAAAAAATAAATTATATATTACCTTAATTTCAGTGTGCTTGGGACTGCAGAATCCCTCCTCAACTTCTATTTTAAATTGAGCAGTTATTCCATCAAGTGTTGCTCCTGGTGTGGAGTCCATGCTGTTATATTCTTTGCTGTTCATGTTCATAGGAGAGAAACCCATAAAGTGTTGCTCCAAAGATGGTGGAGTGGGATACATTTTATGAAGGTCAGCTGTACCTAGAGAACAATTTGGTATAATTTTGAGCTACACAGTATTTAGGGATGAGATATGTAGGTTATCATCATGCCAATAGCCACCAGTGCTAAATAGTTGCCATAATGCAACCTGTGTATAGAAGAGCAAACAGCCCACAGTAATGTATGTATAGCTGTAGACTCGGCTTAATGAGGGCACTTTTAATGCTGTAACTTGCTAAATTTAAACATACACAGGTCAAAAACAGTCTTTTACATTGTCCTTTTTCTTTCTGTCCTTAGAGCTGTTCTGGAATTACCTGCCAGTTTAAATAAGTGTTATTTTTTGAAAGATATATTTTCAGGAACAACAGGTGTAAATATCATTATTATACAGGATTAATAAATATAGTACCAACAGTATGCGCAGTGCTTTACAACGTAAAGGGAGACAATACACCAACAGTACAATTGTAAACAAGAGGAGCCTTGCTCCTGCGATCTTATAATCTAAGAAAAAGTACCCCAGATCTCTTTATATGTGCAGGTGTCTAGAGCCAACTTTTCACAGACTTGCAGAATGCATGGCTAAAGTGATGCCAGAAATTCCTACTTTTTAATTTGCATCTCCAGTTAATGGATTCCCATTTATTCATGGTTCTTTGCATTCTAATAAAAACGTGATCTGAATTTCTGTACAGAATGCCAACAGCAAATCTATTTTCCTGTTAACATAAAATGTAAGACATATTAGTACTTACTTATGCAGGACTGAGGGTCTAGGTTTACAGATTTGGAGTCCTTGTTCTTGTCATCAGTGTTCTGGTTCCTTTTTAATCCAGGCTGAAGAAAAAATTAGGAAACCCCATTTACTTCATATTGTACAACATTGTTTCAACATCAGTTAACGAATAACCAAAGGGCTATATAACTCCACAACGTCTGCCCCCCCCCCCCCCCCCCCCCCCGCCCCATCTTCCCTGGAGGCAAAAGATAGGAACTGTAAATGTGGATCAGACCATAAAGTTGTTACATACCGTAAGCTCATCTTCATCGGAATTAAAAAGGTTATCCAGATCATTATAAGACACAACAAGGTCAGTTTCATGAAAGAGACTAGTAGATGCTGTTCTGGCATGAGCAGACGGTCGCTGAGACTCTGCAAATAAATCGGTGATCAACAAGTAAATAAAATATGTATGCATCTATATAACTATATGTGTGTTTTTTTTTTTTTACAAAGTCTTTATTAAAACCTAACCTGTCATAAGGAAAAAACTGGGCAATCACTGTTGCCCTCATTCTAAAAATGCTAGTTGCTTGGCTGCAATGTGAAAGCAGATCAAAAAGTAAGAAACAAGTCAGAACTTTGCATATTCTTTCTGGGTCAGGGATACAATGTATAGTAATTTATTGCAAGGAATGAGCCCACCCTCATAAAAGCATAGCATAAGTAATTGCTAGACCTTTAATACCCGGATAAAGGTGGAATCCTCCACCCAATTTTTTATTTTAATTTTTTTATTTTAGGTAGTTAGGGGTTAGCCAGAACCCTTTGACCCCTTTTAGATCTCTAAAAATAGGTTAAAGTACGTTATTTTTAAAAATTAACCAGTTTCTCCCTTCTACCAATCTAGAGCACAGGGAGTGTCTAGATACCCCAGAACAAGGCATCCATAAAACACAAAGATTACTCAAATTTATTCTTCAAAATTCAGAAAGTTAAAAAACTTAGAGCACTCAGATTGCTTTGTGCCCTTTCTGGCACTTGGTATATCCAGCAATGTGGGTTACTTCCCCTACCACTGCTGTTCCTGGTTACTGTACCCAGCGTGCATTCCACAGGGAGGATGTGACGTAGCCAGAAATAATGAGGAGGGCACAAAACTGAGTACTCTATGTTATTTAAATTTGAGGAATAATCCTGTTACGCAATGACTTTTGTTGTGGTTTATGGATTCCTTGGTCAGAGGCATCTGGAGTCAAACTGTTTTGTGTATTGAAGGAGAGGAGAAGCCGTTTAATAGTGCACTTCACTTTTTCCACATTTTGCTATGTTACAGTCTTATTCCAAAATGGATTAAATTTATTTTCCTCAAAATTCTACAAATACCCCAAAAAGGACAACGTGAAAGGAGTTTTAAATATTTGCAAATGTATTAAAGAATAAATAAAAAAATTAACAAAATACATTAGGTATTCACAGCCTTTGCTCAATACTTTTTGAAGCACATTTGGCACCAATTACAGCCTCAGCCTGTATGATGCTACAAGCTCGGCACACCTATTTTTGGGCAGCGTCTACCATTCTTTGCAGGACCTCTCAAGCTCCATCAGGTTGGCTGGGGAGCGTCGGTGTACAGCCATTTTCAGATCTCTTCAGAGATGTTCAATCGGCTTCAAGTCTGGGCCACTCAAGGACATTCACAGAGTTGCCCCATAGCCACTCCTTTGTTATCTTGGCTGTGTGCTTAGGATTGTTGTCCTGTTGGAAGATGAACCTTCACCCCAGACTAAGGTCCAGAGCGCTCTGGAGCAGGTTTTCATCAAGGATGTCTCTCTACATTGCTACATTCATCTGTCCCTCGACCCTGACTGGTCTCCCAGTTCCTGCCACTGAAAAACATCCCCACAGATGATGCTACCACCATGCTTGACTGTAGGGATGTCAGATATGATGCTCGCCATTCAGGAGTTCAATCTTGGTTTCAACAGAGCAGAGAATTTTGTTTCTCATGGCCAGAGACCTTCAGGTGCCTTTTTAAAAATTCCAGGCGGGCTGTCGTGCCTTATTGAGGAGTAGCTTCTGTCTGGCCACTCTACCATACAGGCCTGATTGGTGGAGTGCTGCAGAGATGGTTGTTCTTCTGGAAGGTTCTCCTCTCTCCATGGAGAAACGCTGGCGCTGTCATCTCTGCCATTGGGTTCTTGGTCACTTTCCTAAGGCCCTTCTCCCCAATTGCTCATTTTGGCCAGGCGGCCCAAAGAGTCCTGGTGGTTCCAAACTTCAATTTATGGATGATGGAGGCCACTGTGCTCATTGGGACCTTCAATGGTGGAGACGTTATTCTGTAACTTTCCCCAGATCTGTGTCTCAATACAATGCTGTTTTAGAGGTCTATAAATTCCTTGGACTTTGCTTGTGCTCTGACATGCACTGTTAACTGTAGGACCTTATATAGATAGGTGTGTGCCATTCCAAATCATGTCCAATCAACTGAATTTACCACAGGTGTACTCCAATTAAGTTGTAGAAACATCTCAAGGATAAATCGATGGAAACAGGTGCACCTAAGCTCAATTTTGAGTGTCGCAGCAAAATGTGAATACTTATGTACAAGTGATTTTAATTTTTAATAAATTTGCAAAGATTTCAAACAAACTTCTTTCACGTTGTCATTATGCGCTATTGTTTATAGAATTGAGGAAAATAATGAATTAAATCCATTTTGGACTAAGGCTTAAACATAACAAAAGGCGACACTCTGAATACTTTCTGGATGCCCTGTGTGTGTGTGTATATATATATATATATATATATATATATATATATATATATATATATATATATATATATATATATATATATATATATATATATATATATATTACACACACACACATATATATATATATATATATATATATATATATACACATACACATATATTTAAAAAAAAGCGCAATTTAGAGATAAAGAGGTCAAAAGGGGCCTGATGAGTTCTTTTCTTTTTTTTTATAATTCTTTATTTCTTTGCAAGAATACAAAACAACATCATTAATCAATGAAGTACAACATAATGCATTCCTGCCCTTTTTATGAACAAAACAAAAACAAGACAGTATCAGTACAATATCCAATACCGTATATAGTATCTATTCCTCATAGTGGTCCAACAAAAACAAAAACAAAAACAAACACAAAAAAAAAAAAAAAAAAAAAAAAAAAAAAAAAGGGGGGATAAAGGAGGGAGGGGGGGAGAGATCAATCCCACCCACCGGCGGGTTTAGTTTACATTACTCAACCAGCTCACCTAATCTTCAATTTCTTCTCCAATCAACCTCTTCCCCTCCTCTGACTGTAAAAAAATCTCCCATGGAGCCCAGATTTGCGCTATGACTTCCCTTTCCTCAGAGGGCATAGGGATCAAATTTTCCATGATCCCAATTTTCCTTACTTTGTTTAACCATTGTGAAGTTCGCGGTGCTCCCTTTTCTTTCCAACGGATGGTTATGCAGCTTTTAGCTGCATTCACCAGATGGCATAACATTGAATTCTTATATTTCTCTAATGGAATATGTGTACATTGTAATAGGAAGAAAGCCGGATCTTCCTCAAGATGATACTCAGTAAACAATTGAGAGATTTTCTGAACTTCTTCCCAGAACTGTCTAATCATTGGACAGTACCAAAAAATATGGGCAATAGTGCCTCTCTCCTTACCACATCTCCAACATTTATCTGATGTCTCTGGAAAAAAGGTATGCATTCGTGATGGAGTATAATACCAACGCATTAGTACTTTGTAATTTAGTTCCTGTATCTTAACACACCTAGATGATTTCAAAGTCAAGTGTATTATTTTCTGACGTTGAGTCGGGGTGAACGTTTGTCCGAGATCTCTTTCCCATTTATCCAAACTTACTATGTCATTATCCTCCAAAGGAGAAATTAGTAATGCATATATTTTGGAGATAATATGGGAAAGGGGCTCCTTATTTTCACAGTACTTTTCAAACTTAGTAAGTGGACGATCAAAATCCTTAGCCGGTCCTAAAGTGTCCAAAAAATGTTTAACTTGTAGCGCCTGCCAGAGGGGTAATTCATATTGTCCTCCTGGTTGCATTAGCGTTTCTATTGATGGCCATTTTTTAGATCTCAAAAAGTGTAATGCCTGGAAACAACCCTTCTCTCTTAAATTTCTAAATATACCTAGTTCCATGCCAGGCGGGAATAGTGGGTTCCCTAGAATAGGAAATAGAGGAGATTTAACTGTTGAGATTCTGGGATTCCGCACTACTTTTATTCCCATCTGGAGCGTAGGTCCTACTAAGGGATGAGCTCTTAATATAAGAGGTATAGCTGTACCGCACCACAAGGCTCTATCTAAGGGAATGGGACTTACTTGTTGTTCCATAGCAACCCATCTTTTACTGTCTCTATGGCAGCACCAATCCACAATTCTACCCAGCTGGGTAGCTTGATAGTATTTATATAAGTCCGGTGCTGCGATTCCACCCGCTTCTTTAGACATAGTTAGTAATTTCCTGTTAATCCTAGGGTGCTTACTTGCCCATATGAACTTTGTAAATATTGTCCGAATTTTGCTAAAGAAAGCCAGTGGAATCCGGATTGGTAGTGCCTGAAACAGATAAAGAAACTTAGGGACGATATTCATTTTCAAAATATTACTTCTTCCAAACCAGGAATGAGAGGATTTATTCCACTCATTCAACCTTGTAATAATTTCCCTTAATAAGGGTGGAAAGTTCAATGCGTATGCATCTATTAGGTTAGGTGGGATCTGTATCCCTAGATAATTCAGCGCTGTGGCTGTCCATTTAAACTTGAAATTATCCTCTAAATTTTTTTGAATGGGATTCCCCAGTGATATCCCCATCGCCTCTGACTTACCATAATTTATTTTAAAATTAGATAGAGCACCATAGTGCTCAATTTCCCCCAATAAATTGGGTAATGATATTTGTGGATTAGAAAGTGAAAATAATAAATCATCTGCATATGCTGAGAGTTTATATTCCTGATCCGCTATAGAGATACCTTTAATATCGGGGTTCCATCTTATTCTATTTAACAGAGGTTCTAATGATAGTGCAAATAAAAGAGGCGACAGGGGGCATCCCTGACGTGTCCCATTAGATATTAGAAAATTTTCAGAATTTATCCCATTAACCTTTACCAGTGCCTGTGGCTTTGAGTATATTCCTGCTATCCAGTCCAACATTCGATCCCCAAGGCCCATCTGCTTTAAAACTCCTAACATAAAGGACCAACTGACCCTATCAAAGGCCTTTTCTGCGTCTGTATTAACAAAGATACTCGGCAGCTTCCTCTGATTTACATATTGAATTAAATTCAGAACCTTAATTGTGCTATCCCTAGCTTCACGTGTGGGGACGAACCCCACTTGGTCCATATGAACCAGCTGCGTCATAAACGGTTCTAGGCGAGCTGCGAGTATCTTTGTAAATATTTTGTAGTCCGTATTTAATAATGATATTGGACGGTAGCTACTGCATATTGATTGATCCTTTCCTTCTTTTGGAATAAGTACGATATGTGCCCTTAATGCTTCTACAGGTGGAGGCCTGATTTTCCCTTGTATGTTAAATGTTTTAACCATATGAGGGACAAGTTGCAAATGAAAACTTTTAAAATATTGCAGAGAAAATCCATCTGGACCAGGAGCCCTTCCTTGCCTCAACATCTTTATTGCCGAGGTTACTTCTTCTGTTGTTATTGGTAATTCAAGTTTTCTTCGTGCTGAGGATGACAATTTCGCTAAGTGTGAGGATTCAAGATATTCCTCTAGTGATGAAGAGGAAGAGGAATGGGGGGGAACTGGAAGATTATACAATGAAGTATAATATTGTCTGAATTCCTCTGCAATATCTTTTGGTACTAGGGATTTAGAATTTCCTTTTGTCCTGATATAGGGTATATATGAACGGAGTCGTTGTTTTTTTAATTTCCTTGCTAGCACTTTGCCACATTTATCACCTGATTCATATATTACTCCCCTTTCTTGTTGTAAAATAGCCCTTACCTTATATCGGAGGAGATCTGATAACTGTCTTCTTAAATGTGCTAATTCTGTCCCCATATCCTTCTCCATTGTCTTCTTATGTTGTATCTCTATCTTCCTTATCATTTCCAATAGTCTGCCTGTTTCCATTTCTCGAGCTCTTTTTATTCGGGACCCATGTTTTATTAGAATTCCTCTAATTACTACTTTATGGGCTTCCCACACTATCCCCATTTCAGTCTCTCCATTATCATTAATTTTGAAATACGAATCGATTTCTTTAATTATCTCTTCTTGGGTTTCAGGACGTTGTAAAAGGCTTTCATTCATTTTCCAGTTCCAGTCCGTTTTATATAAAGCATCCTTCAAGAGGATATTAATCGTTACTGGCGCATGGTCAGACCATGTTATATTTCCTATACGTATGTCCTGTACTAATGATAATGTTCGCTGAGATAACAAAAAGAAATCGATGCGTGAATACCGTTGATGGGGGTTTGAAAAGAATGTATAATCCCTCTCCTCAGCATGGAAGGCCCTCCATACATCAACCAGTTGAAGTTCATTTAATTTACGAAGAATATTTTTCCTAATTTTTTCAGAAACGGATGATGTCCTATTAGAGGTATCCAATTTTGGGTCTAGAGGGACGTTAAAGTCCCCCCCAATAATAAGAGTTCCCTCCTTGAATTCCATTAATTTTGATAGAGCTTTATTCAAAAATCCATCTTGGAGTTCTTTTCATCTATGTGGGGCACACGTATGGATCAACAAACCACGTAGGTTTTTATAATGAAGTGGCACATTAAGTGAATGCGCTGGAGCATGAATAGTTTTTCTTGGCGTACATATATGTGCACATTAATATATTGTATATATTTAAAAAGGGACATCTAATTTTGTTATTAATATGTATTCAAGTTTATATGGATTATGAGGAATTTATAAACATATGAAGTATAAGCATAAAGAAATTTGTTTTAGGCCTCATGTAAACGAGACATTGTTAACCTTCTCCTCAACGATTTAACTTGACAGCTAGAAACCGGCATCTAAAAAGGCCATTTAGCCGAGGTTTAGGTCTAGAAGAGTTTGTTAAAAAACAAAAAACCCAAAACAAACGAAACGCTGCTAAAACGCGCGTTAACATGTTTACAAGCAGTTACAGGCATTTGGCGTTCCAAATGACTCTGAACATCTGTCTGAACCCATTTTTTGCATTCTTATATACAAAAAAAAAAAAAAAAAAACACACAGCTTCTAAACTAAACTGCCTAGAAATGACTAAATTACCCTGTGTACATGTACTGATAAGATAACAGAGGAGAGTTCAGGAGCAACTGCTCCTAAACATCAGTTTACCAGCAGCAGTATACACGAGGCCTTAATTTTAAGGCTTAATGTACATGGGGGGGTTTTTACAACCTCTCCTGAACGATTTAACTTGACAGATCGTAACCCACGTTTAAAACATCAGTTTTGCCGCATTTATATTCCGTGTTTAGAAGCGTTTGAAAAACACTTTTTTTTCTCCTTTCAAAATAGGCAAAAATAAACGCCTATGAACAAAACGTGGCATAGCACATTTAGCGGCTGAAATGCCGCGGTACTCCGCGTCTGAACAAATTTTTTTACTTGCCAAAAAAGGCCTCTAAACTCAACTGCCTAGAAACGACTATAAATGACCCTGTGTACATGTACTGATCAGATAACAGAGGAGAGTTCTGGAGCAGTTTAAGAAAATGCCCAACTACTCCTAAACGTCCGTTTAGCAGCAGCAGTGTACATGAGGCCTAATTCTTTATGTATGTGCATGAGCAGCAGCTGGGAACATGATTTCACTTTTATGGTTTTGGTTCATAGCGCAGGTGACATCACATTAAGTTTTATTGAGTGAGGAGATAGAACTTCTAAAGTTTAAATCCTGGGGAGATTGTGTGGTCATGAAAAAGCAAAGAGTAATCTTCCCACGAATAAAGATAGCAATAAAGTCCAGACGGAGGTTCTGGGTCAGTGGCAACATTTGGAACATAACCACAATAGAGGAACCCCAATTTTCAGGCTTACAGGGCTCTCCACCTGTCAGCTAAATATGTGCCAACACCTAGAAGTACCTCCGGTCCCACCTTTGGAGTTTAACAGTTATAAAAGTCCTTATGTTAACTGACTAATCTTTCGCTCTATCATTTCAAAACTGATAAACGGTAACACTAACCTTGTTTAACTGCTGGGCTAAATAATGACATAGCATCTTCAACTTGCGGTAACACTGCAACATTTGACATGCCGTCATCAGCCTATAATGAGAAAAGAAGGCTTTAGAAAAATGAAAATGAGCACAGCAACACCAGAAAACCATTAAGATGTTCAGATTAAATGAACAGCTGCAGCACTGAAAAAAAACTATTATGATGTAAAAGCAATACACACTTCAACTGCATAAAGATTTCAGCATAACCACAAAACCATGTCACCTTACCAAAGGAAGTCAGTGCCATTATACGTATGCTTAAAAAGTACAAGCACATGTTATATGTCAATAAAGTTGCCCCTTCATATAACAATTCCAAAAAAGTTGGAACTCTATGCAACATGTACAGAAAAAAACAGAATAGAACGATTTACAAATCTCAAACCCATATTTTATTCACAATAGAAAACTTTTTTTTTTTTATTTAAAGGTTTTTATTTATATAAAATTTTCACATAAACAACTCAAAAGAACAAAAAAAATCTTGCACTCAATCTATATACAAGGCATGAAGATAAAGTTCAATACTCATACATAAGACACACTTGAGTAAACACAGCCACTAAGGATTAAAAGCCCTCCAGGACCCCACACAGATAAAGGAATAAGGATTATAAAATAAAGGAGGTGAGAGCATTTAATGCTACATTAAAAAAAAAAAAATATATATATATATATCTATCAGTGCCAAAAACACAAGATTCATTCACCAATACACATTCATACCTCAAACAACTGCGCCATGTTCCCTAAAGTAACCATCATGACTGTTGAAATAAAATAAAACAGCCCACATCCCAGTCGACACCATGTACTATCTGCGAGCAGATTCTGATTAAGTTTTGACGACAGGACATCACCCCAAAATGCATCAGAAATACCCAGCCAGGGTTGCCATATTTTGGTAAACCGTCCTACTACTAATGCAGGCCATACACGGTCGAATTTCGAACAAATTTTCTTTTCAAAATCAGAAAATTCGTTTTTTTGTGATCTGATGATGCCACCATTGATTTTCGAAATTCAGCCGACCTAGCCTTCAATTTCACCTCATGTTGCTACAGAAAAGAATTTTCTTGGCTGGGAATCTTCTTTTATCTCCGTACATTTTCTTTTATCTCCGTACATTTTCTTTTCTTATTACGTTTCTCGCACGATTCTCCCATCATCGATTAGAAAATCGTTCGTTTTTCAAAAAATTTGAAAATTCTTTCGAAATTCGAACCGTGTATGGCTGGCATAAAAGTCAGCAGCTACGGCTTCATTTTTCCAGGGCTGGGCAGACCTTCGCTTTAAACTGTGAAAATGTAGCATTTTAGGAATAGTTTGAAAGGCGATTTAGAAATGATAGGCAGCAACATGTCTCAGATAAGCTGCGTCTAAAAACGGTCAATTTTAGAATAATGTTCCTCAAAGAAAAACTGCAAAGACTTTAAAAATATTATCTACAGTGTACAATATCAAAAAGAGCCAGAGAATCTGGAGAAATCTCTGCGCACAAGGGACAAGGCAAAAATGCAATATTGAATGCTTGTGATCGTCGGGCCCTCAGACGGCATTGCAGTAAAAACAGACATGATCCTGTGATGGACATCACTGCATGGGCTCGGGAACACTTCCAAAGATCACTGTCTGAACAAAGTTTGCCATGCTACCCAAAACTGCAAGGTAAAGCTCTAGCATGCAAAGAACTCATATCTGATCGGATCTGATCCAGAAACGTCTCCATCTCTGGGCCTGTTCATTTAAAACAGTCTGTTGCAAAGTGGAAAACGGTTTTGTGGTCAGATGAATGGAAATTTGTCATTTTTTTGGCAACCATGAGCACCGCGTCCTCTGGACTAAAGAGAAGGACCTTCCAGCGTGTCATGAGCGCTTAGTTCAAAAGCCTGCACCTCTGATGATATAAGGGTGCATTAGTGCGTATGGAATGGGCAGCTTGCAATTTGGAAAGACACCATCGATGCTGAAAAATATATCAAAGGTTTTAGAGCAGCCTATACTCCCATCCAGACGTCTTTCAGGGAAAGCCTTGCATATTTCAGCAGAACAATGCTAAACCACATACTGCACAACATCTATGACAACAGCATGGCTTTGCAGTAGAAGAGTCCAGAAGCTTAACTGGCTTGCATGCAGCCCAGACCTTTCCACAATAGAAAAAATTTGGCGAATTTTGAAACTAAAAATACAACAAAGACAACCCAGGACTGTTGAGCAGTTAGAATCCTATAACAGGCAAGAATGGGACAACATTCCTCTCCCAAAACTGCAGCAACTGGTCTCAGTTCTCAGACGTTTACAGATTGGTAAAAGAAGAGTTACACCATGGTAAACAGTCCTGTTCCAACTTTTTTGAGATGTTGCTGCAATCAATTTCAAAATTACCTTTTTTGTCTTAAAATAGTACATCTCAGTGTAAACATTTGAAAAGTTTTCTATTTAGTGTAGTGAATATGGGTTTATAAGATTTGCAAACACTGTATTTTTTTTTTTTTAACAAATCTTTTATTTAATGGAGGCAAAAGACAGGAACATGGCATCAAAAAACACATTGGATTGGTACAATGGCACAGTGCCTTGCGAAAGTATTCGGCCCCCTTGAACTTTTCGCCAAATTTCAGGCTTCAAAGATACAATTTTTATTTTTTGTGAAGAATCACCAACAAGCGGGGCACAATTGTGAAGTGGAACGAAATCTATTGGATTTTTGAAACTTTTTTAACTAATAAAAAAATGAAAAGTGGGGCGTGCAAAATTATTCGGCCCCCTTGCGTTAATACTTTGTAGAGCCACCTTTTGCTGCGATTACAGCTGCAAGTCGCTTGGGGTAGGTCTCTATCAGTTTTGCACATCGAGAGACTGAAATTCTTGCCCATTCTTCCTTGCAAAACAGCTCGAGCTCAGTGAGGTTGGATGGAGAGCGTTTGTGAACAGCAGTTTTCAGCTCTTTCCACAGATTCTCGATTGGATTCAGGTCTGGACTTTGACTTGGCCATTCTAACACCTGGATACGTTTATTTGTGAACCATTCCTTTGTAGATTTTGCTGTATGTTTGGGATCATTGTCCTGTTGGAAGATAAATCTCTGTCCCAGTTTCAGGTCTTTTGCAGACTCCAACAGGTTTTAATCCAGAATGGTCCTGTATTTGGCTGCATCCATCTTCCCCTCAATTTTAACCATCTTCCCTGTCCCTGCTGAAGAAAAGCAGGCCCAAACCATGATGCTGCCACCACCATGTTTGACAGTGGGGGTGGTGTGTTGAGGGTGATAAGCTGTGTTGCTTTTACGCCAAACATATCGTTTTGCATTGTGGGCAAAAAGTTTGATTTTGTTTTCATCTGACCAGAGCACCTTCTTCCACATGTTTGGTGTGTCTCCCAGGTGGCTTGTGGCAAACTTTAGACAAGACTTTTTATGGATATCTTTGAGAAATGGCTTTCTTCTTGCCACTCTTCCATAAAGGCCAGATTTGTGCAGTGTGCGACTGATTGTTGTCCTATGGACAGACTCTCCCGCCTCAGCTGTAGTTCTCTGCAGTTCGTCAAGAGTGATCATGGGCCTCTTGGCTGCATCTCTGATCAGTCTTCTCCTTGTCTGAGCTGAAAGTTTAGAGGGACGGCCAGGTCTTGGTAGATTTGCAGTGGTCTGATACGCCTTCCATTTCAAAATGATCGCTTGCACAGTGCTCCTTGGGATGTTTAAAGCTTGGGAAATCTTTTTGTATCCAAATCCGGCTTTAAACTTCTCCACAACAGTATTACGGACCTGCCTGGTGTGTTCCTTGGTCTTCATGATGCTCTCTGTGCTTTCAACAGAACCCTGAGACTATCACAGAGCAGATGTATTTATACAGAGACTTGATTACACACAGGTGGATTCTATTTATCACCATCAGTCATTCAGGACAACATTGGATCATTCAGAGATCCTTGCTGAACTTCTGGAGTGAGTTTGCTGCACTGAAAGTAAAGGGGCCGAATAATTCAGTTTTTTAATTTGCTAAAAAAGTTTAAAATATCCAATAGATTTCGTTCCACTTCACAATTGTGTCCCACTTGTTGGTGATTCTTCACAAAAAATTAAAATTTTATATCTTTATGTTTGAAGCCTGAAATGTGGCAAAAGGTTGAAAAGTTCAAGGGGGCCTAATACTTTCGCAAGGCACTGTATATAGTACAATAAAACATACAATGTCATATATGGGATTGTAATATCAAGTCAAGGATTCTACGCACAATCAATGTCTCCCATACGTTATGTGATCCTGGTTAAAGCTGCATTCTATTTTTATGTAGATTTTACAGACTTTTTGGGTATTAAGAGCTCTAGGAAGGAAGTTTGAACAACTTTTGATTTAAAACTGTACATGGTTTAACAGCCAGGTTTATGCAATAAACAAAAGAAACATGGAAATAACAGTAACTCAGTGTGCTGAAGTTCAATAACCAAGTGATCCACTCTTTCCTGTAAATGGATAAAATAAAAAAATAAAAATAGAAAGAAGAGGGGGAATGCAGAAAACTGCTCATTGCTAATAAAATATTAAGGCCACGTGTCTAAACCCTCTTACAGCCACTGGCAAAAATAGTACTTGCAGCTGGCAAACTTAGTAACCTTTACAGCAGTTGCATTGGCTTCGGATATAAAGCTCATGATCACATCAGTGATCATAAATTTATAGTAGATGGTTAACCCCTAGACCAGACATTTTCAACCAGGGTGCATCCTGGGTTCTTCAGAGGCGCTTTGGCAAAATGCCTAAATATTGCCCACAAATTGTCAACAAGCCAGGAAGTAAATCAGGCCTGCTTTTTTGTTTTTATTGTGCAGCATTACAACCATGGGCACCTTAAGCATGGCGTCACTAGCTCATAAAAAGGACATCAGCACTGGGGTCACATTAGCTCAGTGAGGGAGAGAAAAAGAGAAACCCCCGAGTACTTGTCACTACCAGTGTGCAAAAGTATATTTGCTTTGTAAAAATAAATCACCCCTAATGTTGGGTGTCACATGCATGGACGTTGCTGCAATGTGTAAAACACATTTTTTACATTTTAAATTGAGATGCCTCCAGATTGTTAATAGTTTTAAAGGGTGCCTTGACTGAAAAAGTGTGAGAAACACTGCTCCTAGATTATGCCTATTCACAAATAGCTGTGGCCAGTGGCTGACAAGACACTGATGACAGCTATTGAGAAAAATTGTGACGTCTTCCACTGCAGTGTGCCCTGCCTGTTACCAACTACATCCCACTGTTACTACAATCCGATTCACAACTGGCTCTGTGCGCCCTCAATCCCTGCTGCCCTCCCCCCACCTCTACCAGCAGACACATTGGGTTGTGGAGGGAATATATTATGGGGCACATAGGGGGGCGGATCTCTTCAGAATGGTGAGCAGAAAGGGAAAGCGGTCTCTCGTATTTACTGATCTCTTCAGTTTCCTTAACGAACATAGTAGTATTCAGTACTGAGCGCTCCTATATATTTACTCGTAACAGGTTTCAATTCTCTTCCATTTTTGAACACTGGAGTCCGCAGTACTGTGTATTTCTTGGTTCAGTGATTGCTGAGCAGAAAAAGAAGATTGAGGCCTTGATCTCAGATAAACATTAGAGCTCTCTTTAGACCCCTGATAATTTCCCAAAAGCACTCTGGTGACAGTACTGGTAAAAAAAAAAAATATTAATGCAAAACATCTTAAGATTTTGTAGGAATTTCCTGAGTTATGTTGTGCTTGTAACGTTTGTTAATAGAAAACATTGTTTTGATAAACAATTGCACAACTATGGTGAGATGTACAAAATCAGCAACACCCTATTACACTTTACTTTTCCAGCCTGTTTCCTTAACCCCTTGCTGACCACCTACCGCACATTTACTGTGGCAGGTCAGCTCTATTGCACAAAATCACGTACCTAGACATCCTTTATTTCGTGCCATAGGCACTGGGGGTGCGCATGTGCCGCCTGAAGTGCGATTATTGGACACAGGGGATGCCAATCAGCGGGTCCAGTGGACCCAATGT
Source organism: Lithobates pipiens (assembly GCF_037356315.1). Classification (NCBI taxonomy): domain Eukaryota; kingdom Metazoa; phylum Chordata; class Amphibia; order Anura; family Ranidae; genus Lithobates; species Lithobates pipiens. Next base: position 369,859,434 of record NW_027507748.1, on the reverse strand, counting down.
CCGCCGGCCACCCGCAAATGTTCCCAGGAGTGGCAGGACAACAAACTGCTTATGTAAACAAGGCAGGTCGCCGTTCTGACAGGGGAGAAGATGGAGATCTTGTGTTCCTGCCAAGCAGGAACACGGATCTCGGTATTCACCCAGTCAGACCATCCCCACACAGTTAGCAAGCACACTGTTAACCCTTTGATTGCCCGTTCACCTCTTCTCTACCAGTGTCATTAGTACAGTAACCATGCATATTTTTAGCACTGATCACTGTACTAATGTATTCATGTCACTGGTCCCCAAAAAAAAAAAAAAAAAAAATTACATAAAAAAAAAAAAAACCTAGAAGTGATCAAATACCACCAAAAGAAAGCTCTATTTGTGGGGAAAAAAAGGATATCAATTTTATTAGGGCACATCGTCGCACAACTGCACAAATGTCAGTTAAAATAACAGTGCCGTATAGCAAAAACTGGCCTGGTTATTAAGTGGGTAAAACCTTCTGGGCTGAAGTCTTTTTAAAAACAAAAATAAAAATAAAACAAACAAACTTATGGTTTGGGGATATTTTACAAACATTTAAAAAACTAACAAAAAAAAATTGTGAAACTACAAAAATTTGTGAAAAAAAGCAAAAATGGCCCAGCAGCAAACGTGTTAAACTGAGAAAAGGCTACATGACAGGTGCACATTAGAGCTTTCTGAATTATTTTTATGCACATTAAACACTAGCATCATAATTAGAATAACTTGAACACCAAAAAATGTTCAGCTGGATAGTTTTGTAAGCGATTTGTTTTTGCACAAAAACAAAAACACAATAATACAAAGCACTAAGAGCCGGTTCACACTGCGGGCGATGCGAGGCGACACGACTCGCCTTGCCGCGCTCTCGCAAGTCGCCCCCGTTCTGTACAATGGAACCGTTCTAAGAGGAGCGACTTGAGTCGCTCCGACTCAGAAAAAAGGTTCCTGTACTACTTCTGGGCGACCTGGGGGCGACCTGCATTGACTTCTATACAGAAGTCATCTGCAAGTTGCTGCTGAGGTCGCTGCGAGGCAAGTCGGTGTCGCCCCGCATCGCCTGCAGTGTGAACCGGCCCTAACAGTAGAACGCACTCTAAAGTCAAAATGTAGCAAAACAGATCATACAGCTTTTTTCTTAAGGGTTAAGAAAAAGAAAGATCATACTTACCTCCTCTGTGCACTTGGTTTTGCAGAGTGGCCCGTCTTCCTCTTCTGTGGTCCCTCAGCGGCACACGTGGCTCCTCTTCTGGAGTGCCCCATCAGAGAAGTGATCTCCTTCGGGACACCCGTGTCTGTCGACACAGACAGCAGGACTCGGCCCTGCCTCCCATGTCACTGAATTTGATTGGCAGCAGTGGGGGCCAATGGCTGCGCTACTATCAATCGATCCAATTAGGAAACAAGACACCAACTAGAGCTGGTGTGTATGTCCCAAGGAAGAGAAAGAACAGGTTCAGGTAGGTAAAACCGGGGGTCTGGGGGCGGCTGCACAACAGCAGCTTTTTCACATTAATGCATAGGATGCATGGTTTACAACCCCGCAAATCAATTAAAATTATAAAAAAATAAAAAAATAAAACACTTTACAAACAGGTCATACTTACCTCCTATGTGCAGTTGGATTTGCACAGATCAGCCCGGATCCTCCTCTTCTTGGGTCCCTCTTTGCTGCTCCTGGCCCCTCTCTCCTATCGAGTGCCCCCTTAGCCAGAAGCCTCCTATGAGGACACCCGAGCTACAGTTCCGTGTAGCCAGACACAGAGCCCCTACCTGGATCCTCCTTCTTTCTCCCCTGATTGGCTGGCTGACTAATTGACAGCTGCGGATCCGGAAAAGTGTCCTGGACATCGCTGGAGAGAGAAGGGGCTCAGGTAAGCAATTAGGGGGTTTGCTGGGGAGGCTGCCACACACACTTTTTTTTTATCTTCATGCATAGAATGCATGAAGATAAAAAAAAGTCTGCCTTTACAACTCCTGAAGCACACTGGCTAAAAAAAAAAAAGTTACTTCTACAGGAGTTTTGTGTTCCGTCTGTGGAAGGAGCTCAATGTTATCCTATGTGTCCATGCACATTAGGACATTAAGAGGCATATTTTGAGTTCAATGTTTAGAGGCAGGAAAAAACCCTTCTGATTCGAGCTCACTGGCAGGGGAAAAACAGAAAAAATAAAAAAACACACACACACACAACTCTCCTAAACGCATCTAAACTTTGTACAAAAAATGCTCTATATATGAGTGTTTAACTCCCAACAGAACAGACTTTAAGCCCAGTGTGCATGGAGCCTTTAAGATAAAGGATTCTAACAAGGCATTAATGAACAGAAACAAAATATACACATTTAGAAATAACTCCTTCTCAAAGCAGAACAATTTATGGCAATGTTAATGCAAATCTGATACTTCAGAAAATAAAGTCTAACACTGCACTGAAAATTGCTGCAAAGGGGAGGAGATTAATTCACCGAGTGATCTACCACACCCCATTCGCATGTCTATGATGAGTAACAAAAGACAACTTGTTTAGCTGAAAAGGCAGAGCAGGTTCCCACGCACAGCCTTATATATTACACGGATGTCTTTAAAACCATTAGCATTACCAGAGGGGAAACAGGCTATAGACACTCAAGGGGGAGGGAACCAACAGCAATTCCTTGCAATGAACTCAATTCTCATTGTCATGGCAGATATACTAAAATATAGCTGCTAAAGCAGGAAGTGGGTTTAAACTGAAACCACCATGAGTTGAATCTTTCAAAACATTGGGTCACGAAGACCAAGAACTGCTAAACCATAATATCTTCTGGCTGGATTACATATCTAGGCAAAACAATCCCTGTTCACACAAGAGATTGTAATGTTATAAAAATTTAAATAGTAGTGGTTAATCAGAAAGTCAAACTATGCAAGGAGAGCACCAAGGTACTGGTTAAGGCAAAATGATGTTTTGTCCCTCGTTATCGTAACACCTTTTGTTCATCCATAACCATGCAAGCAAAACAAAAACAAAACATGAACTGAGCAACACTGAATTTAAAACATAAAACCAACCTTGTGTTTTTTCCCCATTTCTCTTTCGCCGTTTTGCCTCTCCTTTTTAGCATCAAAAACAAACTCTACATCACCATCCACAAATGCATAGGGATCAGGTTCTTGCTCACTGTCTAATACAGTTGTTGGTATATATTGGTTTTTACTTTGATACTTTTGGAGCAAATCTTCTGAAATCTTCAGCGTTTTTTTACAGTGCACCATTAACCTGAAAAGAAAAAAAAAAAGAAAAAAAAAAAAGGTAGACCATCAGAAAACCAACCTGTTGTGAATTCAAAACAAAAAAGCATGCAGGAGTTGAATGTTGAGCACTTATGTTTAAAGGCTAACGCCACCCATATTTAGGGTATAACATGAAACATCAAAGCAAACTCCCCCCCCCCCCCCAAAGTGGGTTCTTCTACCTTTCACTGTGGAAATTGGTATGGATATTTGAGCCTCCACAGACCAACACTGTAAAATATCACAGTACCAGACTTACAGCAGGATTAACCAGGTTTCGTTTGGGTTGGATTTATCAAAACAGGTTTAGTATAAAAATATCCACTTGAGACTCAAGGCCTTCTTTCCCCTCTGTGTCCAGGGCCACAGGTAATCACTGCATTACCGATTTACAGTCAAACATCCAGGAAGAGCTCCCATTGCTTTGACTGGGGCTTTCTCGCCTGCAGCTAAATCGCAGGGAACCACAGTTGGCCTAATTTGCAAGTGTGACAGAGGCCCATAACACCCTTGAGTCCCACAGTGTTTTTTTCATCTCTGCAATGTCTTGATTCCGCAATCCCCCACACAAGTCAGGTTTTATACTTTACCCTAACATTTTCGTAGGCACCCACAGTGAATGGCTCAATAAATGGATTCATGGTTTACGTGTAAAAGCATTTTCTTGGAGTACATCAGGGGACAAAGAGCATCTGTATATCAATTACAACAGGGTGATATGCTGCCACCTTCAGGTAATTAGACAATGGTAATTCTCTTGGTGAATCACTTGGTAAAACTTTGTAAAAGAGCAGATGGCATCTTTACAAACTTGAGCTACTGAAGCCTGATGATGAATAGCTGAAGAAGCACCAACACTCCTGGTAGCAAAAGATTAGCCTATGTTCAAGTTAACTACATCGGCGAAAGTTAGAGGTACCATCATCCAAAAAGGACATTGAAGACCAACCCCTATTACTAGTTACCACAGGAGGATAAAAATGGACTATATTGGTACCAGTTTAGACAACGTGCAAAGGCAAGAGAATATGTAAAAATATATTATATTATATTAATATATATATATATATATATATTATATATATATATATATATATATATATATATATATATATGCCACCTGTCAGTGCCACATATTAGTGCCATCTGTCATCAGTGCCACGTATCAGTGCCATTTGTCATCAGTGCCACCTGTCAGTGTTACGTGCCATCTGTTGTCAGTGTCACGTGTCATCAGTGCCACGTGTAAGTGTCATCATTGCCACGTATATGTGCCATTTGTCATTGTCCTGGTGCTCCAGGGCCTTCAAAAGTGTAATAGGTAGTCAACAAGTTAGATGTGTAATTTATGCTCCTAGAACACCTGATGGCGCTCCCTGCATGTTGGACCTCTCTATGTGGCCAGGCTGTGAAAAAGTCCCACACATGTGGTATTGTAATACTCAGGAGTAGCAGAATTTTTTGGGGGTGTCATTTGTGGTATACACATGCCATGTGAGAGAAATAACCTATTACAATGACAATTTTGTGGAAAAAAATAAAAATGAAAAATCTTAATTTTGCAAAGAATTGTGGGAAAAAAATTACAACATCAAAAAGCTCACCATGCCTCTTACTAAATACCTTGGAATGTCTACTTTCCAAAAAGGGGTCATTTGGGGGGTATTTGTACTTTCCTGACTTGTTCGGGTCACAAGAAGCGAGATAGGCCACCAGAACATCAGATGTGATCAATTTTGTGCGATTCGCACCATAGCTTGTAGACTCTATAACTTTCACAAAGACCAAATAATATCCACTAATTTGGGTTATTTTTACCAAAGATATGTAGCAGTATAAATTGTGGCCAAAATGTATGAAGATAAAATTAATAATTTGCATAATTCTGTCACAGAAACAAAGAAATATGCGGTTTTTTTAAAAATTTCGGTCTTTTTTCATTTATAGCGCAAAAAATAAAAACCCCAGAGGTGATCAAATACCACCAAAAGAAAGCTCTATTTGTGGGGGGGGGGGGGGGGGGAAGGGACAAAAAATTCATTTGGGTACAGTGTTGCATGACTGAGTAATTGTCATTCAAAGTGTGAGCACTGAAAGCTGAAAATTGGTCTAGGCAGGAAGGGTGTTTAAGTGCCCAGTAAGCAAGTGGTTAAAATACAAAATTGACAAAAATACATGTGTGTCGCCAATACTTGATATGCCCCACTAGAGGGAACAAAAGTATAGTGGGCCCTAACAAATCATGTATTCAACATGTTTCCCAGAACTCCTGGTAGAGTGAGCTGTCACCAAAACAGCAGAACTTTACTCTTTAGCCCATAAGTTGATCAATCAAGAAGTGGTAGATTTGGAAGCTACCTTTCTACCCCAACCTTGTGGGCCTTCAGGAAGCACAAAGAGGGAATCTAAATCCCGAATAGCAGTAGTCCAAATTCAGGGTAAGACCTGATAGCATAAGAAAAATGGCAACTGATCGCACGCAGTGCGCTGACTCATGGTGACCAAAACTCTACTAGGTAATGAAAGAAAGATTGCTTCAGCTCTACTCTCCACCCAAAGGAGAGACATGTTTTTCTCCCTAGTGGGCTTAATCGTTGAGGCAGTATGCGGGAGAACCCACCTGTGGTTAAACATCAGCTAGAGCTGCGCGATTCTGCCCAAAATCAGAATCACGATTTGTTTTGCTTAGAATAAAATCCCGATTCTCACAGCGTAAAATCATTCACATTATGCAAAAAAAAAAAAAAAAAAAAAAAAGGCTAACTTTACTGGTTACTTTTTTTTTTTATTTATTTTTTTAATTCATTAAAAATGTAATTTTTGGCCCAAAAAAAATTGCATTTGAACGACTACTGCACAAATACATTATGACATAAAATATTGCAACAACCACCATTTTATTCTCCAGGGTCTCTATTTAGGGGCAAGGAAGAATATATATGGTTCAATATAGTTAAAACCGCCATATGTGATACAACATACAACTGCAAAAATATATATACATCCCAAACAGATGAAAAATCATTCACAAAAGAACACAGCGCTTGCAGCCACAGGGAACGGAATGACAACAAAGGGGGCTGGACACAATACAATGACTAAGAGATTAACACACACACACGGTCTCCACCACAAAACAAAAAACACCAAGACCTAGAAAAACATCACTTGGTGGTAAAAACCTCAAGTATTACAGCATATTACAAAAATCCAAAATTAAAATAACAAAAAAAAAAAAAAAAAAAAAATTATTTAACAGTGGCTGGACAATATTATATTAGTTGCAATATTCACACCAAAACACTAGGGGTAAATTTGAGAGCATATGAATATGGGCAGGTTTGATATTATGGGTGTTGGTAGAACCCCATGACAGGGAGGTGTAATTGAGAAAATAGATATAAAATGAAAGTGGGATAACAAAGGGGGGGGGGGGGGGGGGGGGAGAAATGCAGGAGAGGTAACAGCACCTGGTGTTCTCCCATCCAAGTACTATCCAGGCACAAAACTGCTGAGCCTCAGGAATCAGACGAGATCGGGTGCATTTAGGGAAGTCAAAGGTATTGTGACAAATTACTTACTCATCTTACATGGTGACCCGGCGTATAGCTATTTTGAGCCGTGGGACAAGATTTGTGGCTAGAAAGGCTCCCACGTTAGGTCAGACGATTTCACCTAGTTTATTCACGTCTGTTTCTCATACTGGGATTTGGCACCAAACTACTGCTGCTTAGAAGTACAATGCCCTTAGCCTTGAAAATGTATAGGCAATGCAGGTATGGTTATCTCATGCACTAAAGGGAGTTATTTTCCCGTTAAACAGTTAGAGCTCTTTCACACCATACATGCACGAAAACTGCGCAGATTTCACTTGCAGCGGCGTGAGTTTACACCAATTTCACATCAGTTTACATGCGCATTTCAGTGAGTTTTTATGCGCATCAGTTATGCGCCCCGTTCACACCAGTGTTGAGGTCATGTCAGGTTTTTTTTTGTGCCTTTGCAGAACTCGAGCAGAAAAACTGACGTTTCTGCACGTGGTGTGATCGGGGCCTTAGTCAACTGCTAGACCAGGTACGTGTTGTATACTTTGTCAGAAACAATATATGGGTCAGACTGCTAGACATATGTGTGATCAAATGCGGGATCATATTTCTAATATATATACATCTGTATAGAAGTCAATGCAAGTCGCCTGAAGTCGACCCAAAGTAGTACAGGAACCTTTTTTCTAAGTCGGAGCGACTTGAGTCGCTCCTATTAGAACGGTTCCATAGTACAGAACGGAGCGCGACTTGTCAGGCGGCGAAGTCGCCTGGACAAGTCGCCCCTGTGTGAACCGAGCCCAAGCGGGATCAGGTCTGGTTAGTACTTGGTTGGGAGACCGACTGGGAATACCAGGTGCTGTATTCTCTCTCCCTCCTTTCCCTCTCATTCCCGTCGTCCTCCCCTACACCTGTCATCTCTGTAGCCCACCTTTTATACACAGTACTGTGAAAGTTTTTTTTTTTTTTAGGCGCTTGTGGGGAAAAAAAAAAAAAAAAAAAAGCTGTAAAGTGAGGATGCATAAAAAATAAAATGAAAAAAAAACAATGTATAGTTTTTATCAATTAACCTACAAAGTGTGTAAACAGAAGAACTCTAAAAATCAACATTTTGTGTGTTCACCCAGGTACATAAGAAAACTCATGTTGAACTAATAAGTTCAGGTCATGGAAGCCAGTTAGTTAAACTTTAACAAAATTGTACACTGGGCACATCAGCATAGCATAGAGTGGTATTCTGCATCAACAAGGTGTCCAACAAGTAAAAATTCCAAAGACAGGAGCTTCCAGATGAGCTCTTTAAAGAAGTGCAAAGAACCAGATAAAGGTGAAGACCAAAACACAATGGTTGACCAAGGAAACAGAGGAAATATTAGTGGAGACCCGCCAAAAACCAGTGTGATCCTGGAACAGCCATCTTAAAGTGGTTGTAACTCCTTACATTTAGTCAGTGAAGGGACTATCCTCAGGTAATACACACATGAAACAAATCCACCTACATAAGTTGTATCTGTCTATCTGCAGTCTTCTCTTTTACATTTATTCAAAGTTTATAAAACTTGTCTGAGCTGTCAGAAAAAAAAAAAAAAAAAAAAGGGGGGGGGGGAGAGAGAACTGAAGTTGCGCTCTGCAGAGGTCAGTGAGGAGGTCCGAGAGGTGATTGGGAGGGAAAAAACAACCCCCTCACACAGGAACAGCAGAGCTGAGGTTGTCAATTAGCTGGTGATCACTCCAGTCATAATTTTTCTCAGAGGAATGACGCAGCAGACAGAAGTTACACTTGGTGCTCTAAACTGGGACAAGTGGACACTATAGAATATGCTTTGTTCAGATTTCATGTCCGAGGTTTACAACCACTTTAAGTCCAAAACTGCCTTAAAGCCCTACCTCCAAAGTAGAAACAAAGTCAAGCAACTCACCTATGCACAAAACACAAAAACTGGGGTGCAGAAAAATTGCACTCAGCAGTACAGCGTTCCTGCTGCCGAGTGCAAATCTGAATTTTTTGGCTGTAACAGATGACAGTTTGCCAGCTGGAGTGAAAGTAGGTACAAGGATGAGTAACTTGCAGGTATGGCTTAATAGACACAGGACACTTTTACATCCTCACCCAAAACATGAGTTACCATGTTTGGCATCTGAAACGTTGGAAACTTTGGGGTCTGAATTTTTTTGCCTTCAAAGAAAAGCCTATAAAAAACGAAACTGCCGAAAAACCACATTAAACAAACCTGTGTACATGTAAGATAACATTGGATGAGTTCAGGGGCAGTTGAAAAAGGCATCCAACTGCCTCTGAATGTCTGTTTACCAGCAGCAGTGTACATGAGGCCTTACAGGAGCATGGTGGAGCATGCATGTTGCAGGTTTGGGGCTGCATTTCTGCATGTGAAGTTGAGAATTGAGTCACAATTAATGGACTTCATTTCTAAAATTACTGGCAGAATGTATCCAACATGTAATACTAGTGGTGGATGAGTGGTACAATGTCAGGCTTCTGGGGGGGGGGGGGGGGGGGATCCATGCAGCTTACTCCCATGCTCAGAGTTTTCACAGTCCATTTTGAACTACAAGCCGCGGTGGCCCGACAGTAGCTGTAGTCTATTCAAAGTAAAGAGTGTGTGTGTGTGTCACACTATGGCGGGGATTGGGGGGGCGGATGCAATATATTACACTCAATACAGTTAGAACACGTAACATGTTCCGAAAGGTGAACTTATCCTTTAAAAAGGTAAAGTGTGGCAGACACACCAAACATTGATTTGAAGTAGGTTTTATTTTTCTGCGCTTTGTAGGTTGTTAAAGCAGACTTCCCCCCTTTTACTCCAAAAATAGGCTCTTTATTAAAAACTTGTTCCAAAATGCAAACATTAGGATATATACGATACAGAGAGTAACACATACGATTAGCCAGTAAGACAGGGGTTGACAAATTTGCTTGGAATCTAGGAGCCAGCTAAAAAAGTTAGGAGCCAGGTCCGTGACGGCGATCTGGACCTGTCCCTGGCCTGACATGGAGACGAGTGAGGGGAAGATAGCGCCCCCAGCCCCCCACCTGTCTCCAAGTCATTGCCCATAGCTCTTAGAGGGACATTTTTTTTTTTTATTTTTTTCAAATGACAATTTTTTTTTAAATTGCATTTTAGTGTAAATATGAGATGTGAGGTCTCTCTGACCCCAGATCTCATATACAAGAGGACCTGTCATGCTTTTTTCTATTACAAGGGATTTTTACATTCCTTGTAATAGGAATAAAAGTGACACACTTTTTTTTTTTTTTTTTTTAAAGAACAGTGAAAAAATAAAAATAAAAGTTAAAATAAAAAAAAATATTTTAAACGTGCCCTGTCCCGCCAAGCTTGCGTGCAGAAGCGAACGCATATATGAAAGCGGTGTTCAAATCACACATGTGAGGTATCGCTGCGATCGGTAGAGTGAGAGCAATAATTCTAGCCCCAGACCTCATCTGTAACTTAAAAAGTGCAACCTGTAGAATTTTTTGTCGCCTATGGAGATATTAAAGGGTAAAAGTTTGTCGCCATTCCATGAGCGGGCGCAATTGTGAAGCATGACATGTTTGGTATCGATTTACTCGACGCAACATTATCTTTCACAATATTAAAAAAAATTGGGCTAACTTTACTGTTATCTTTTTTTTTTTTTTTATTAAATACATTTTCCCCAAAAAAGTGCGCTTGTAAGTCCGCTGTGCAAATACGGTGTGACAGACAGTATTGCAACGACCACCATTTTATTCTTTAGGGTGTTAGAATAAAATATATATATAATTTTTAGGGGTTCTGAGTAAAGGGAAGGAAGATAGGCTGGCAGGCAGGGAAAATTAGCATTGCATCCATTAGCATTGCTGGTTGTAATTCCAACGGCCACCACAAGAGGGCGCCAGATTCCAGAAGGAACCATAGGATCGTAGAAGGCCTCAAAGCCGGGGGCTAAATTACCGGCCGCCGGCAGCGCGGCCCGACGCGATCGCGCCGGGGGGGTCCGCGGAGACAGCATACCCCCAGCTGTGCTGCCCCAGGCGCCAGTTCGCTAATTCTAGTCGCAAATGCGACCTGGCGCCCGGGTTTTGTCGAGCCCTGCAGTAAGATAATACACAAATCGGGATGAACAAATCAAATTATGTACACGCAATGCAGGATTTACATCTGGACAACAAATAAACCCCCAAGTGACTCAGATCGCACCTCCAAGAAAAGGGCAGTTAGGTACATGTGTCTGAAGATGACAACCATCGGTCCCATAACGTATTGTATTTATTAGGACAACCCCTATTAATGTAAAGATCAGTTTAAAAAGCAAAGTACTAGCTTCAACTATCAGAGCTTAAAGTGTCAGGGGAAGAGCATGCATTCAATCAAGGGCTATAAGCCTTCTAGAATTGAATAGCGTTTTATACAAGGTGGTCATGTACTTATCTGTATCAGGGTTAGGGAAGAGGTTTGGGGTTTAGGCAAAGTGGAGAACCCATAGGGTTGTGTAAAAAATGTAACGACCCGTGCCCAAAAGCCCTGAATTTTAGGACAGTGCCATATAAAAAGGTGACTAAATGTGACCGGAGCAATTAACCGGTTCCCGACCAGCGCACGACGATGTAGGTCGACAGAATGGCACGGGCAGGCATATTGGCGTACATGTACGTCCAATCTTCAATGCCGCCCTGCCATCGGGAGCGCGTCAGCGGCGGTGCGCTCCCGCGCTGGTCGGGACCCCCGTGAGTCCGGTCGCGGGACCCGCGGACTCGATCGCCGCGGGCATACCCGCGATCGTCGCACGGGACGGCTGAATGGAGGAAATGCCGTGTAAATAGCATGTCTCCATGCTGCCTAGCAACTAGTGACGCTGATCTCTGCTCCATGTGATTGGAGCAGAGATCATTGTTCACTAAATGAAAGCCCAACCCCCCCACAGTTAGTAACACACCCCTAGGAACACTTAACCCCTACACTGCCACCCCCTGGTTAACCCCTTCACTGCCAGTGTCATTTACACAGGAATCACTGCATTTATATAGCAGTGATTACTGTATAAATGACAATGGTCCCAAAAGTGTGTCAAAAATGTCCGATGGGTCCCCCACAATGTCGCAGTCACAATAAAAAAATCGCTGATCGCCGCCATTACTAGTATAAAAAAAAAAAAAAATTAATAAAAATGCTATAAAACTATCCCTATTTTGTAAACGCTATAACTTTTGCACTAACCAATCGCTTATTGCGATTTTTTTACCAAAAATATGTAGAAGAATACGTATCGGCCTAAACCGAGGGGGAAAAAATATGTTTTTTTATATATTTTTGGGGGGTATTTATTATAACAAAAAGTAAAAAATAATGCGTTTTTTTCAAAATTGCCGCTCTATTTTTGTTTATAGCGCAAAAAATAAAAACCGCAGGGGTGATCAAATACCACCAAAAGAAAGCTCTATTCGTGGGAAAAAAAGGACGTCAATTTTGTTTGGGAGCCACGTCGCACGACCGCGCAATTGTCAGTTAAAGCGACGCAGTGCCGAATCGCAAAAAGTGGTCTGGTCTTTGACCAGCAAAATGGTCAAGCACTTCAAGCAGAATGGGCTGTCTGTGGGACAACATTTTGGCATATGCATAGGGGTCATGTATGCTGTATGTAAAATTTAGAGCTGTGAGCTGATTGGCGAGTTTAACCGCTTCAGGCCCGGAAGATTTTACCCGCTTCCTGACCAGAGGACTGACCGATTTGCCACTGCGCCGCTTTTACTGACAATTGCGTGGTTGTGCGACGTTGCACCCAATCAAAATTTAGGTCCCTTTTCCCCCACAAATAGAGTTTTCTTTTGGTGGCATTTGATCACCACCGCGGTTTTTATTTTTTAAGGCGCAAAAAAAAAGAATTTAAAAAATTTTTGCTACAATAAATATCCCCCAAAAATCTATAAAAAAAAAATATATGTTTCCCTCAGTTTAGTTTAGGCCAATATGTATTATTGTACATATTTTTTGAAAAAAAAAAAAAAAAAGAAGCAATAAAGCATAAATGGATTGGTTTCTGCAAAAGTTATAGCATCTACAATACGGGGAATCGTTTTATGGCATTTTTATTTATTAATTTTATTTTTACTAGTAATTGCTGCGATCTACGATTTTTAACAGGACTGCGACATTATGGCGGACACAGACAATTTTGACATTTTTTGGACCACTGGCATTTATACAGCTATCAGTGCTATAAAATCAGTGCTATGGCACAGCTGGGCGAAGCGACGTTATACCAGTACGACTGCGGCGGCTGGTCGGCAAGTGGTTAAGAGATACCAATTTAAGGTCATCGAGCATCTCCCCTTCATTAAATCACCTGCATCTTGTTCCTAGTGGGCCTTGATAGAATAAGTCAAATTAGTTTTGGCTGGAGTAAGCAGTAGATTGTAAACACAGAGCAAACATGTAGGGCTGGGTACCCATCAGCATATGTGTTCACAGCGCATGCAACAGTTGGAGGTAGCGAAAAAGCATAGTTTGGGAGAGAGAATCCTGACTTTAGTATATGAAATGGTTTAACCCTTCAATTATGAAGTACATGAAAGTGTCTGGGATTGGGCACTGTCAATCTTGGTAAATACTTTTTCTTTTAGAGGGGTATGACTGAAGACAGGGGGGAGTTTTAGACATGGCCAAATCCCAAATTTTATTATATTGATAAAAGAGACTGAGATGGGCTGCAATTGTGGGGAATCCATGAAGCAATCTAAGTAGATCACAGAACTGTTGAAGAAAGTTGGGCACTAATGGTCTGCTAACCAGGTGTAAATATCAACTTTATAACATGGTATAAGTTGGATAGCTGAGCAGCCATATAGTATTGGCTGAAGTCTGGTACAGTTGTTACTGCTAAGGTGGTTGGGCGTACATGTCATAACTTTAGGCCTACTACTGCCCCGAAGGATAGTATACATCATTTTAAAATATCTGAGCAGTATATATACTGCCAAATAATCTATAGTATTTTGGGAAGTAGAATCCCCTAAGTAGGGGAACTTAGCCCATGTTTGAGTTCTGTCTTTCAAAATAGAAAAAGCAATGGTTCAATGCTCTTTAAGTAGTCCGACTGGGTCCTGGTAATCTGCACACCCAAATATTTGTATATGTGATAATGTATTTATAGTAAAAAGTTCTCTTTAATGAGATATCAAGGTCTATTAGAGGCCTTGATTTCTCCCGTGCTTCACTGAAGCAAATGTTCTGGGGGTCTGTGGAAGCCAAATTGTCAGCTTGTTAGGTTTACACGCATTCACGGCTGTTATAGCATTTGGGAGAGAGTGTAGCCCCTGCTGTCTCGGCCTAGTCAAAACACACACCTAAGTCAGAGGAGATAGCCACCTCCCTCTTGCAATTAGATAAAAGCAATCAAGTGAGAAGGCAGGACTTTTTACACAACTAAAACATATCTCGGCACACATACATACAGTACGCTCTGTTGGCAAACTGCAGGTACCGCCAATGATTCTATGAGGAGTAACCTACCAGTCAGTAGGATCATTAGGCTGGTACTATACCAAATTTAAAAAAAGGCTGGAGACACGAGCAGGAATCAATTGAAAGTATCCCATTCCAGACACCCATATATTTACATATAGGACTTACTCTGTGACTGAAGTAATGTTTTCCTTTACAGAAAGGCCAAAAGCATCATCTTTCAGCTTATCACTTGGAAGTGGTGGAGGCAGAAACTCTGACTCTTTTCTCTTTGGGAGTTTGTAATACATCCAGGTATGGTCTGCTTCTTGCTCCTCCAGATGAACTGCGGTGCCAATATACACTGTTGGCTCTAGGACGTCAGTGAACGCTGCAGCAAAGGTTTGGGATAAGCCATCTAATCTTTCATCTATTGTTTTTGCTGGGTTTAGTGGATCTGGTGTTGGCATTTGATAAAAATGTTGACTCTGAGGAGTAGATGGGTTTTTAATAGGCTCCCCCCCATCAAGACCCTCACAGTGTGGACTCAAGGGAGGAGGTGGAGGTGAGCCACTCATTTCATTGCCATGCAACTGTGGCGTTTTTGCTACATCGTTAGGTCGAATGTTTGAGAAACGTCCTCTACCATCTTGGGAACGAATGCCAAGTCTCTGGTTTGTATTGTCTGTTTCTATACCAACATCATCCAAAAGAGGTACTCGATGATGGAAAGGAGTCAGTGGGCGCTTCTGAGGCTTGTCACCCTTTTCCTGCTTTTCGTTAGTCTTGTGCTTTTGAGCTGCTTGCTGCTGGGGCCCTGCAGGAGGCACCTGCCCTTGTTGACCTGAATTTCTCTGTTTAAGGTTTTTGTGCCTGAAAAATGGAAAGAAAAAGTAGTTAGCCACACAATTTTGCTGCAATCAATGCCTGAAATAAAAGATCATAAAATCCTATAAAGATGAATTCCACTTTTTTTTTTCAACAAAACACACAATCCTCTCCAAGGGATCAATGTACATTGCAAGAATTTTAATAAAACTTTGTTGCAGATTCTTGCATTTTGCTGCTCTGAAGACAGCGGTTTCACTAGCCGGTTTGGATATGGATTCTGAATAGAACTGAATCATTCTAATCAGCTGCTCACACTCTGTTCTAATGCTAAAGTCGCAGGGTCTGCATCCCTGTAGAAATATTTAACTCTTGGAGGATCTTACTAAAAACAGGAGGTTCCAATCCCAGAGAGCCTAAAATGTGCAGCACAAAAGTGAAGTTTACTTTTAAGAACATCTTCTCAATCTAAAACCGTTAGAAACAACAAGTTCAGACAAATGTCTTAATTAACCACTTCACTACCCAGTTATAGTCAAATAATGTCCGGCTTCCTGGCGGTATAGGGGGTGTGCGGCCCTGCCGCGTCACAGAGGAGCCACTGGGCATACCCAGCGGCCGTGATGTCCGCCAGACACCCGTGATCGCTTGTGACATAGTAAGAACATGGATCTGTGTGTAAACACACAGATCCACCCCCTGTCAGGTGAGAGGAGATTCTGTGTTCCTAGTATATAGGAACACAGATTAGTCTCCTCCCTTAGTCAGTCCCCTCCCCCCACAGTTAGAATCACTCCCTAGGCAACACATTTAAATCTTGATCGCCCCCCTAGTGTTAATTTATTCCCTGCCAGTGACATTTACATAGTAATCAGTGCATTTTTATAGCACTGATCGTTGTATAAATGTCACTGGTCCCAAAATAGCTTCAAAAGTGTTCGACCTGCCCGCCACAATGTCACAGTCATGATAAAAATCGCAGATCACCATCACTACCAGTAAAAAAAAAAAAAAAATCAATAACCTATTTTGTAGGCGCTATAATTTTTGTGCAAACCAATCAATATTCACTTATTGACATTTTTTTAAACAAAAATACGTAGAAGAATAAATATCGGTCTAAACTGAGGGAAAAATGTGTTGTTTTTTTAAATTTGGATAATAGCAAAAAAAATTACGCTTTATTTATAGCGTAAAAAATATAAACTGCCAAAAGAAAGCCATTTGTGGGGGGAAAAATGAAAAAAATAAGTTAATTTGGGTACAGTATTGCATGACCACGCAATTGTCATTCAAAATGTTACAGCGCTGAAAAAAAAAAAAAAAAAAAAGGAGTGAAAATGCCCGTTATTGAAGTGATTAAAAAATAAATAAATGTGGTTTAGCCTCATTACTACTACCCCCAACCGCTCACCTTCAAAGAGATTCTAAAGGTTCCCCCCCCCCCCCCCCCCCAAACAGGTCATACTTGCCTGCTCAGTGCAATGGTTTTGCACAGAACAGCCCAAACCTCCACTTCCGGGGTCTCACGTCAGCACTCCTGGCTCCTTTTCTTCGGTAAGTACCCCTTCTACATATAGCTGCTTCCTAGGGGGAAACTCAAGCGGGCTCGATTCCAATTTGCACTGCCTGCATTCATAGATGCATACAGCGCAGCTTGGCTCTGGCCCCTTGTTACAGGATTTGGTTGACAGCAGCAGGAGCCAATGGCAATGGGATTCTGCTGCTGCCTCTGTCCTGTAGGGGGGAAAAGACCACCGCTGCTCTCCAGCACAGTGCTGGATCAAGATTGGGCTCAGGGGCCCTGGTCACAGGTGGTTTTTACCTTAATGCAGAGAATGCATTAAAAAGGTAAAAAAACAAAAAACGTAAGCCTTTAGAACCACTTTAAGCTGTAAAGGCAGCAGACTGGGGTGTGCACCCAGCTATGGTGCATTTTTTAAAGGTTAAAAGAGGTCGAGAAAACAGGGTAGGATGAACACCTTTCCATTTTCTGAGAAGGCAAACTGACATTAAATATACAGAAATACTATTAAGAGCTATAAAGTATGTTAAATTCTACAGAACCTCTAGATTTTATTTTACCTTGAACAGGTACATGTTGTTCGTTGAGTAGCTTCCACAAAATCCCAGGATGGAATTTTGTCAGAGGTCTCTTCTTCACACACTCCATTAGAAGTAGCTGAATATTTCCTTCTAACAAAGAGACAAAATTAAAACTGAAACTAAAAGAAAAAATGCAATGAACTGTCTTTTTCGTTTTAAAAAATAACTGACCTGAACATTAAATAAAGATGAGACACATCAGAAATACTGCACACCAAAGCGATAAGACACAGGGAACCAGTTATGAGCCTAAAAAAACTCTGCAATTCTTCTGAGAATCATGGACACTCCTCTTGTAAGGTGCAAGAAGCAGCACCTAAAGCCAACATTGTCAGTCAGCATACAATCTCCCACTACCCAAAGGGGCAGAACTTAAAAGTCAGAATGAAGTCATCACTCAGAGTGTAGCTAGGGTCACCATAAGAGCTTGAAACAATTAACTAGTTAGTTATGCTTAATGTTTTTCACTAAACTATGGAATGCAAAGCTCTGGAGAGTCGATAAGCTTCAGTTATAAAAAAAGGAAAGCATTTGGCTAACACTGCCACCTTCAGGCTGAAGTGTTCATCTGTTGAGACAACCATTTAATCGTGTAACTGTCAGACACAGTTGCAATATTAAAAAGGTGAAACAAAATACAAACAAACAAAATAAAAGGCATTTTATGCCCTTAAAAAAGGGTTAGTTCAACTTTACTGACTTTTGCCACAAACCACTCTATGCATTACTTCAGCACATTAACATGCAACACTCAGTTTTCCAACAGAATGCTTACTTACAGGGCATTTAGCCCTAATGCATGAGGCTCTGATGTTTAGCTGCAGGGACCGGTGTACTGTCCAGCCCCACTGAGAGCAGTAGGTCAACTATCAAATGCGGACTTGTTAGTCTGTTGGCATTTATCCCTGGATGCATACTGCTCTAAATATGTTTGTAGATGTTAGATACACTGTTCAAATTCAGAAGCAGTAAGCCTGTCAGAGTTTGACAGGCTGCTGGCAGCATGTGAAAAAACAATATAAACAGCGCTCGCAAAATGGTAATACAATACACCAGAATATACACCATTTTGCATGAATAACTGTATAAAGTGCCATGTGCTCAAAAAGTACATTATTGCTGGTGCTCCACATTTAAACAGTGCTGTGTGCCACGCTCCCCTGTTGTGACCCCACTCACCAAATGGCAAGGACCCACAGCTTTGCAGTCTGGGGTCAAAAAGACTCCTATCGGATCAATTATAAGACAATTTTTTCACTTGAGACTGGCAGTGCCGATTTCCACAAGTATTCAAAGGTGCTTGATCATGATCATGTGGGAGACAGAACGAACTGCCCACCGGAGAATGCCTGCTACTTCCAGGCCTGTTAAAATACTCCTTGTTACTCCCTGGTGGTTGACATTGTCGTGGCATTGTCCAACTGGATCCGTACCAGGAGCCCCTGAAGCTGATCCGTCTAATGATCCAGACAGAGTCTGATCACCCGGAGTTCCAAGATGTTGATAGGTAACCTGGTCTCCTCCAGCGCCCAGTGACCCCAAAGCAAAGTTCAGGCTCAAGACTCCTCCCCACCTGGAAAGACTGGCATCGATGGTGACCACCATCCAGTACAGAGGGAGAAAGGATTTTCCCTGCCGAAGAGCCAGGGAACAATGCCACCAGACCAGGGACCCCTTGGCTTCTTGGATAAGCAAATCGGATTGTCCAGAGATCCTGGATATTTGTCCTTTTTAACAGGATCACTTTTTTGCAGGGGTCTCGTATGGAACTGAGCAAACGGGACCGCCTCGAAAGTAGATACCATCAGGCCCAGCACCTGCATGCAAATCTGCAGGGAGGCCCACCTGCTGGACGGCAATAAGCGAGTCGCTGACTGTAACTTCTGGAATTTGTCCAGTGAAAGGAACACTCGGGCCAGAGTCAGACCCAGATAATCCAATTTCTGAGCTGGAATCAGCACAGACTTCTGGTTGTTTAGCAGCCACCTAAAATCTGTCTGAATAGCGATCTCCACATCGCCCCTCAGGGTAGCAGGGGACTCCGCTCACAGAAGGTCGCCCAGAACAGCAATTTCCCGCTGGTGCAGCAATGCCAGAACTGGGGACCAACACTTTTGTGAAAACCCGAAACCAAAGGGCAACACCACAAAATGATAATGCGCCTCTCCCACAGCAAAGCAGAGGAATCGCTGGTGTTGTGCACAAATTGGAATGAGCAGGTAGGCATCGTTGATGTTGATGGAGGCAAGAAAGTCCCTCCCGATGAAGAGATGCCATCACCGAGCGAATGGACTCCATTCTGAACTTCCGAACCCGCACAAAGCATTTTAGAGCCTTGAGGTCCAGAATTGAATGTACCGCACCCTCTTTTTTGGGGACCGTAAACAGACTTGAATAAAAGCCCCGGAAGCATTCAGACAGCAGAACTGGGTCAATCACCCCGAGGCAACAGGTATTTTACCACTCCCCGGAGGGCTAACAAGCGGGTCTGGAGACAGACGCAGATTGGAAGGAAAAAATCTGTTTGGGGACAAGTCTGTAATTCGATCTTGTAACCAGACAGAATCACTTTGTGGCCCCACATGTTTATCAGAGAGGTCCAACCAGAAAACCAGCGAAGACCCGGGATGTGGGTGAGGACGCCCCTTCATGCTGAAGGGGCCTTGTCTGGGGGTCTGGAAAAACCTACTCTGTTTGCCCGACCAGGGTTGCTTGGAACCTCCTGAGGTGCGCTCGAAAGCCTGAGCCCTTGTTGGTGGACAGGAAAAAAAAAAAAACTGTGCACCGAGAAGGAAGCACCTTGCTTGCTTTGGGACCGTAAAGGGACGTTTTGGACAATCCCATTCTTTATAGACAAACTTGTAAAAATAGGAGGGATAAGGGAACACTTTCATCGTGCGAGACGGCTTGTGAGTGCCAAAAAGGGACCAGCACCTTCACCCCAGCTGATTCCTCATTTTGTAAAGTTTCCAGCACAGATGCAATCAGCGCATTCACCAGCACCTTCTCGTGCGCAGCCACCAGGGCAGAAGGAATCATCCTCACTGTCCAAAAAATCCAGAAGCGTGGCTGCAAACTCCGCAGGGTGGGCCCGGGTCCACCGAATCAGATTCAGGATCTGACGAGACAGATAAAGCAGGAGAAGGCGGGAAAACGCTTCTTGCTAGTCTGCCACACATGAGCCACCTCCACCCAGGATACAAAGGACTCCCGTTGATGCACTGATGGCAGTCCTGACGAACCTGCAGTCTCTGAGAGGGGGTCAGGTGGGGAAACATACAACATAGGGGAAGAAGGGGCCCCCCACCACACCAAGAGCGACCACTGCTTTGGGACAACACCCCCAACCACACTGGATCACCAGGACACCCTGAAGCAGAAAGGAAGGGACCCCACCAGACTCACTACCCTAGCAGTTGAGTACTTGCTGCCTCAGATGTAGTCCAGCACACACGTGGCCTCCGAGGGAGAAGATAACCAACGAGTCAGCACCGGGGTAAGAGGAGCTCCTGCCTGCTAAAACGCCATCCTGGGCAACACAGCAATGGCTGCCTGAGCACACCATCTACCGTATCATGGCCACCGGACATAAGAAGTCAGCAGGCACTAGGGGAAAAGACGCCACCTACAGCAAAATTGACAGCGGCCACGCCCACGGCACTACCAAGGATCCCTGTAGCCCAGCAAAGAAAGCCACCCGAAGGAGAAAGGATCTGGGCACTGGATCCTCGGCAGCACTCAGAGTACTCTCTACACCATCCCCCAGGATCGACCACAGCACCACACTACCCCATATGGAGGGGGGGGGGGGGGCTCTCACTAGACCATCCACCCCAGGGAGAGAGGGTGCATGGGATGTTGGGGAACCCACAGGACCGATTGACCCAGGGAGCGGCCAACTTCCACCGGAAACCCACCAAGGGGAGTTGGGGGACATGTATTTACCATATCGGGAACCGGGCAGGCACCGCTCCAGACAGAACCTCCTCACCGCCGAAATGGGGGGGCTGTCGGCCATGAGGGATGCTGAGACTCGGTCGTATGCGACCTCGCAAGACATTTAACTCGCAGTGCCAGCTGGGCTGTGTCTTGGCCCAGCAGGGAATTAGGTACTTACTCCCCACTAGGCAGAAAAAATAAATAAAATTAAGGCCTATAGCGGGGGGGGGGGGGGGGGGGGTTGATGTATACCACCTAGGACTGCCCACTGGCATAGCCAAGACTTTTTTATGCCTAGTGTCCTACTCCTGTAGGGGGCGGTATAACCATATGGTTCTGAATAAGGAAGCGCTGTGTCTGTCAACGAACAAAAGAGAAATAGCCAATTTCCCTTTGGTGTCAAAACAGCAACTTCTTTAATGTGACATGTCCTGTTACCATCGTATATATTCAATAAAGCTTTTAATACAAGCAATGTTAACATAGAATACCACCAAGAAAATTCCCTTAAAAAAAACCTATGTATTACAAAATATCTCCAAACAATTTCTCCTAAAATCGCACCAGAAGCTCCATGCTAATGCCTGTTGTGGTTTGGTCTCTTGTAAGTAGCATCTAGCCAGCACAAATTTTACCTTTCAATACAGTACTTCACCATCGGTTCCTTCTCCGTCTCCCACATGATCGAGCACCTTTGAATACGTATGGAAATCAGCACAGTCAGTCTCCAGAGAAAGTCTGTCTCCTAATTGATCCGACTGGATCAAAGTCTTTTTGACCCCAGACTGCAAAGCTGTAGGTCCTTGCCATTTGGTGAGTGGGGTCACAACAGGGGAGTGTGGCACACACTTAAGAATTGTGGAGCACAAGCAATAATATTGAAGCATTTGTACTTTTTGAGCACTTCTTACAGTTATTCATGCAAATCATGTATATTATATATTACTTCTATTCATTCACATTTTGCAAGCGCTATTTTTTTTTTCATATTCCAGGGTCTGGCACCCATGTGATAGCTGCTGCAAAATATTGTTTTTCATTGTTTATTTATTTTTTGGCCCTAGAGCTTTGTTGCTCTATATCCTACAAGCGCTGCTTATTCCAATTTATTTGCTGGTAGCATGTGTCCTGCAGCTAAACACCAGAGCCCCATGCACTGGGGCTAAACCCTCACAAGCACTACATGTAACCAAGCTCTGTTTAGAGAAGTTGTAACGGATTTAAAATTTTAAGTGTTGAAAAATCTTTATCATTGGAACTGGAATCGATGTAGGTTTCATGAAGAGTCAATAATTATGTAGTATTAAAAAAAAAAAAAAAAAAGAAGAATAAACTTTTACATCATAGCTCTTTAGAAAACATACTTGTTCAGAGACCGGTTCATGTTGCACTCTTGCCATACTCTATCCACGACCTGGTTAGCCAATTTTCTTGGTATTTTTCCACCATGATGACTAGTACTATCAGAATTAAAGCAATCTGACACCGATGGAAACTTCATCCACTTCTGCGCCGATTGTACATCAACTGCTAAAAAAATTAAAAAGGTCAAAGACGTAATTAAAGAGTAGTTGTACTGTTGTAAAAACAGATTCCAGTGTTAAACAAATGTAGACTTCCTTAACAGCAATTAAAATGCCTTCGTTACCATTAATAATGTATAATCTGATTCTACAGTTAACAGTCAGCACCAGAGTTCCCTTTAGAATTCTCACAAATTAGGTAAGCTAAAGAAAAAAAAAAAGGGGAGTTGTCTACCTTAAGTACTGAGCATAATGGCTATGAGACAGACCTGCATACTAGTCTGGATCTTATAGCGACAAAGACCATTTAAAGCAGCAACTTGTGCAGTGTTCATTTTCAAGTAGTAGACAGCTACTTTTTTTGGGCCTCATCTTTAAAATAGAATTCTAGCCTAACACTAACTTGTCCCTCCTGCTAACTATACTGCCTAACCTGTGTAAAAAAAAGATGCATACTTACCATTTTTCGTCTACTCTGGTGCAATCACATGATCCCCCATGTCAGTCAGAGAAGGGAGCACTTGACAATGACCTGAAATTTCAATAGCCATGCCACCACTTATATGCGCCTATGGCACAGCTGCCGTTATCTGTGCTTCCACCTTTCCCCTGCAGAAACCGCCGACACAGGGGAGCCAGAGCTGTAGCACACATGATTAAGCCAGAGCAGACTAATAACATGTAACCAAACATTTCTTTACACAAGTTAGGCAGCACATGTAGCAGGAGGGGGGAGGGAACATTTTTAAAACAAGTTAGTTTTGGACAGGAATATTAAAGTTTTGACAAAGCTTGGCCTGGCCAAAGGTTGCTGGGCACACTGACCTACTGCTAGAAACACTTGCCAATATTAGGAAGGGTTTTAATACCAAAGTGGAGGTAACCTTAACCACTTGCCGACCGCCGCACGACGATGTACGTCGACAGAATGGCACGGGCAGGCATAAGGGCTTACATGTACGTCCTTGCCTGCCCGCGGGTCGGGGGCCCGATCGGGCCCCCGCCCGGTGCCTGCGGCGGTCGGTATTCGTTCGGGAGCGATCCCGGACGAGGGGACGGCCATTCATTCATGGCCACCCCCTCGCGATCGCTCCCGACGAATGAAAATGCTCGGTGACATCACTTCCTCTCCTGTAATGTAAACACAGGCAGAGGAAGTGAAGTAATCTCTCCTCGTGTCGGTCTTTTTCGTTCCGGCACCGAGGAGAGAGGATCGTGAGTTGCACCCAACACTACACTTACAGTAGAACACGCCAGGCACACTTTTCACCCCCCTGATCACCCCCCAATCACCCCTGCCCCCCCCAGTCACAGTGACACCAATTGCATTTTTTTTTATTTTTATTTTTTTGCATTGGTGTCATTTGTGACTGTAATAACTGTTAGGGCAGTTAGGGCTAGCCCCCTTTAGCTCTAGGGTGCCCCCCTAACCCCCCCAATAAAGGTTTAACCCCGTGATCACCCCCCGTCGCCAGTGTCACTAATAAGCGATAGTTTTTTCTGATCGCTGTATTAGTGTCACAGGTGACGCTAGTTAGGCAGGTAAGTATTTAGGTTCGCTGCAGCTTTTTATAGCGTCAGGGACCCCCATATACTACCGCATAGCCCCCTGATTGCCCCCCAGTTAACCCTTTCACCAGTGATCACCATATAACTGTTACAGGTGACGCTGGTTGGTTAGTTATTTTTTTTTTGTTTCAGGGCACCCGCCATTTATTACCTAATAAAGGTTTAACCCCCTGATCACCCGGCGGGTGATATAAGTTTGAGGGTCAGATAAGGCCTGCGTCGCCCCAGCGTCAGGTTAGTGCCAGTACCGCTAACACCCACGCGCAAAGCATACACCTCCCTTAGTAATATAGTATCTGATCAGATCTATATTAGCGTTGCCAGCATTTTAGGTTTCCCAAAACGCATTGTTAGCGGGATCAGCCCAGATACCTGCTAGCACCTGCGTTTAGCCCCTCCGCCAAGCCCAGCCCAGCCCACCCAAGTGCAGTATCGATCGATCACTGTCACTTACAAAACACAACACACATAACTGCAGCGTTCGCAGAGTCAGGCTTGATCCCTGCGATCGCTAACAGTTTTTTTTGTAGCGTTTTGAAACAGTCGCTGACAGGCTAGGTGCTTTTTTACCTGTGAGTCTCACTAGTGTACCCCTAAATTTAGAGCCCAAAATGGCAAAGCGAAGGTACACTAGTGAAGAGGCCTACACGTTTCTGAGCATGACAGATAGTGAAGAGGACGTCACTCATCTGTCAGATTCAGGCTCAGAAAACGATCCTGTAGAGGACAGCGGCTCCATGACAGATAGCTCTGACGACGGAGATGAGGCCTCTGTTAGGGACAGGTGTGCCCCGATCCCGAATGTATTCTGTTGTTGAGGTGCATAAATCGCAGGCCACTCGTATGGAGCAGAGACGTACTAGAGCCGCTCATCCTTCTGGTGAACTGGCAAGCACCAGCGGCCTAGTACACCCTGGACCTACATCCAGCACTGCAGTAACACGTGGTGACGTGGCGAGTCCCATAAGTGCAGTTCAAGCTGGCGAGGTGGCAAGCACAAGTAGTGTCCCGCTGCCACCAAGAAGAAGACAAAGACAGGCCCGTCGTACCCATAGTGCCCTTCCTGCAGAATTCGCCAATCCTATTTGGGTGCCCACCACTTCTGCAGAACCCGTACTTCCCCCATTCACTGGCCAACCTGGCATTAACGTGGAAACAGTTGATTTTACGACACTTGACTTTTACTCACTGTTTTTCACCGAAGATCTCTATAGATCTATTGTGGACCAAACCAATTTGTACGCTGCTCAACACATCGCCACTATTCCCCAGTCCGCCCTTGCCAGACAATGGAAACCAGTTACGGTTTCCGAATTTAAAATCTTTCTGGGCCTCTCCCTCAACATGGGCATAACCAAAAAGAGTGAGTTGCGGTCATATTGGTCCACTGACCCAATTCACCATATGCGCGTGTTCTCTGCTTCCATGTCCAGGGCACGATACGAGATGATTTTGCGGTTCATGCACTTCAGCGACAATGAACTCTGTCGTCCTCGTGGAGACCCTGAATACGATCGGCTCTACAAAATTCGGCCCCTCATAAACCACTTCAACCAACGTTTTGCAGACTTGTTTACTCCCGATCAAGTTGTCTGCGTTGATGAGTCCCTGATTAAGTTTTCTGGTCGCTTGTCATTCAAACAATACGTCCCCAACAAGCGTTCCAGATACGGGGTCAAGATGTATAAGCTCTGTGACAGGGCCACAGGCTATACACGTAGTTTCATGGTTTATGAGGGTAAAGATAGTCACGTAGAGCCGGAGAACTGCCCTGACTACATAGGAAGCGCTGGCAAGATAGTGTGGGACATGGTGTCACCCTTATTCGGAAAGGGGTACCACTTGTACGTGGACAATTATTACACAAGCGTGCCACTGTTTAGTCACTTGTTTGATCAGCAGATTGGAGCATGTGGCACCGTGCGACCTAATCGCCGGGGCTTTCCCCAGCGGCTTGTAGAGTCCTGTCTTAGGCTGGGGGAGAGAGCCTGCTTGCGGTGTAATAATTTGCTCGCTATGAAGTGGAGGGATAATAAGAATGTTTTCGTTCTTACCTCCCTTCATGCAGACACGACGGTCCAAATTCCTACGGCGACTGGTATTGTGGAGAAACCCCTCTGTGTCCACAAATATAACCTTAACATGGGAGGGGTGGACCTCAATGACCAGTTGTTGGCGCCGTATCTAGTTGCCCGTAAGTCCAGACGCTGGTACAAAAAAGTGTCTGTTTATTTATTCCAATTGGCTATACTGAATGCTTATGTACTACACAAAGCTCAGGACGGACTGGATCCTTCCTCAAATTCCAGGAGGATATCGTCAGAGCCCTTCTGTATCCAGGCGGTGCTCCACCTCACCTTCCCCTACCAGATGCAGTAAGCCGGCTGCATGAGAGGCATTATTCTTATGTCCTCCCGAGTACCCCTACCCAACGAGCCCCCCAAAGAAAATGTCGTGTCTGCAGAAAGCGCGGATTTAGGCGTGACACCCGTTCTTATTGTCCCCGCTGTCCTGGCAATCCTGGTCTTTGTCAGGGTGAGTGTTTTGAACGCTACCATGAACTAGTTGAGTATTAGCGTAGGGTACAGCATTGCACAGGCTAGGCACACGTTCACAGGGTCTCCCAAGATGCCATCACATTTTGAGAGACCCAAACCGCTGGAACCGTTACAACAGAAGTGTTAAAGTTACATAAAAAAGTGTTAAAAAAAAAAAAGGAAAAAAACCAAAAAAAATATAAAATAAAAAAACCAAAAATAGTTGTCGTTTTATTGTTCTCTCTCTCTCTCTCTCTCTATTGTTCTGCTCCTTTGTACTGTATTCTATTCTGCAATGTTTTATTGTTAACCATTTTTTGTTTTCAGGTACGCCATTCAGCTGTAGCGTGGATTTATTTATCTTGACAGCAACAGCGTTTGCTCCCACGATACATAAAGCCACGACTCCAGCACTGTCGGGGGTGATTTCACCACCAGTGTTAAAAAAGAGCATATATGCCGAAGCATGGGGGCATAAGGGGTGGAGGAGCGATCTGCTCCTACCTTTTGCGGGAGGATGCCCCCATGCTTCGGCATATATAAATGGTGCATGTATGCCCACCATTAGAAGTGGGTGGATGAAGGGAGGTATCTAATGGTGGGCATACCCACCGATCAATATTTTTTTTTCGTTCAGCCCACAGGCTGCATGAAAAAAAAATTACAATATATGCCCAACCAGTTCCAGCAACATACTGGTATGTTGCGGGACTTTGAGTGCTTATACCAAAATGATGCCTGCAGGTTTAGGTATCATCTTGGTATCATTCTTTTCAGCCAGCGGTCGGCTTTTAGGTAAAAGCAATCCTAGCGGCTAATTAGCCTCTAGACTACTTTTACAAGCAGTGGGAGGGAATGTCCCCCCCCCCCCCCCGCACCATCTTCCATGGTTTTCTCAGGCTCTCCTGTCCCAACAGGGAACCTGAGAATGCAGCCGGTGGTTCCGCCAGCTGACCATAGAGCTGATCAGAGACCAGAATGGCTCCAATCATCTCTATGGCCTAAGACACCGGAAGCTACGAGCATTTCATGACTTAGATTTTGCGGGATGTAAACAGCGCCATTGGGAAATTGGGAAAGCATTTTATCACACCGATCTTGGTGTGGTCAGATGCTTTGAGGACAGAGGAGAGATCTAGGGTCTGATAGGCCCTAATTTTTTTTTAAAAAAAGAGTACCTGTCACTACCTATTGCAATCATAGGGGATATTTACATTCCCTGAGATAACAATAAAAATCATAAAAATATATATATAAATGAAAGGAACAGTTTAAAAATAAAATAAAAAAGCAAAAAAAATAATAATAATAAAAAAAAAAAAACACCCCTGTCCCCCCCTGCTAAGGCGCAACGTGGAACGCAAGCGTTGGTCTGGTGTCATATGTAAACAGCAATTGCACCATGCATGTGAGGTATCACCACGAAGGTCAGATCGAGGGTACTAATTTTAGCAGTAGACCTCCTCCGTAAATCTAAAGTGGTCACCTGTAAAGGCATTTAAAGGCTTTTAAAAATGTACGTAGTTTGTCGCCGCTGCACGTTTCTGCGCAATTTTAAAGCATGTCATGTTTGGTATCCATGTACTCGGCCTAAGATCATCTTTTTTATTTCATCAAACATTTGGGCAATATAGTGATTTTTAGTGCATTAAAATAAAAAAAAAAGTGTGTTTTTTCCCCAAAAAATGCGTTTGAAAAATCGCTGCGCAAATACCGTGTGAAAAAAAAAAATGAAACACCCACCATTTTAATCGGTAGGGCTTTTGCTTTAAAAAAACACTTCATGTTTGGGGGTTCAAAGTAATTTCCTTGCAAAAAAAAATATTTTTTCATGTAAACAAAAAGTGTCAGAAAGGGCTTTTTCTTCAAGTGGTTAGAAGAGTGGGTGATGTGTGACATAAGCTTCTAAATGTTGTGCATAAAATGCCAGGATAGTTCAAAACCTCCCCAAATGACCCCATTTTAGAAAGTAGACACCCCAAGCTATTTGCTGAGAGGCATGTCGAGTCCATGGAATATTTTATATTTTGACAAAAGTTGTGGAAAAAATACATTATTATTTTTTATTTTTTTGCACAAAGTTGTCATTAAATGATATATTGCTCAAACATGCCATGGTTATATGTAAAATTTCACCCCAAAATACATTCTGTTGCTTCTCCTGAGTACGGGGATACCACAAGTGTGAGACCTTTTGGGAGCCTAACCGCGTACGGTACCCCAAAATCCAAGCACCACCTTCAGGATTTCTAAGGGTGTAAATTTTTGATTTCATTCCTCACTGCCTATCACAGTTTCGGAGGCCATGGAATGCCCAGATAGCACAAAATCCCCCCAAGTGACCCCATTTTGGAAAGGAGACACCCCAAGCTATTTGCCGAGAGGTATGGTTAGTATTTTGCAGACCTTCATTTTTGTCACAAAGTTTTGAAAATTGAAAAAAAGAAAAAAAAAATATACATTATTTTTTTTTTTCTTCATTTTCAAAAACAAATGAGAGCTGCAAAATACTCACCATGCCTCTCGGCAAATAGCTTGGGGTGTCTACTTTCCAAAAGGGGGTCATTTTGGGGGGTTTTGTGCTATTTTGGCATTTTATGGCCTTCAAAACTGTGATAAGTAGTGGTGTGAAATCAAATATTTACACCCTTAGAAATCCTGAAGGCGGTTCTTGGTTTTCGGGGCCCCGTACGCGACTAGGCTCCCAAAAAGTCCCACACATGTGGTATCCCCGTACTCAGGAGAAGCAGCAGAATTTATTTTGGGGTGTCATTTCACATATGCCCATAGCATGTGTGAGCAATATATCATTTAGTGACAACTTTGTGAAAAATTTATAAAGTTTGTAATTTTCCCGCAACTTGTGGCAAAATATAAAATATTCCATGGACTCAACATGCCTTTCAGCAAATAGCTTGGGGTGTCTACTTTCTAAAATGGGGTCATTTGTGGGGGTTTTGTGCCATCTTGGCATTTTATGGCCTTCAAAACTGTGATAGGTAGTGAGGAGTAAAATGACATATGTATGCCCTTAGAAATCCTGAAGGCGGTGCTTGGCTTTCGGGGCCCCGTACGCGGCTAGGCTTCCAAAAAGTCGACCACATGTGGTATCCCCGTACTCAGGAGAAGCAGCAGAATGTATTTTGGGGTACAATTCCACATATAACCATGGCATGTGTGAGCAATATATCATTTAGTGACAACTTTGTGTAAAAAAAAAAAAAAAAAAATTTTTTTTTTGTCATTATTCAATCGCTTGCGGCAAAAAAATAAAATATTCAATGGGCTCAACATGCCTCTTATCAATTTCCTTAGGGTGTCTACTTTCCAAAATGGGGTCATTTGGGGGGGTTTTGTACTGCCCTGCCATTTTACCACCTCAAGAAATGAGATAGGCAGTCATAAACTAAAAGCTGCGTAAATTCCAGAAAATGTACCGTAGTTTTTAGATGTGACAACTTTTGCGCAAACCAATAAATATACAATTATTGACTTTTTTTTTACCAAAGACATGTGGCTGGATACATTTTGGCCTAAATGTATGACTAAAATTGAGTTTATTGGATTTTTCTAATAACAAAAAGTAGAAAATATCATTTTTTTTCAAAATTTGCGGTCTTTTTACGTTTATATCGCAAAAAATAAAAATCGCAGAGGCAATCAAATACCATCAAAAGAAAGCTCTATTTGTGGGAAGAAAAGGACGCAAATTTCGTTTGGGTACAACATTGCATGACCGCGCAATTACCAGTTAAAGCAGCGCAGTGCCAAAGTGTAAAAAGACCTCTGGTCATTTACCAGCAAAATGGTCCGGTCTGAAGGTGGTTAAAATGGTCTCTTTAAAAGAAATAAGAGGAAATTCACCCTGGGAAAAAAAAAAAAAATTAAAAATCAGTAGCTACAAATATTGTCCCTGGCACCACAATCTTGAATGTTGGAAGATAGCTGTGACTTCCTTTTGCTTCACATTAGGCTTCCCACTGCGCATGCAGGAGAGCCACTGCACACTCTTAATAGACCCACAGCCTTCTGGGACCTGTGACATGTCCCAGGAGAATGCGAGCAAGAAGGGGGGGCTGCGGAACTTCCGCTCAGATTGCCTATCAGAGTGGGTGCCTGTGAAACAGGTACCGGTCTCATTAAAAAAAGAAAGAACGCAGTAGAAATGTCAGGTGTCGGATTTGTCCGCCACAATAATCGCATTACCGCAAAAAAAAAAAACACGCCATAAAAATATCAGTTTGTAGACGAGATAACTTGTGGAAACCAATCAATATACGCTTATTGGGATTTTTTTACCAAAAATATGTAGCAGAATACATGTTGGCATAAATTGATGAAGAAATTCGATTTTTTATTGGATATGTTTTATAGCAAAAAGTAAAAAATAGTTATTTGGGGTTTTTTTTTATTTTTTTTAATTCTTGCCTTTTTGTTTCTAGTGCAAAAAATTAAAACCGCAGAGGTGATCAAATACCACCAAAAGAAAAGCTCTCATTTTTTTTAAGAAAAAAAAAATAAAAATTTTATTTGGGTAAAGCATCGCATGAATGCTCAAGTGTCAGTTAAAGCAGCGCAATGTGCAGTGGACGTATTTCAGTTTATATTCATATCGGACAAAGCAGTCCCTTACCCACTTTTTTGGAGTTCCCTGTCAACACTCTCCGCCCCTTCCTGCACGTGCCCCCATAGCAAACAGGCAGCCATGCAGGCTCTCCTGAGCCAGGCTGTGAGAGTCCATAGACACACACAGCGCGGTTTGGCCTATGGTCTCGCTGCTCGCAAGTCTCCTGTGAAACTAGGAAGAGAGCAGTGATGCTGCAACTCGACATCGCTGGAGCGCGAGAGGACTTGGGCACGTGTCTGGAGATGGCGGGGAACAAGTACCATATTTAAAATCGGCGTATAACACACTTTTTTCCCCTTAAAATCAGGGGAAAATCGTGGGTGCGTGTTATATGCCGATACCCGCTGATTGTGAGGAGAGGAGCAAGCGGAGCCAAGATACACAAAGCAGAGTGTACTTCGGCTAGACTCGGTTCCTCTTGCAGTCCCGCCCGACTGAGCAGAGCCGAGGTACACTCGGCTTTGTGTATGTTGGCGGCGCTCGCTCCTCTCGCAAACAGTGGAGATGGGAAGAACTGCGAGAGGATAACTGAAGTACACGCGGCTTTGTGCATCTCGGCTCCTCTCCTCTGATCGGCGCCAATTTTAAATGACACAGGGCTGCAAAGACACTGGGAAGGCTGCAAAGATGGACAAGGCTGCAGATGGACACTGATAAGGCTGCATTGATGGGCATTTAAATGAAAGTTTTTTCCCCTTAAACTTCCCTCCTAAACTTGGGGTGCGTGTTATACGCCGATAAATACGGTATACACTAGAAATATATAATAGAGGCATTAAAAGAATGTTATATTTATTAGAAACTGTAATATAGATTAAAATGCAACATGCTGTATATTATCTACAGTGTACAACCACATGGTTGTTTCTGCATGGCACTGTGTGCATGGTGTGGCACATGCCCAGCTGAGGGTGCTACATGTAATGAGTTTAAGGCTCCGTTTCCACTTGTGATGCGACTTTGGGCACAAAGTCGCATCAAAAGTCACAGCCCATTGATTTCAAAGGCAAACGTTCCCATCTATGCGCCTTAGAAAAGGTGCCTGCACTACTTTGATGCGACTTTGATCCAGAGTGTAAAGTTGGATCAAAGCTGCACTCAGTCGCACTAGTGGAAACGTAGCCTAAGACTAGAGTGCAACTGCCACTTTCTGGATCAAAGTCACATCAAAGCATTGCAGGTACCTTTTCAAAGTCGCTGATTATCACAGTTGCATAGAGGGGAATGGGTACCATTAAAATCAACGGGCTGTGACTTTTCAGGCGACTTTATGGTGTCCAAAGTCACATGACAAGTTGCACTAGTGGAACTGTGTGGATGGCTCTTTTTATTTCTTCATTTTCTCATGAATTAGGATGTACAATGCATCCCTACTGATGAGAGAACACTATGATCAGCTCCTCCCATTCTGTATATAAAATTGTGAAAAAAAATAAAAAAATCTGCGCCAAAATAAATTACTTCCTCCTATAAACAGGGTAAATGTGTGAAAATAACCAATATATGTGACTGAAAATTGTATTTTACCTTTTAAAACTAAAATCAGAAAAAAGGAAAAAATATTGGCGCTTAACCATAAATTATAACCAACTCCAAGAAACGTGACAACAATTAAATGGTATGAACATGTGCATCACCCTGTGATAAGTGAACCAAATAAATGTGTCACAGAACAAACAAAATTAAGATAAAGTTCATGAGGGTGCCCAAAAGTATCCTTTGAAGTGATGTCTCTTATTGCATCCACCACACCAAGTGATCAATGATTCCACTCCCTTAAGAAATGCACTCAACGACTCCCAATGCCTGCACTTTCATATCAGGCTTAAGCGCTTATCAACCAAACAGCAAGTAGTGAACCGTTGCTCCAATCATCCATTGTGCAAATTCAAATATTCCACATGTAAAATAATAAAGGTGCTCCAATAGTGTAAAACCGTATTAATTTATTAAAACACTTCAACCTTTACACTCACATTTCACAAGCCAGCAAATAGATATCAGTGTATGACGAAACATCGGGGGCGTGGCCATCTTCACCAGTAACGTGCAGCGTTTGGAGCTGAACAGGGAATTGGTGATTCGCATCTGCGTCTGGGCACCGAGGAGAGGGTGAGAACAACGCTTACAAGCTCGCACACCTCGGGTCCACCGTGGCCACAGTCCAAAGTTTGTGCTGTTCAGGAGTGAGGCTTGCTGTGACTGATATCTATTTGCTGGCTTTTGAACTGTGAAATGTGAGTGCAAAGGTTGAAGTGTTTGTGTTTTAATAAATAGATTAATACGGTTTTACACTATTGGTGCACCTTTATTATTTTACATGTGAAATATTTGAATTTGTACAATGGATGATTGCAGCAACGGTTCACTACTTGCTGTTTGGCTAATAAGCACTTAAGCCTGATATGAAAGTGCAGGCATTGGGAGTCGGTGAGTGCATTTCTTAAAGCGGGAGTTCGGCCGGGTTTTTTTTTTTTTTTTTTTTTTTAAGTCAGCGGCTACATTTACTGCAGCTGCTGACTTTTAAAATAAGGACACTTACCCGCCCAGCGCGCCCACGATGTCGACACCCGAAGCCGATCTCTCGATCGTCTCTCGGGTGCTGCCGCCGCCATCTTGGGTATGGGAATCAGGAAGTGGAGCCTTGCAGCTTCACTTCCCGGTTCCCTACTGTGAATGCGCGAATCGCGCAATAAGGATGGTCCCCGCGCGTTTCCCAGCGGACAGCGGGGGACCCGCAGGAAGTGGCGCAAATATCCGCAGATTCTGCGGATATTTATGCCTGAAGTGGGTGCAAATACCAGTACTGTACAGGTATCTGCACCCCCCTGAAAGGTGCCAATTGTGGTGCCAGAGGGGGGGGGGGGGGGAGGGTTCCGATGAGCGGAAGTTCCACTTTAGGGTAGAACCCCCGCTTTAAGGGAGTGGAATCATTGATCACTTTGGTGTGGTGGATGGAATAAGAAATTACTTCAAAGGATACTTTTGGACACTCATGAACTTGACCTTCATTTTGTTTGTTCGACACATTTATTTGGTTCACTTATCACAGGGGGAATTGTTCTCACATGTTGTTCATACCATTTACTTGTTGTCACATTTCTTGGCGTTAGTTATAATTTATAGTTAAGGCCCCTTTTACACTGGGGCGGTGCGGCCGTCGTTTTGGCGGCGGTCTGCGGGCACTAGCAGGGTGGTTTTAACCACCGCTAGCAGCCGAAAAAGGGTTAAAACCACCCGTAAAGGGCTGCTGCAACGTAGTAGTGAACCGTTGCTTTGATTTTTTGACTTCCGAAAAAGTGAAGGAAGGTTTGTCTGACGGCAATACAAACGCTGATTACCCACACAGAAGAGCAGTCTGGAGACTGCAAGATTCCCATTGGAGAGTGAAAGTTGATTCATTGTGGTGGACACGAGGAGTGATTCTCTCTATGCTTTTACATTCATCTTTGAAGTGAGGAGACACTTTAGCTGGTGGAGGTGTGCACTGGATATTGGTCCTTTTGAGGACGAACACCCACAGCGGTGATTGTTTTGGAAGTATTGACACAGATGAACTGTGTTTTTCAAATTTTTTGACATTTTCATTTTAAAATATTTTTTTGATCATGAAATGTTTCATATAAATTGCGTATGCACATTTAATGAGAAACAGCACTGCACTAGAAAACCATCCTGTATATGCCCACTGGCTACACAGGAACAGTGTCCCTCCCAGGAAGTGATGTCATTAGCTTTCAGGAGCCACACCCACTGGCTGATTTTACACACAGAAGGAAGTAGAATTTAGGTCATGTGACGGCACTGGATTCTGCAAAATAAAGGTAGGGAAAAAATAGATTTTTTTTTAATTTTGAGACATAAGGCTGAACCTTAGCTCACATTAATGATTGCAGGGGAGAATTTAAGTGTTAGGGTGGACTTCCACTTTAAAGGTAAAAAATAAAACCACCACGCACACACCCATTTTGGAGTTTAGAACCACTTTAACACCACTTTCACACCAGGGCGTTTTGCTATAGTGTTAGAAATAGCGCCTGCAATCCGCCCTAAAGAAGCTGCACCATTGTGTGTAGTGTGAAAGCCCCGAGGGCTTTCACACTACAGCCGTGCGCTGGCAGGACGTCAGAAAAAAGTCCTGCCAGCAGCTTCTTTGGAGCGGTGAAGGAGCGGTGTGCTTACCGCTCCTCCACCGCTGTTCCCCATTGAAATCAATGGGGCAGCGCTGTAATGCCGCCGGCAAAACGCTGCTATTGCGGTGTATTGCCGGCGGGTTTAACCCTTTCATGGCCGCTAGCGGGGGTAAAAGTGGCCCGCTAGCGGCCAAAATGCGGCACAAATCCGGCGGTAAAACGCTGCTAAAAATAGCGGCATTTTACCGCCGACACAAAGGGCGGTGTGGTGTGGTGTTAATCATATCTACAGTAATTACTAGAGGATATTATGGGAATAATTAAATCCAGGGAATTGATTTGCCTGCCCTTCAGAGAACCAAAACTGGCAACAATTATAGGGGATGAGCTGCAAAGGGTTTAAATTGGACAAAACTTTTTTCTTTTAAAAATATTGGTGATAAAACATTACAGTTAGAAGAGCATTTAAAAGCCATACATGTTTTTTGGGGATAATATAGGATGAACTGATGGACAAAAATTTAAAAATCCTTTTACGATTGTTTTTTTTATGTCCGTAAGCTCATTGCTATACATTGGATTCAGAAAAATTTCCTTACGTTATCGGCCTGGAAATCTTTGGTCAACTCTAAGGTTACCCTATACAGAATGACTTATGATGCTAGGGGGTGTCCTAAAGCATGTCCCAGAATTTGGGCCAGATGGGTGGAATTCATGGAAACCGTAGCCGACAGTACTTAACCAGGGGAAAAAATGTATGTACCGTATTTTTCGCTCCATAAGACGCACCTAGGTTTTAGAGGAGTAAAATATGAAAAAAAAAAAAAAAAAATCTGAACCAAAATGTTGGACTAAATATTTCTACACTGACAACCAATGTAAGGGGGCACTCTACACTGATCTCCAATGTAACTGGGACATTTACACTGACCGACACAACAGGAGTATTTACATCAACCACCAATGTAATTGAGACATTTACAGTGACTAGCCATATAACAGGTGTATTTACAGTAAACTCCCTCGTCTCTCTGCTAATCTCTGCATTCTTATCTCCCTCTCAGTACAACTCTGCCCCTCCAACACATCATCTGCTAACCTGTCCCCCAAAACCCCTACTCTAACCTCTGCACTCCAACCCTTCCTTCCCATTCAACTCTGCACCTCTGTACATCACCTCTGCTCACCTCTGACTGCACACCTCCTCTGATCACCTGTGCACCTCAAGCCCCCCTTTTTGATTACCTCTACATGCCCCCTATGCTCACCTGAGGTGGGCGGCATGCAGAGGATGGGGCGTGATTTGCATATAAATTTGCGACTGCCAGTCTCATTTGCATAACTATGGCCACATGATTTACATGTGAATGCCGATGTTAAACAATGCCATTTGTTTCTCTCCCAATAGCAGCTGAAGGCAGGGGAGAAACAGGATTTAGCAGGGGCAGAGGGTTGCATAGGGCATCGTTCTGTCATGGAAACAAACCCCCTATTAGCGGCTCTGCTGGTCAGTATTTGCTCCATAAGACGCACAGACATTTCCCCCCCTTTTTTGGGGGAAAAAAAGTGCATCTTATGGAGCGAAAAATACGGTATATATTGGAAGTTTTTTTATGAGACAGTTCCTGGGATGCTGCATGCCTTAATTTGACCCGACTTAGAAAAAACCTGTATTATATATAAGTATTATATAATATACGGTGATAGGCCGTAGTCCACTCCAAATTTATTGGGGAGCTACCCTTTTGTGTTCTCTCTTTTAAGTTATTCTATGTTCTGGATTGATTTATAAAACAAATGCTTTATGCACACATACAGTTATTTGTGAAGAATGTATGGAAAATTGTCTTGTATCTAAAAAGCATGGTTTTCACCGATTCTGAAATTTATTTTTTGCTTAAGACATACCTGTCTGAACTTCCTCTGGGGATGTTGGGGGGGTCAGCGTTACTGAAGACATGACTGGATCTCTGGAGGAAGCAGGCACTTGAGCACCTAAACAGGTGTTTGTACAGTGAGTGGACCCAGAAGAGCTAACTGTGGGGATGTCGGACTGAGGGACTAGCACAAAACATGCTGGATACACCATTCGAACACCAGCTATAAAAGGAAATACAGAATGTTATTAATATTTACACAACGCATATCAGGCAAATTATGGAAAAGCAAGACAATTGATAAAAATTTGAGCAACGAATACAATCTAGAAATACTATATTTTTACACCAGTCTTCGATAATGTATGGTCAAAATGTAAAACAAACACAGTTTGGTTTTGTGTATAGAATAAAAAAAGTCTAAAGACTTGCTGTATTTTAGATTTCAATATTTTTTATTAGTTTCAAAATGAACAGACACAATCGATAAGACAAAGTCGATTTCTCAGATTGTCAACATAGCAATACAGACATACAGAAAATAGTCATACATATCTGTCCCTACCCTTACAGTAGAATGCAAAATGTGCGATATGTATCCAAGTACCAATGGGACTGAATTAGGGCTGCAACTAACGATTATTTTCATAATCGATTAGTTGGCTGATTATGGTTTCGATTAATAACCTAAAAAAAAAAAAAAAAAAAAAAGTCCTAGTCTTTTCCAAATATGCAGCAGTTGAAAAAATCATGGATGTGAACGTGTCCCATAGTAAACCATGTAAATGAACTGTAGTGCGTTTCTGCAAAAAGCACAAAAAAAAACAAAAAAAAAAAACAAAAAAAAAAAACTGGAGGATTGACCCAGGACTGAGATGTTTAGTAACATAATGGGGTTAAAAAAACTAAAATTATTACAAAAAGAGCAAATAATCGCTACTGTAAGGGGTTCATTTTTTACTATGGGACAGTGAAGTAATATTTACAGTAGCGATTTGCTCTTTTTGTACCCTAAAGGGCTCATTTTAGTTTTTTTAACCCGATTATGTTAGTGGCCGATTAATCGATTACCATTTTCATAATCACTTAATTTCATAATCGATTAAATCGATTAGTGTTCAGTCTAGGGCTGAAACAACGACTTTACCCCCCATGATCCGGAACTCTACCACGTATGGTGAATGGCAGAGACCCGGAATCATAGGGAAGTCTGGTAGCGAACCCTGAGATTATCCCGGGGCTCACTACTGTGTGAGGCCCCATAGGCAATAATCTGTATTGTACATACAAGTACAAAAAATTCAAGAAATTCTCCCTGCCAGCAATATACAAGTAATCAACTTTACAGATTTTTTGGGTGTTTCATCAGGTAGTTTGTGGAAAAGAGCAACTTCTGGAGATCTGCAGATGTTTACCAGTTACTGAATTTATTAGATGGAAAATCCTAATCCAGACCCCAATTACGAAGGGACACTGCCACCAAACATGGAGCATAGTCCTCAGCTGTCCGCATCAGCGGAAACAATTTGGTGAGGTAGACTGATGCATTTTAGCTACCCTAGTTGGTACCAGCTACCAACGCAAGAGCATTTTGTAGTTGGCCTCTATAAGGGTGGTATTGATGGAAATTTTGGATAACTTCTAAGCGATAGCTTGTCCCTCTCCCACTGGTCCATATAAGCGAGTTTCAAATCAGGCTCAGTAAGAGAAGCGTATATCACAGATATTCGCCCCCTTTGCAAGCCTCTAGCTTGGCATGACAAATCAAATGTTGTGAGCAAAAGGGGTCCCGCCCGTAGATTAAGTTTAGATCTGGCAAAGGGCGCAATTTGGTTGTATCGGAATGCTTCACTAGGAAGCATTAGAAATGTGTCTTTAAAATACTGCATTGGGTATATCTGATCTCCATTAAGGAAGTCGCCGATTCTTAGTAACCCCTTATTAAGCCACCATTGGAACAGTCGCGGAGTTCAGCCGGGTGGAAACTCCGGATTACAAAAGATGAGAGCTAAATTGTGTGGGAATGATAAAAGGACTGTGGTGGTGTGTTCTGTCCCAGAACTGTCCTCCCTAAAGAATGTGATAAAGCGGGGCATAATATAGGCAGGTGTAAATGACTAGGAAGCCACATTAAAGATCCTATAGCAAAGGGATGGCAGGAGAGTGCTTTCGATGGATACCCATTGGGGTACTGAGACTTTAGCAGTGGTGTAAGCTAACTGGACAGTCTGGGCTGCTTGGAAATATGCCTGTAGATTGGGAAGACCAAGCCCAACCATAGGTTTAGGTGAATAAAATGTTTGTTTTTGTCTCCGAGGCCCTATGTTACCCCACACGAAGGACTTCAGCTTACAGATGTTGTATATCTCCCCCCTGGACTGCCACTGGTAGGGCTCTAAAACAGTAAAAGGAGTCTAGGTAGGAACGTCATTCTTATGGAGTTGATTCTGCCAAACCATGAGAGGGAATAATCCGCCCAGCAACGAAGATCTTCCCTAAGTTTTTAAAATAATGGGGGGTAATTTGCCTTGAAGATGGTGTCAAAACAGGATGTCAACCGGCCCCCCAAGTATGAGAGGAAGCGTTGAGTCCACTGAAAGCTATAGGTATTTTGAAGAGTCTGTATTATAGCAGGAGTAGTGGAGATATTAAACGTTATTGTTTTTTGAGAATTCAGAGACAGGCCAGAGAGTTGTGAAGAATTAAACAATAAGGACAGAAAATTAGGCAAAGTTACATGGGGGTTAGTGATGTTCATAAGGACATCAGCAAATAATGCACATTCATGTTGCCGTTGTCCGCAATGAATTCCGTGAATTTTGGGGTGGGAACGAATCGCCGTGGCTAGGGGTTTTATTGCCAACGCGAAAAGCAAGGGAGAAAGTGGGCATCCCTGCCTTGTGCCACGTTTAACAGGGAATGGTGATGATTTAGGACCTCTAATGGAAACTTGGGCTACTGGGACATATTGTAATGATCTCACATGTCAAATCGGCAGCAATGGCACCGCCCTAATTTGTGCCACGCTGCATTTGAGGCGCCACACCGATTTCAAAAAGTAGTTTCTGTACTATTTTTTGTGATTTCGGGCTGCGATTGACATTGTGCAGAAAACTGTACAGAGGTCTCTGAGATTGTTGCAGAAATTGGGACTGACATGCGGAAGTGAAATCATGCGATTTCAGCTTAATGCCCGCAGCTCAGTGTGAACCTGGGCTTACCCTTCATATGTAAAAAAAACCCTTCCCTTTTTTATATATTTTCTTTAATTTAAATATTTTTCTACAGTTATTCAGACATTCCATTTCAATATCAGAAAACCTTTTCCAGGTATACATAACATTTCCCCCAAAAGGAAAAAAAAAAAAAAAAAAGTCAACCTTATCTCTCCATTAAACATAGATACCTCTCCGTTTTCTTGAATGCCCCCATATCCTTTGATACTTCGCCCCTGTATCTTGTGTCATATGTATAGACGCCTCTATAGTTCTTATCCACTCTACCCTGCCTATCCACTCTTTCATGGTTGGCACTTCCTGCGTTTTCCAGGAGTGGGATAAGGGCCTTGGCTGCATTCAACAGATACAGAGTTACATTTAAATTAATACTGGGCCACTCCCTTGTCTGTATCATGGAACAGGCATGCTCATGGTTGTTTTTTAATCCTTCCTGATAAAAAGGTTCCATTGCACGCACAGACATACCCCATGCAAAAGAAATCAAAAATAAATAAATAAATCTAGCACCTACATCATTCCAATGTCATAGAAAGTGTACACAGGGAAAAAGGAAAATAAAATAAATACATTTTTCGCTGCTCAAAATACCTTGGGAGGTTAAATACCATGCAGCGCATGCCCAGCACAAAAGGGAGAAACACATATGCAGCCCCATGTTAAAAAGATCAGTGCAGCGAGGCATATATATATGTGTTACGCTGGTGTGAAAGGGATACTTGATGGTGCTATATAAAGTATTTGAAATAAATTAGAGGTACTTATAAGCGTTGACAATTTACGCAGTGCTTTACATATATATTGTACATTAACATCGGTCCCTGTTCTCAATGAGCTTACAATCATACATATTAGGACCAATTTAGACAGGAGTCAATTGAACCTACCAGCATTTCTTTGGAGTGTGGGAGGAAATCTGAGTACCTGGAGGAAACCCACACAGGGAGAGGGAGAACATGCAAACTCCAGGCAGGTAGTGTCATGGTTGAGATTCGAACCAACAACGCTAGTGCTGCCAAGTGGAAGTGATAACCACTTAATCACTGTGCTGCCCCAAGCTATAAAAACTAAATTTGGTGTTGCAAACCGCAAGCACAGTGACACTTACAGCCATAGATCACTGATAAAAGCTGTTCACAGATTTAAGCCTCTAGATCCAGCTGCAGTGCAACCCTGAGGGACAGATGAAGCATTCAACTCCAAAGGCAGCTTGCCAGTCAATGGCTGCCAATACAGGATTATTATTTTTTTTTCTTTCAACCAGCGGATTCAAGAACAAAAAAATTAAAATTAAAAAAAAGTTATTACATTCCCCTGCTTGCTGTGGTATTGTATTTGGACAGTGGGGAGATTTCTCCATCAGAAGACAATGATTTGTATTGCCGGCTACAGCCAGTGGCATTGATTGTTCGGGAAAAACCTAACAAGCTGCTTGTATACAAATTGATTGTTAGATCAACTTGTGTAAACCAGCCCGCCCATACATTGATCGAAATGTGGCCAGTCCCTGCTAAACCAACCAAATTTTGATTCATGTATGGCTGCCCTATTGCAGGTTGCTGCTGGACAGGGCTTAACACCCTAACTCGGTTGCATTTAGGATCTTGTGTGTTCAGGGAGAAAAGGTTGGGAATGCAGGTTTCGATCCCATCGGCGTCTCATTGATCAAAGAGATCATCAATGAGATGCACCAACAGCACCTTCAGGAACTCAACTGTTATATGAAAGCAAGTGACCCTCCACACTTAGGAGCTTAAAACGTAAAGTCTGGGTACAGTAATGTTTAGAGAGTTACATTGGTCCAGCTAGGACCAATGTGAAAAAAAGGTATGTGCCATACCTGTGGAAGCTTGGAATTGGGGTAGGCATCAGAGCGGCTGCCATACTGTATTGAACACAGGAGGTTGCAGGATAACATGGGATTGGACAAGGTGGCAATCCTGGCATCATCAGCCCGCCTCTCCACCTTGTCCGATGAGAGAAGACCTTGTATTTGTTCTAAAAACAAAAAATATATAAAAGGTGCTCTCTGAACGGTGGCAGATTTGCAAATCATTGC
The DNA here is from genome assembly GCF_037356315.1 of Lithobates pipiens. Lineage (NCBI taxonomy): Eukaryota > Metazoa > Chordata > Amphibia > Anura > Ranidae > Lithobates > Lithobates pipiens. Next base: position 369,816,722 of record NW_027507748.1, on the reverse strand, counting down.
ATTCTCCTTTTTACAGATGTTATACAGTGTTCCAACTGTTTTGGAATTGGGGTTGTAAAAGGCTTATCCTCTATAGGGGAAAAAAAATTATGACTGGGAAAGGATCAACGCTCTCCAACGAGTTCCTAGCCAAGGCTGTATGACATTTAATACGTAAGCTTACGCATGGAATTCAGAGGACAGGAGCAACATGTTCAGCTCACGCTACATAATCCTAGTACCAGTGCAATACAGATGCGTAAAGCAAATGTCCATATTTAAATCTCTTACCACACAAAAACTTACTTCAGTCCTTGCGTATACAAAAAATAAATAAATAAAAAAATAAAATAAAAAAAACACACCACGACAAAACATTCTGCCCACAAATCTGAAATAGAAAAACACTGCTATTCCATATTCTAGCTTCAAGGTGCGAAATTGTTCAGTTCTCAATGGCAGTTCTTTTTTTCTATGAAAAGATAGCTTTTACATGTAACCATAAGAGCACATGAATAAAAGTACCATCCAAGGCAATTAAATTAACAGTTTAAAACTTGGGTTTGGAGAATTCATTTGATTATATTCCGATCCACAATGTAGCAATGAATGCAGTGGAGTACAAGCACAGTGTAGGTACAATGTGTTCTTAGTTCTAACAGACTGCAAACTGAACCTGATTACATGAAGGTCACAGGGCTCTTGTCTACACCAAAACAGCACTATCTGTAGACTTCATCTACTACAAATATATGTTCACTAGGAAAACTAACCATGTGTCCTCTCCCATTTGGTAAAAGGAAAAACAGCCTGTCTATATACCTATATAAAAGTCCTGTTTCATTGATTTAGGCAAGCTTGACTTAAAAAAATGTATGTATGTATGTATGTATGTATGTATGTATGTATGTATGTATGTATGTATGTATGTATGTATGTATGTATGTATGTATGTATGTATATATATATATATATATATACACACACACACACACACACACACATATATATATATACATACATACAATTATGTGTATATATATATACACACACAAACACACGTGCAACATAGCAAGTTCCACAAAGAAATCAAAAGAAACACACGTGGTTTAATTTCCCCTACGTTCACACTTATGTTTTTCAGTGCAGTTTGCACAAATGCACTAGACCATTTAACATGATTTCCTATGGTACACGTTCACATCTATGCATTTTGCAGCCACTGCGTTTTTGGAAAGAGTCGGGAACCCCTTTCCCACGTTTTGCGTGTAATAGACTTCAATGGAGTCACACCAAAAATGCAAGTTTTGCATTTGTGATGCGATTGGATTCCTCTCCCCCCCACCCCCCCCCCCCCAAGGGATCTTTCAGCCAGTAAGATCCAGCATACATGCATCAATATCTTATAGCCAAGTGGAAGAGATCTTAGACTGTTCATGATGTTAAAAAGGCAATTTGGATACTTTGGAAAAGCTTAAAATGCATATGGCTTTATTAAAAAAATAAAAAAAATAAAGTCCCTGGCTCTATTGAATTGTAGTTTATGCCAAATATAAACTCTGCATATACATTTTCTGTTAAAAACTCAGGTCAAATAGCACTGATGCCTTTAAACTTGATGCTAAAAATAGGGATACTTACCAACCAATACTTCAACAGCTGCCAGTGAATCATCTTCCCAATCCATTTCCTCCTGCTTTTCCTCTGGGCACTCTTTCACACTGGATGAGATGGGGTAAAACTGCTTCCATTCACCAATTAATTTCTTAGTAGAGGAATCAGACATCTTGAATGACTGCCCCGTGAGGGTGCCATTTAATCCAAAAGGGCTCAAGATAACTAACACAAAAGAAAAAAGAAAGAAAAAATAAAACATGCATTACAGCAAGAAGCTATACTTTTTTCTATTATCTGTACATTAGTATACAAAAAAATATATATTTTTTAAAAAAGTAAGGGAGCAATTGAGCCCTTTATTTCATCCTTCATCTAATAGTATCTACCTAAAGTGGAAAATTGAAACTCCAAGCAGGTATGCTGTATCCCCTTGCAAAAATCGAAAAATGCCAGTTGATTCTGCCAGTGCAGTCCACCTAAAATGATATTCCTGCGATGGTATGGCAACAATGCTGCACTGTTCCTGAATCCAGAGCAGTTGCCATGTATTCTGTGCCTGCTTGCACTACAGTATAATAAAGAGGATGATGCAGGAGCATGGATATCAGCACTCCCTGCAGATTCATAAGCCGATTTGTAAAATCGGTACCTGGCCACACCTAGACCTGCTCTTAGATTTCTGGATTAGTAGCACCTCCTTTGTTCGCAAAAATCTGAGAGGGGAAGCATGCATAACAAATAAAATAGGATTTTGCTCAGTTAGGATAGGGAAACGTAATCGATTTCGTTTATTTTGAGGTGGTGCATCCTTTAAAACTATTAAAATAAATCAATTAAAAAGAGAACGACACCAGCGTCAGTCGAGAAAAAAAAAAACCCCCACACGGTTTACAGCACCAAATGTTATGTAATGCTGTGTTAAATGCTGCAGAAAAAAAAAAAAAACACCAAAACCACAGCATGGTTTTCGCTCCAAGACCATTCAAGGCCCTTCGGTCAGGTATGAATTTTAAAGGGAACCCCCACGGCGAAAAACAGAATTTTTGTACTCACCGTCAAATCCTTTTCTCTGTAATTCACCGACCGACACAGCTCCTCTCTAACTAAATGGGTTTGTTAGCCTGCCACTAGGAGAAACTATGTAAAATTTTAACACGATCCACAGAATTGTCAGTAGTGCCCAGGGGGCGGGCCCTGTGCTAACAATCCTCCCTGCTGCACCAGCAGCTTCAGTACGTCAATAAGCAGCATAACGTAGAGAAAAGGAGGGGTGGGTGCTGTGTTGGTCGGTGAATTACAGAGAAAAGGATTTTACGGTGTGTACAAAAATCCTGTTTTCGCTTATATTCACCAACCGACACAGCTCCTCTCTGTAACTAAATGGGACGTCCCCAAGCAGTGCCAAACGAGGGGTGGGAAAAACAGCATTAAAAAAAAAAACACTTAATCTACCATGGCAAGTGGGAACTAGTGAAACTAAACCCACAAAAAAAAAAAAAAGAAAAGAAAAACACACAACAGCAGTGCGTGGAAAAACACCACCATATAACCGGGTATCCTCAACAGGAGTGATCCCCCAAGACCACAACATTGCGGAAGTAATGCAACCGTACATTAACAAAACAGTACTGCGTTTTTATCAAAAAAAACAGGAAAAAAAAATCTCATTGCATATATAGAATTGCAACTACACTGCCGCCTGCAAAACTTTGGCAAGCGTATGGACAGACGACCAGGTCGCGCCTTACACACCTGAGCGGCAGACACTTGGTGTCGGAAGGCCCAAGACGTTCTTGCAGAGTGGGCCTTGACTGGAAAGGGGGGGCACCTGCCCCTTTTAGGCGTAGGCTTGGACTACTATCTGTCTGATCCACCTGGAAATGGTGGCTGACGAAACAGCCATACCCTTCTTTGGACCAGCCATGAAACAAACCATGTGACTTCCGAAAGGGAGCAATGGCAGACAAGTACACCTTCATAGCCCTAACCACATCAAGAGCATGAAGGGCCACCTCCTTTGGGGTGCTTCGGCTTAGGACACAATGGTAATACAATGTCCTCATTGATATGAAAAGCCGAAACCACCTTCGGTAGAAAGGACAGTTGCAGATGCAACACCACCTTATCCCTGTGGATGACCAGATAAGGCGACTTGCATGACAAGGCCGCCAACTTCAAAACCCTCCTGGCCGATGTGATTGCCACTAGAAAGACCACTTTCTGGTAAAGAGTCAACAGGGGAATCTCCCTGATGTTTTCAAACAGCGGCTTTTGAAGCGCGACAACACCAGGTTCAAATCCCATGGGGGTAACGGCGGACGCACCGGAGGGACTACATGTCGTACTCCCCCAATACGAAGGTACTCACTAAAATGAGTGAGACGCCAGGGGTTGCTGAGAAAACAAAAAAAAACACACACACACACAGGATTACTGGAATCCCATCGACTTCCACTCAAAGCAGACGTGGCAACAGTTTTAGTGGAGGAAAGGTGTAGATCAGCTGGTACTGATCCCACAGAGCCACCAGAGCGTCTGCCCACGGATCTCTTGTCCTGGACACGAATCTCTGCACCTTTCGATTGAGATGGGAGGTCAATAGATCCACATCTGGCGTGCCCCACTTCAGGCACAGCAGCCTGAATATCTCCGGATGCAATGCCCATTCTCCTGGGTCCAGCATCTGTCGACTCAGTCCGCCTGCCAATTTTCCACCCCCGGGATGTAAATGGCCAACAGGGCCGTTACGTGTCACTCTGCCCACCGAAGTATGTGAGCGACCTCCCGAGCAGCGGCTGAGCTCCTTGTTCCCCCTTGGTGATTTATATACGCCACAGCCGTGGCGTTGTCCGACTGTACCCTGATCGGACACCCTTGAAGACTCAACGACCATGTGTGGAGGCACAGCCTGATCGCTCTCAATTCGAGCAGATTGATCTGCAACTTTGATTCTTCTGTCGACCAGAGGCCCTGAGCCGACTGAATCCCCATCACTCCACCCCAGCCGGATAGGTTTGCCATCCGTCGTGATCACCGTCCATTGGAGAGGTAGCAACGACTTTCCTGACCGAATCACCGGGGATCTCAGCCACCATAGCAGGGAGTCTGACGGACTGGCTCACCTGGATCGAGCGATCCAGGGACAATGGAGATTTGTCCCATTTCGACAAAATCTCTTTCTGCAAGATCTTGGTGTGGAACTGGGCATACGGCACAGCCTCGAAGGCGGCCACCATGAGTCCCAGGACTCGCATGCAAAAGCGAAGTGACGACCGCTCGCAATTCCACAGTAGTTTTATCGCAGCTCTGAGGGTCTGCACCTTGTCTGAAGGGAGAAAGGCTTGTTGCTGGACTCCAAGGAAGCAAGAGTCTAAGTACTCCAGATGCTGGGTCGGTACAACCACCGACTTCGTTAGGTTCAACAGCCACCCAAATTCTTGCAAAGTCTGCATGGAGATCACAACATCCTCCTCCAACTCTGAGGCGGAAGATGCTTTCAGGAGATCGTCTAGATATCCCACAATCGCGATCCCGCGTTGTCGCAGCAACGCCAAAACTGGAGCCAATACCTTGGTAAAGACTAAGGGAGCTGATGCCAGGCCAAATGGTAGAGCCACAAATTGACAGTGGGCTTCCCCAACTGCAAATCACAGAAACTTTTGATGCCGCAGACATATGGGTATGTGCAGGTACGCATCCTGGATGTCCAAGGACGCGAGGGAGTCCCCTTGATGGAGTGCAGCGACTACTGAGCGAACTGATTCCACCCTGAACCTCTGCACTTTTACAAAGTAATTGAGGGCTTTTAAGTCCAAGATTGGACGTACCTTTTCCTTCTTGGGAACCACAAACAGATTTGAGTAGAATCCCTGGAAGTGTTCCGATTCCGGAACTGGTACAACCACCCCTCGACTCAGCAAGTCCCTTACCACACCCAACAGGGCCTCCCGGCGAACCGGGGACACGGGTATGCTGGAGGGGAAGAATCTGTTTGGCGGCCAAGAGAGAAACTATCTTATAGCCTGTGGAAATCAGATCGCAGACCCATTGGTCCGATAAGCGGGAGGGCAACCGGGCTGCAAACTCCCGAAGACGACCCCCCACCCGAGACATGGGTGGGGGGCAAACCTTCATGCGGTAGCACTTTTTGTCGCAGGCTTGCGATGCCAGAGACGCTTTTGTCCGTCCTGACGGGCTGGGGACACTTCGCCGAAGCCCCAGTCAGACCAAAAAGCAGTTTGTGAGCGGAAAAAGAGGGCCCTTGCCTACGGCGTGGCTCCTTAGCCTTTCTGGCTTGCGGGAGTAGGGTACTCTTACCACCGGTGGCATTTTATAATGTCATCCAATGAGGCTCAGAAGAGCCGGTCGCCAAGGAAGGGAAGATCCGTCAGGGCTTTGTTAGATGCCTGGTCAGCAGACCAGCATTTTAGCCAAAACAGGCACCTCGGCACCACAGCTGACACTGAAGCCCTGGATAACAGAGGAAGAGTATCCAGGGCCACGTCACAGATGTACTTAAGGCCTTGCACTAGGTTGGTCTGCTAGTTCTACGCAGACAGGGGAGGCCTGTTGCTCTCCCAATTCGCGGTGCAAAGGTTTTGCCCACTCAGTCAGTGTCTGCGACACCAGTGTGGATGCCTTTTTTGCGCACCTTTCCTTCCACGCACCGCCTCTATTTTAGCAACAAATGAGTTAAGGGTGTCCGTGGGCAGAGCGCAATCCGCAGGTGACCCGGTTGCAATAGCCTGGATTTCGGGGGAAGAAAAACCAGTTTTTGAAGCTATGCTGACCCTACCCTGTCTGCCATCTGAAAAGGGGATTTGGGACAGTGAAGGTCCCACACTCCTGCTGCCACTGGCTGGGGGGGCTCCTAGCGCCAGACTCACCACCCTGAGGCGTTCTGTGTCGGTTACTAGCCGTGCCTGTAGTCCCCAGGAGGTTACCCAAGTGCAGAGTGAAGAAGCTGTGTCGGCAGCAGCAGCAGAGAAGAGCGGTGAAACGATCTGCAGAGCTTGCATCAGCATTCAGGAAATGGCTGCCCAGCGTCCTGTATACACAGGAAACAGCATGTAATAGCACATGGCATGCTGTCACTAGAGAGCTGCGGTGAAAAAAAGCGCCCAGGCTTCAAGAAAATGGCAAACCTACAGAAAATGACCACTGAAGCTCACAAGGGGAACCTGCTCTGCCCCCATCCAAAATGGCCGCTGGACAGCGCCATGCGGTGAAAGGAACAGTGCTGCCTCAAACACAGCAAAATATCTCCACAGGCACCTTTTTGAGACCCTTCACACTGGAACCAGGATCATCACTGACTGCACAGACCCCATGCAGGTGAGAGACCCAGCGATCCCCTGTACACACACCGCACAGCAGACACATGCAGGGAAGATAGGGACTTGGGAGAGAAGAGGAGGTGAGGTGGCCCCCGAATCGACCTCCCAGGGAATGCCCAGCTGCTCACCCCACCGAAACAGGGAGAGCCGTACTTAACAGTCCTGAAGAGCTGACCCACTCCTGCGCAGTTATAGGGTGGCTGCTGGCCTCGGTATACTGTGATCCAGACATCAGTAGTCTGGTCTTATGTATACCCCGGAGCATTGAAGCTCACCGACCACCTCTGGAGCCGAGGTATGTCATGGCCTGCCGAGCCATAGCTGCGATGTGCACACGCTCGATGGCCGGACTGGGGGGACTACAAGGATAACTTACCCAGCCTGTCACCCAGTCGGCAGTTGATAGAAGATCTCGGGATCATTCATCTTGCGCAAGTTCTGCATCAAATAACTGGACCGAAGGGCCCGCAGGGCTCCTAGGTCATTCTCCTTCACTAGGCAAAATAAAAACTGAAGCTGCTGGGGCAGCAGGGAGGGTTGTTAGCACAGGGTCCGCCCCCTGGGCGGTATTGTCAATTATGTGTATTGTGTTACAATTTTGCCTAGTTTCTCCTAGTGGCAGGCTAACCCATTTAGTTACAGAGAGGAGCCGTGTCAGTCGGTGAATATAAGAGGAATTAGGGGTGCACCGAAACCGATACTGAAAATGAAAAATTCACTAGGCCGAAAACCAAACCTGATACCAAAACAGCACCTAAACATTTAAAAAATATATATATTTTTATACAGGAGATGGTCAGACTTATAATAACAGGCAGGAAGACATAGAAGTACACATGTAGTGTACAGCTTCTTTCATTTTTCTCAATGAAAGGCAGAGAACACTACTTAGCCTTAAACAACTCTGATCTCACTTGAGAGTCACATTGAGGAAAAATATCAGGAAGAACGGGGACATGACATATTCCAAAAACTAGTACTGATCTCTTACCTTGAAATGGGCTACTAGATTGCTGGGCAAGAGTAAGGTGCTCCTCACTGAGAATATATACTGGCTGGTGCTGGTTAATTTCCACACTTGTGCAAACATTGCTGTCACCATGAAGAAAGAACGTAAAAGAGCAAGACAGATGTTCACTGAAAAAAAAAAGAAAGAACAGTTTGAACAAACTTCAACAAGGGCTTAGTAAATGTATTCTGTTAAATAAAATCTGTATGCACAAATACATACACTATATTGTCAAAAGAATTGCGACACCTGCCTTTACACGCACCTGAACTTTAATGGTATCCCAGTTTTAGTTTGTAGGGTTCAATATTGAGTTGGCCCACCCCTTGCAGCTATAATAACGTCAACTCTTCTGGGAAGGCTGTCCACAAGGTTTAGGAGTGTGTCTATGGGAATGTTTGACCATTCTTCCATGAGGCACATTTGTGAGGTTAGGCACTGATGCCTATGAGAAGGCCTAGCTGGCTGTCTCCATTCTAATGCATTCCAAAAGGCATTGGGTTGAGGTCAGGACTGTGTAGGCAAATCAAGTTTCTCCACCCCAAACTCGCTCATTCATGTCTTTATGGACCTTGATTTGTGCAATGATCATTGGTGGAGGGGGGATTATGGTGTGAGGTTGTATTTCAGGGGTTGGGCGTGGCTCCTTCGTTCCAGTAAAAGGGAACTCTTAAGGCATCAGCATACCAAGACATTTTGGACCACTTTATGCTCCCAACTTTGTGGGAACAGTTTGGGGATGGCCCCTTCCTGTTCCAACATGACTGCACACTATTGCACAAAGCAAGGTCCATAAAGACATGAATGAGCGAGTTTGGGGTGGAGGAACTTGACTGCCTGGCACAGAGTCCTGACCTCAACCCGATAGAACACCTTTGGCATGAAGGCCTTGTCGCTCAACATCAGTGCCTGACCTCAAAAATGCGCTTCTGGAAGAATGGCCAAACATTCCCATAGACACGCTCCTAAAGCTTGTGGTCAGCCTTCACAGAAGAGTTGAAGCTGTTAGAGCTGCAAAAGGTGGGTAAACTCAATATTGAACCCTACAAACTCAAACTGGGATACCATTAAAAGTTCATGTGCGTCATTTGGCCACCCTTGATGTAAGTTGCATTAAAAGGTTAAAAAACAGAACTTTACAAAAATAATGTTCTTTAGCAAGGAACATACATTCAACATGAATTATGCTATCAAAATTAATGTGTGTTGTAAATTGCCTCCAGCATTGCTCCCGATTCTTCTTGCAGGAGGCTGCCATTTTTGCTACAGCCCAGAGCCCCTGAAAAACAGTAAATCATAAAGTGGAACTAAACCCAGTGATTTAACGGTTTCAAAAAAACAAATTACATTCCTAGAATGCCAGGGTTGCCAACTGCCACATTTGCTTGTGTCCTCAACCAAACCATGACCACCATGTCAAACCATCAAATGGCTGGTGCCAGAACTGATCACATGTGCAGCACCATGGCAGCTGCAGATCCAACAGAAGCAGATTCCTTGGCTGTAAATGATAAGGAGGGTTTAATTCCACCTTAAGGCTGTCAGCAGACTGGCCTCTACAAATTTGGCAGTGCCTAAAAATGCCTAATAGAAAGCAACTGAGCATGTGCAGGGCAGGGTGAGATGGTGTATTACTGGATTTTAAAGCGGTAGTAAACCCAGTTTCAAAAAAACACTTACATTCCCAGCATGCCAGAAATCCTAACTTTCACATTGGTTGTGCTCTCAACCAAACTTTCAAAACCATCCAATGGCTGGTTTCATAACTGATCACATGTGCAGCATTATGGCAGTTGAAGAATCATTAGAGGCCAAGATGGCAGCTTCCTTGATGGAAAACGATAGGAGAGTTTACTTCCACTTTAAGTATAGGCACTTATTTTGAATGTTTTACATAGATATGCCTGAAAAGGGGGCTAGCCTGTAGTGATCTAGCAGGATTTAAATTTTCTAACGTTCCACTTTAAAGCCCTGCTAAAGTTTTAGGAATATATATTCAGCTAGAAAGAGATATAGTACTAATAACCCCTATTTTCACTGCAGGGAAGCGGCTGTGCTTGTGTTGACTGTGGCAAACTGTTCCCCTAGAGAACCTATGAAAGCCACCTCTGCATAATAAAGAAGTCGGTACAGTATTTTGCCGCCCGGCTGTGTCCCCAACAATGTACCCTGTAGTCTGCCCCAAGTAATATGGCCAGCTCCCTCCTGACCCACTGTACACGATTTATATCAAGTTGGACCCAGAATCACACATCTGAGCAAAAAAAATAAATGCAAGTACAAGTTTAAACAGGTAAGTTTTAAAATGAATTCCATTTAAGGTGAGGTCTAAAAATAAGAATGGTTATAGACACAAACAGCTCTGTGATCATACCAAATGTTCTGTGAGCTTTAGCTCTAAACTATTTCAGGGGTTCCCCCGGGATCTCAAGCTTTTTCCCCTCCGGGGGGGTTGGCAGCATGCAGAGCAAACGGTACAACCACTCCCACTCCCCTCCTCCTATTACCACTACACTCTGTGGTCATGAAGGGCAGGGAGGAGAGCCAAGCCAGGCTGGAGACAGGAACTAATAGCACTGGTGAGACACAGGCTGCATCCTGCCTACGAGGCGACAGGCTTTTAATGAACAGAAGGCCAAGTAGCAGCCTTGCAAATCTAAGAAACAGATGCCTGATGCCGAAAAGTCTATAAAAAACACTAACTAATCCAGTAGAGTGCACTTTGACCAGGAAAAGAGGCCCTTGTCCTTGAGGTCATAAGCTTATATAAAATTAAAGAGATTGTAAAGTCTAGTAAAAAACAAAAAATAAAAAATAAAAAAATAAAAACCCTAAAAAAAATTATATCAAAAATGTTATACTTACCTGCTCTGTAAAGTGGATTTGCACAGGGCAGCCTGGATCCTCTTCTCAGGTCCCTCTTCACTGCTCCTGGCACCTCCCTCCTGTCGAGTGCCATGGGGGAACCTGAGCAGAGTTGCAGCTCCGTGTGTCCATTCAGACACACAGGTGTGGTTTGGCCTCACCCCCTCTCCCCTGACTGGCTAATTGACAGCAGCAGGAGACAATGGCACCATTGCTATGTCTCAGCCAATCAGGAAGCAGAGTCCAGAACGGCCGAAGACTCATGGACATTGCTGATAGATGGGGCTCAGGTAAGTATTAGAGGTGCTGCTGCACACAGAACTTTAACTTAATGCATTTAGTTTCAAAAAAATAAAAACACACCACACACACACACACACACACACACACACACCTGCCTTTACAACCACTTTAAAAAAAGGTGAAAGGAAGAATCTACCCAGGGGAGACACCGTTCCTAGCCACGACCTTTTTTCTGTATAGCACAAAAAGGGTTCTTTACAGGTTGAGGAAGACAACTCTTCCTCACCTCGCAGGAGTGATGGCGATGAGAAATCCTCCTGGCCCAGTTTTGGTACAATTAGAGTCACCAGAATGCCCTTCATGTTTATCATGCACAGTAGGTGATTAGGCCAACAGATCCCACTGAGTAACCTGAGCCTTCACTACGAAGGCTAAAGATTCCCTGGATTTGGAGAAAAAGCTGCCAAGTTTATGGTTGAACCTGAAAGCCAGGATGTCCACCAGCGGCCGGCTTTGAAACACCTCAGGGTGAAGAGATCAGTCACCTAGAGTCCAAAAGTCGACAACTGAGAGTCTGGCTGCTATTTTCCACACCTGGTACGTGCAATACAGACAGGCCCAAGCCAGAATCAGAACCGTGCCTCTGATGGCTGATGTAAGGCACTGCCACGGCTCTGTCCAATTCTTGGTCAGATGATCTTGCAGATGAGAGGTCCAGCATTAAATAGATAACCAAATTGCCCCGATTTACAGCATAATTGCTGGGAGCTGAGCTTTCTCCAATGTGCAAATCCCTTGCACCATAAGCGTACCTAGGACTATTCCACAGCCAAATGGGCTGGCAATCATTTACTCATCATTGGGGGGGGGGATTTCCCTGATTCAGGAGCCACACTTGTAACCCACCACGCCAGGGCATGCCTGGTCCTGTTGGACAGGCATACAGAACTATAAGAGGCTACTTTCCCAAGCTGCAAAAATGTAGAGAGTTCCAATGGCCTGGAGTGAAATTGGACGTATGGAACTGCCACCAAGGATGGCATCATTAGACCCAAGAACCTCATGCAAAAATAGAGGGTTGGTGGCTCCTGGACGGAAGAGTCTGAACATGGGAACAGACACAGGAGTATGTCTGGGGTAAGGGGGGAAAAAAAATAAAAATAAATAATAATAAAAAAACCTCGGTCATGGCAAGGTCTACCTTCAAGCCCAGATACGCCAAGCACTCCGTGTTCCAGGACTGATTTCTGGAGATTTAGGATTCATCCAAATCTCCATAGGGTCTGCACTGCCTGTTTGACATGGCTGACAGAGAACAGACCATTTCCTCAGACTGTCCTCTAGATATATCTACGGCCATCTTTAAGGCAGGGCAAAAGGGGCAGTTGACCTGGGCCAAGTCATTGTTATGGGGCCCAAAGCAGCTACCTCATACTGGCCAACTATTCCAGTTTAAACTTCCCTGCCCCTTGAAGTTTTAGTCCTGTGTTGTGTCCCAATATCTCAGTGTGAAACGCTGCTGCTAATGCTGCCCTATTGTGTACAGATGATGGACCTGCAGACCCTGTGTTTACATGTAAATAACTAGCATTAATATGTAAATAGCAACTGCATTCATATGTAAATAGCTGTGCACCATCAGCATTCATATGTATATCATGCCGTCCTGAGGTCATATCCACCATCACCTATAGTGAATGCTAGGGGCATGCTTGAAAGTTCTGCCTGCAACTGTGGTCATTGTGGGGTGTGCAGAGGTAGGCAGAGAAGGAATTAAAGTTTGGGTGCACAAGTGAATAAGGAGGGGGATGTACAGTGCCTTGAAAAAGTATTCATACCCCTTGAAATTTTCCACATTTTGTCACGTCACAACCAAAAATGTAAGTTTATTTTATTGGGATTTTATGTGATAGACCAACAAAAAATGGCACACGATTGTGAAGTGGAAGGAAAAAGATTTTCAAAAATGTTCACAAATATCTGCAAAGTGTGGCATGCTTTTATATTCAGCCCACTTTACTCTGATAGCCCTAACTAAAATCTAGTGGAGCCAATTGCCCTCACAAATTTGGAAATGGAGTTCAGCTCTGTGTAATTTAATCTCAGTATAAATAGAGCCGTTCTGTCAAGCCCTCAGAAGTTTTTTAGAGACCCTTAGTGAACAAACAGCATCATGAAGGCCAAGGAACACACCAGACAGGTCAGAGATAAAAAGGTGGAGAAGTTTAACTGCTTCACCCCGGAAGATTTTACCCACTTCCTGACCAGAGCACTTTTTGAGATTCGGCACTGTGTCGCTTTAACTGACAATGGCGCGGTCTGGCGACCTTGCACCCAAACAAAATTGATGTGCTTTCCCACACGCTTTCTTTTAGTGGTATTTGATCACCTATGTGGTTTTTATTTTTTGCGCAATAAACAAAAAAGAGCGACAATTTTATAAAAAATATTTTTTGCTTTTTGCGAAAATAAATATCCCCCAAAAATATATTTAAAAAAAAACTATTTTTTTTCTCAGTTTAGGCAGATATGTATCCTACATTTTTTTTTTCTCAAAAAAAAAAAAAATAATATTGCAATAAGTGTATATTGATTGGTTTGCGCAAAAGTTATATAGTGTCTACAAAATAGGGGATAGTTTTATGACATTTTTATTTTTTATTATTATTAGTAATGCCGGCGATCTGCGACATTATGGTGGACACATCGGACATTCTTTACACTATTTTGGGACCAGTCATTTATACAGCGATCAGTGCTATAAAAATGCATTGATTACTGTGTAAATGACTGGCAGTGAAGGGGTTAACCACTAGGGGCGATGAAGGGGTTAAGTGTGTCCCAGGCAGTGATTTTAACTGTGGGGGGTGGGTTTACTAGTTACATGACAGATCACTGCTCTATCATGACACAAGCCAGAACGGGGAAGTGCTTGATTTACATAGGCACTTGCCTGTTCTGAGGCTCCGTGACATGATCGCCGGGAGACCGACCGAGTCAGACTGTCCTGTTCTATGCATGCATGCCTGTTATCCCCGGCTACTAAAGGGGGCGTACAGGCACACCCATTTGCCCACCGCTGCCATTGTGCCGATGTATATATCGGCGTGCAGCGGTCCGCAACTGGTTAAAGCTAAAGTTCTAAAAAAAATCCCAGGATTTAAAATCTCACAGAGCACTGTTCAATCCGTCATTCGAAAATGGAAAGAGTGTGGCACAACGGCAAAATTACCAAGACATGACCGTTCACCTAAACCGACAGGCCGGGCAAGGAGAGAATTAAGCAGAGAAGCAGCCAAGAGGCCCATGGTAACTTTGGATAAGCTGCAGAGATCCACAGCTCAGGAGAGAGAGAATCTGTTCACAGGACAACTATTAGTTGTGCACTTCACAAATCTGGTCTTTATGGAAGAGTGACAAAAAGAAAGCCATTGTTGAAAGAAAGCCATAAGAAGTGCCGTTTACAGTTTGCAAGAATCCATGTGGGGAAACAGCAAATATGTGGAAGAAGGTGCTCTGGTCAGAAGAGACAAAAACTGAACTTGTTGGTCTAAAAATAAAACACTCTGTGTGGTGGAAAACTAACACTGCTCATCACCCTGAATGCACCATCACCACTGTGAAACATGGTGGTAGCTGCATGTTGTAGGGATGCTTTTCTTCAGCAAGGCCAGGGAAGATGGATGGAGCCAAATACAGGGCAATCTTCGAAGAAAACCTGTTAGTCTGCAAAAGACTTGAAACTGGGGCAGAGGTTCACTTCCAGCAGGACAGGGACCCTAAACATAAAGCCATATCTACAATGGAAGGTTTTAGATTAAAGCATATTCATTTGTTAGAATAGCCCAGACCTAAATCCAATTGAGAATCTGTGGCAAGAGTTGAAACAGACGCTCGCCATCCAATCTGACAGAGCTTGAGCTATTTTGCAAAGAAGAACGGGCAAAATGTCACTCTAGATGTGCAAAGCTGGTAGAGACATCCTCAAAAAGATTTGCAGTTGTAATTGCAGTGAAAGGGGGGGAGGTTCTACAAAGTATTGACTCAAGGGGGCTGGATACAAATGCACGCCACACTTTACATATTTGTAAAGTTGTCTTTAGATTTGTATCTGTGCCACAGCTTTCAATAAAAAAACAAAGGAGAGAAGTATAGGGCAAACAGGGATAAGCATCTTGGTGAAGTGAACATGCCTAAAGGGAAAGGCAATGACCAGAAGATCTCTCAGAAGGAAGCGATGACAAACCAGGTACATTCAAAACGGAATATTTGAACCTGAAGGAAGGAGTTGAGAGCCTTTAGATCAAGTATGGGGAAAAAACAATCTTTGCAGGCGTATGTTGGCAAGTTTTACAATAAAGAGGGGCGAAGGAAGAGACCGAAATTCCAGTTTGTAGCCCTTGGATTGGGGGGGGGGGGGGGTTTAGGTACTCAGTTTTGAGAGGCACCCAGCGGAAGTTCATCTCTCCCCCCTTCCTCCCTGCAATCTTCTGGGACACGTCACAGGTCCCAGAAGATTGCCCGGCCATTCACAACAAGCAGCGTGGCTGCCCATAGTTACAAAGCCGACACCATGGAGAGGTTTGGGGAGAGGAGAGAGGCTTTGTGCCCCCACAATCACTGGACCGTGGACGGGTGAGTGTGTTTATTAAAAGTCAGCAGATACACTTTTTGTAGCTGACTTTTAAATGGGAGGAACTTTGCTTTGAGGAGGTTTGAGAGATTTCAGGGTCCAAGTCTTAAAGCATGGAGATTTTTTTTTTTTTTGGTCACAAAAAAAAATAAAAAATAAGGGGTGGGGGGCTCGGTGAAAGAGGAGCATTCTTCCCCTTGGTGACTTCCTTAATATTGTCTAGGGATATGTCATAGGCATTTGTGAAAAGACACACACAAAAGGATTTTCTTGCCAAGCCACTGCTGTATGCATTTATTCTGAAATGGAGCTGCGGCTTGGCTCCACCCACGCTCTCTCAATAGCCCACCAACAGCAGTGGGAGCCAACGGCGCTGTCTCAGCCAATGAGGGAAAGTCCCCACACAGTGTAGGCTCTTGTGAAACATCACTTGATCGAGATGAAGCTCAGGTAAGTATTAGGGGGGCTGCTGTTGCACACAGGGCATAAGACATAAGGATAAAAAGGCTTCTGCCTTTACAACCACTAAGCACAGGGATGTCCTCAACAGGGCAAGTCAGAGTCTTGATACAGCCATTTCCTATCTTAACAACAAGTGAACAGACCATTTCTTTGAGAACCCCACCCCCCAGCAATAGGGTATTGCTAGGCAACGGCAATTTCACTGCCAGAGCAGGAAGGGTTAATGCCATCTGTAACCAGGTCACTGGTAAGGCAGCAGGGAGCTCAGGCACTGTCCAGAGTATTGTAGAATCTGCGCTGGAATAAATAAAAAAGACAGCAGGAAGTCAACGAGGTCTGCACACGCACATATGCAATATGACCACCATAGAGTGGATTCATGCAAGAACAGTGCAGATCTCACAGAAATTGGACCACTGCCAAATGCAAAAACTGGCAAAACTCCCCTTCCTGCCAACAGCCATGCAATCGACTGGAGCTAGAACCTAGTAAATAGCAACACACCAATGTCCCAGTGAATTAACAGAACTGCATCAGAAGAGAAGCGGGGTTAGTGGCCGCTGGTTTCACAAAAGCAAAAAGTGGAATGACCCCTAATGTAGGATCCAAGATGTGAATATTCGATCATTTGTCACATAAAAAAAAAAAAAAAAAGACAAAAATTGATTCTGGTAGAATGCCTAGCAATGTTTTGCACCTTTCCCCTTTAATGCGACAACCAAACTTTTTTCGTAAATCGCTATGCATCCTCTGTATGTTTATTAAAGTATTCTGTTATAAGAAATTTCCCAGTGATCCTGCCATCTGTTAGGCACCTTGTCCTACTTGGTGGCAACGATCTGCTGGCTCATAGCCTCTGCAAGTTGCCACCACAATGCGCATGTTACACTTTTATGTAAGTAAGCCTTTTCTAACAGCTTACTGTTAGACAGTAATCATCCTGGTCAGCATGGCCCCAATTAGGTGTGCCGTTACATATTGGACAAAAATTGGGTCTTTGGCATGTGGCAGAAAAAAAAATGCCAATAATGAAGCCGAAAAAGGGGCGGTCTGCCCCGGGTGCCACACATCTATCAATGCGAGCTCCTGCTGTGTCACAGAGCTGGATTCGAATCGCTGGGCAGCCGCTGTAACAATGCAAACCCAACATCACCAGGACACGCAATCTGCTGCAGCTCAGCTTCGCCCTGGGCTGTGGGGAGGTGAAATCAAAATAAGTCACATGACCTAGACTAATATTAAGGGAGGGGTCTTAACTCATTTTATTCTTTAACGGTTTACACTACAGAACTGCTGGTAGTGTGCCATATTTAGAAAGGGCATTTAGTCTTGGGAATAAGGGGCGGGGGGTTAAGAGCTAAAATTAAGGGAATAGGAAAAATAGAAAAATTTGATTCATGGCACAATTTTTTTTTTATTTTAAGTCAGTGCAATGCACGTTAATGTGTTGCCGCGCTGACCTGTGGTCAAGATGCGATCAGCATTTACAATGAACGACACTGCATCGAACCTGCACACAGTTCCATGCCGTGAATAGGACAGACAGTTAAGGATGAGCCGAACACCCCCCTGTTCGGTTTGCACCAGAGCCTGCGAACAGACCTAAACTTTGCGTGAACTTTAGAACCCTATTAAAGTCTATGGGACTCAAACGTTCAAAATCAAAAGTGCTAATTTTAAAAGGCTAATATGCAAGTTATTGTCCTAAAAAATAGTTTTAAAAATGTCAGTTTTTTTTCGGGAGCAGTAATTTTAAGAATGCTTAAAGTGAAACAATAAAAAGTGTAATATTCCTTTAAAATTTCATACCTGGGGGGTGGGTGTATAGTATGCCTGTAAAGGGGCGGATGTTTACCGTGCTTAGAACTGTCCCTGTACAAAGTGTCATTTCTGCAGGAAAAAAAAGAATTTAAAAGCACTCGCGGCTATAATGTATATATGGATTTTAAGTGGAACTCCATGGCAATTTTTTTTTTATTTTTTATTTTTTTTTATTTTTTTTTATTTTTTTTACACAAATGGCGTGGAGTTCCGCCAAAAAATCCATACCATACCCTTTATCTTAGCATGCAGGAAGGGGGGGGAGCGCTGCCCCCATCCTGAACCGTACCAGTCCTGGTAATTCAATTTGGGGGAATCCCACGTTTTTTTTTTTTTGTTTTTTTTTTTTTTTAGAACTCCCATAGACTTGTACAGGGTGTTCTGCGGCTTTTCGAATTTGCCGCAAACACCCCAAATTGTTCACTGTTCGGCAAACAGGCAATGTTCAAGTCGAACAAGAGTTCGACTCGAACCTCATCCCTAGTTATGGTATAAAAGCTAGCAACTTATAGTTGCACATAATCTGACATCATTAGTTACTGAAACTAAACAAATAAGCATTCACGGTGTAGAAGTTTAAATTGAAGTAGAACATTTTTTTGCTTTAAGGCTAGGTTCACACCGGAGCGATGCGGGAACGCTGCGAATCCGCAGCGTTTTCCCGCATCGCATGCCTCCCGCCGGCAGTTCACACTGCCCTATGCGGACTGCTGGGAGTGTCAGTGAAATGTTAATGACACTCTCAGATCAGTCCGCATATCGCAGTGCGATCTGCAAACTCGCACAGGAATCGGATCGCATGGTGTGAACACCCATGCGATCTGATTCTGCTGCGGACCAAAAAAAGGGTCCCGTGCGAGTTTGCGGCGGGTGCGATGCGAATTCAGCCATACTATCTGTATGGCTGAACTCGCATCGCACAGAGATCGGATGCGATTTGCACTGCAGTGCGGTGCGAATCACATCCAGGTCTCCTAGCCGCAGCAGTGTGAACCCAGCCTAAAGCACAGTTATGGCCTCGTGCACATTCTGCTTTTAATGGCATTTTAACAAACTTTTTGTTGTATCCAAATGCAGCTCCATTTCATCTCTTAGGAGAGAAGCAATATTTTCTAAGGAGGCCCATGTTTGACTAATTAAAGTAGTTGTAAAGGCTTTTTTTTTATTTTATTTTTTTTTTATGTGATCGTGTGCACATTGTGGCATTTAGATTCTTTTTTTTTTAGCAACATTCAAGGGCAAGGAAAAAAAAAAAAAAGCCCAAACTTGCACTTGGAAAGGAGCTTATGGGCATAGTTTGCACATAAATGCATTCCAGTACCTAGAATAAACATTCTAGCCAATAGAAGGAATTTACATGCACACACTTCTAATAAGTCATATGTCTAACTATGTGGAACATGCACAGGTGTACAACATGCACATTCATTTTAAGAGGTAAGTTTCAGGGAAAAAAAAACCCTTACATTTTTGTATTGGCGTATAACACGCATACGCTATTTGCACCCGATTTTCATGGTGAAAGAGTGAGTGTTATACGCCAATAAATACAGTACTTTAATACACCGGTGTGCACGAAGACTTAAAGTGCTCAAACAATGCACCCCCTGGCAAAACTTCATATTCCCCTGCTCTCTAGATCATACTAGTTAAATTGGCATATTTGCCAATCGAGAATATAAAAAAACTGATGGTTGTTGGTGTTCACATCGGAACTGAATGCAGCAATAAATTACATAGTGAATAATGTTTTAGAATGTGTGCTCCGACAGTCCAGAACCACATTTGATCATGTAAAACATTACTTATTACAGACAAAAAAAAAAAAAAAAAAAAAAGGGAAGGACGACACAACAGCTGCCAAGAGGCTGGAAAGCTACCAAGGACAAAAAATAAAAAAATAAAGGAGCCTTTATGTTCACAAACTACAGTACATTTGTTAGTGTTCAAAACACAAAATAGCATGCATAAATCAATTTGCCATATCTATACATACTATAATGCTGGAGCAAAATAAAAAACCAAACTCGTACAAAAAAAAAAAAAAAAAACACACACACACACACACACACACACGACTATTTAGATCTGCCTAACACACAACTGCCAAGTTTTAGAAAATATTGCTTTGATGAGGGAGGTGGTGGTTGAAGGGTGCTAAAGTGCATCGGTGGTTGGAGATATCAACGTGCATATTCTGTATATTCTAATTGTCAAATGCTCAATCTTTGGACCAAAAAGGCCACAATTACAGCAGAAGAGTATACTATCAAACTGCAGACAGGAGAGAGGTTGCAGGCAACGTGCCATTATTTTATAGGCCTTGTTACTATGATGCCAGGTTATATTATCCAGATCATGCTTGTTCTTGTCCTGAGCTTGTACTTTTCCTATTACATCAACCAAAACACGATATTCACCATACAAGATTTTCCTCTCTCAAGACTCAACATTAAAAAAAGCCAAGGATTTTTAAAGGGATTGGTAAAATGTTTGGCTGTACATGCTACATCATACAGGAACACCATTACATAAAAAAATGTTTTTTCAGAGAGCACAACACCTACAAACTGTCTACCCGTTTTAAGTTAAATCGCATCACGCCATACATTCAGATAGCAACAGACCTTTCTAGTATCAAGTGAAAAGAATGAAAAAAAAAAAAATAAAAAACAAGAAATTTGGCCATTATACCTACCAAATTCATGCACACTCCAATTTAATAAACACTAGAGCAGTACAAGTTGCTCTGTAAAAGTTTGGCCTAAAATGCCAATTCTGTTTGTGTAGTATATCAAGGGAGAACATGCAATTAAAATTTTCTCTTGGGTAGATTTTTAGCTAGTTTCAGAGTGATTCAACATGGAGACCCCGACCCCTTACACAATGGGGGGGGGCACTGAGCAGGCAGATGAATGGTCTGTTTCCGCTCCGCTTTTGCAGAGTGGATACAGACACAGCCTGCTCTCCTCTATGGGTGGTCGGCCTGTCCATTTACACCTGACTGCCATATGATAGACAGATGTGGAACAGATTCCCACCCGTCTGCTTTTAGTGGACAAGATCGGATGTTGGTGGGTGTTAATGGACACATGTCCTCCGACTCCCACCACTCCACAGGAGGAGACTGGAGAGTCCGATCAGGTCTGCCTGAAAAACAAAAAGGTGGCCCGATTGCCTTTTTTTCAATAGCGGGCCAAGGTGCAACATGAGCTTCTATAAACCTAAATTGTAAGAGGTGCAAAAAAGGCAACCATGTACAATAAGCTGAACCGACTCCTGGAACGTACTAGATCACTGCCATGTAAGGGGCCATTTTTTTTTAAAGCTGTGCCCTGGGCAGATAAAAAAATAACACACATCTCTGTATTCATTAAAAGATCCCTAAATGTATTAAAGTGAAAGTGCCTGAATTTGACTTTGTATAAGACTTTTGCAGGGTTTGTACAGCAGAGTTCAGAGAAGGGGAGGGAAAAGCAACACAAGTAGCCAATTAGTTGCGACTAAAACTGCAGCAGAGGCAAATCAGCTGCCACGTAGAATTGTGTGGTGTCGTAGTATCAGATCTGTATAAACAAAAATACAAATCCATTATTAGTAAGGGTCTCAATTAAATTTTAAGGAATTTCTATTTCATTTTGTAGAAGTATTGTTCCCCAAACCTCTGGGTGAAGTGTAGATTATTGCTGTGCTCATGGGTGGGGAGGGGAAGAATTTGGCCCACAATTGGGGAAAACAATACAATAGTCACATACTGACAAAGTTATCTGCTAGCAAGTTTTGTAATAGACTAAAAAGATGAAAAAAAAAATACTCGGGTTAAATTTGGCAGCCATAATAAAAAAAACTTACAGGCCACGTGAAAACAAAAAAGGTACATTGGTTTCCATAATAGATGTTACTATAAAAAGCTAATATATCCCTTACATACCATATTTCTCACAACTTCCACATTTTTAAAGTCAGGCAACTGCTTTATTTTTTTATGCCTATGAAACCTAATACGCTAGCTATTCACATGATCACAGCTTTCAGTTCCTGTTTATCCCACACTGTCCTATTAGAGCATCCTTCCAGTTCTGAAGCCCCTCCCAATTTATCACAAAGTAGTTTCTAAGAATAATATATTTTCGATTTTCAGCATGAGCTAGCTATGAAAAATGTAGGTTAGCCGCTTGCCAACCACCTCACGCCGATATAAGTCGGCAGAAGGGCTCATACAGGCAAACTAACGTGTACCTGTACTTTGCCCTTTAAGAGGCAGCCAGCAGGCGGCAAGCAGCAAGCTCCATGAGTCGGGTCGCGGGTCCCGCGGACTCGATCGCCGTGGGAATAGCCACAATCGTCTCACAGAGAGGAAGACCGGGTAGATGCTAATATAAACAAGCATCCCCCCGTTCTGCCTAGTGACAGTGTCACTGATCTCTGCTCCCTGTGATCTGGCGCAGAGATCAGAGACGCGTCACACGTAGCCACGCCCCCCACAGTTAGAATCACTCCCCAGGACATACTTAACCCCTACAGTGCCCCACAGTGGTTAACCCCTACACTGCCAGTGTCATTTACACAGGAATCAGTGCATTTAAATAGCACTGGTTGCTGTATAAATGACAATGGTCCCAAAAGTGTGTCAAAAATGTCCGATGTGTCCGCCATAATGTCGCAGTCATGATAAAGAAAAAAAAAAAAAAAAAAAAAAAGCCATAAAATTATCCCCTATTTTGTAAACGCTATAACTTTTGCGCAAAGCAAACACTTAGAGAATTTTTTTTAATCCAAAAATATAAAGAATACGTATCGGCCTAAACTGAAGGGGGGAAAAAAATAAAATAAAAGGTTTTGATATATTTTTGGGGGATATTTATTATAGCAAAATGTAAAAAATTATGCGTTTTTTTATAGCGCAAAAAAATAAATAAAAAAAAAGGGGGGGGGGGTGATCAAATGGCACTAAAAGAAAGCTCTATTTGTAGGGAGCCACTGCATACGACCGCACGATTGTCAGTTAAAGTGACGCAGTGCCGAATCGCAAAAAGTGCTCTGGTCAGGAAAGGGGTAAATTCTTCCGGGGCTGAAGTGGTTAACAGAATTACCAGAACCTCCATTGCTTACATGCATCAACTAGACAATACACATCAATGATCATAGGAAGACCAAGCTATAGATTGCCTTCAAAGCATGCAAGTAGCACTGGGTATGACACACCAAACTTGCTGGAAACATTTGTAAAAGATTTCCAGTTTGGACCAGGTGACTATGGACAGTATACAGTACACCATACCTGCTTGAAGCCACTCTAGTGATCTCCACTTACTTCTGGGTCTTGTGCTGAGTGCAATGTGAATACATTAGGTGGACAGCTCAGCACAGGCACCATTCTCTAACTAAACAAGGTAGAGAGGCGGGGCGGTGACATACTCTCTACTGAATCCAAGAAGAAAATGATTTGCATTTATTCAGAAAACACAAAGCATTCTCTGAATGGCGCTTGTGCAAAGCAACCCTCCTTCAGTAATCACAATGCATCAGACCAACCACTCAGCACAGGATCCGGAAGCAAGTGGAGATCATTGGCGTAGTGGTCTATATCCGTGATTTTTAGCTTCAAGGGCCATTAAAAGTCAGTCAGTTATGGTATATACATAGTTACATTGGTGCAAGCTGGACCCAACTATGTTAAAAAAAACAAAAAAAAAACAAAAAACAAAAAACCCCCAACACACTGGCATGGCTGGAATTCTTTAAGACAGACACTTATTTAAACTTTGTAAACAAGAACAACAAAATGATTAACCAAGTGTGGTCCACTTCTGCTTATCAAAGAAGGCAAAATAAAAATAGGTCCCTCAGCAAATCTGGGAGGCAAAGGATTAATTCCAAGGCATTCTTGGTAAAACATGTGACAATCTGTGGTCAGCCTTAGATGTTTGGAGTGTCTACAGCAGGATGAAGCTATAAAAATGAACAAACCAACTCACCTTTTATTAACTGGCTTTTCATCTTTTTCATATGGCTTCACAAACCATTTCCCAATCCGCACAAAGTTACGGTTATTTAAACATCTCTCCAGCAAATTGTGGATAGCCTTGAATAGCAGAGTACGACAGTCATAGGAAAGACCATTCTCCCAAATTCCATCTTCCTCCACTGTTGAAAAGAAAAAAAACATGTATTCGGTTAATTGTAAAAAGGTAAGCATGAGCATGGCAAGTGGTGATAACATTCTAAAAATAATCGCTTCAGATATTAGATCAGTAGCATTTCCCTTAAATGCAAAACCCCAGGCAGAAGATGCAATTTTTGATATGAAAAGTTACCTCTAATATATTTACCCCACATAAAGATCACGGCTGTGTGTTGTAAAAGTTGTGCCATCATAAAATGTCCGAAAGTACAGCAGGCTCCATACTACCAGAGCTACAACTCTTTCTTATTCACCCAGTAGCAGAACTAACAGGGTCACACTTATAAAAAAAAAGCCACTGTAGTCCCTTTTGTCTTTTAAATAAATAAACATTTGATCTGATGATATTTCCTAGATTCAAACTCCAATAGTATATCTCTTCTGTCTTATTCTCAGAGTGGATTATATATTATATTCCCTAATCATATAGCTGGTTATTTATATTACCACTGCATAGAGATATTTAAGAATAAATTGCCTTTTTTTAAGCTTTACATCTTAATTCAATTATACAAATTTTTTTGTTAAGGCTATTAACCAAGCAAAACAATAAATCAACCAACTAATCGATTATAAAAATAATCGATAGTTGCAGCCCTAATTGTATGTATAGCACTTTTATCACTCGGGAGAAGAAAATCGGTTTACAGTGAAGCAAATTATAATTTTTTTTTTTTTTTTTTTTGAAAGAATCAGCTTGTGTGTAGACCATGCAGTGAAAGGCCCATTTTAGTTATCTAATATTTGAGGACATATAGGTGGACAGGCTAAAAAAAAAACATTGTAGCCGTCATATTAATACCCATATTTAAAGCGGGAGTCCACCGGGACTGCGCGTTTTTTTTTTTTTTAAAGCCAGCAGCTACCAATACTGCAGCTGCTGGCTTTTAAAATAGTGACACTTACCTGTCCAGCGCGCCCGCGATGTCGGCACCCGAAGCCGATCGCTAGGTCGTCTGTCGGGTCCTGCCGCCGCCATCTTGGGTATGGGAATCAGGAAATGGAGCCTTTCGGCTTCATTTCCCGGTTCCCTACTGCGCATGCGCGAGCCGCGCTGCGCAATGAGGACGGTCCCCGCTGCCTCTGGGAGCTGTGTGTTTCCCAGCAGGCAGCGGGGCACTTGCTGAAGGGGGCGGGCACTTGCGGAAAGGGGCGTAACATACGCCCCTTTCCGCAGAGAGCTAGCCCGGAAGTGGGTGCAGTTACCTGGATTATCCAGGTAACTGCACCCCCCTCCCCCCTGAAAGGTGCCAATTGTGGCGCCGGAGGGGGGGGGAATCCGATGAGCGGAAGGTCCATTTTAGGGTGGACCTCCGCTTTAAATGCGATTGTCCAAGCTATTAAAGTATTGTTTAAATAAATAGTTAATTTGGACCAAGCTGGTCCAAACTATTATCTTCACTACTAGATGAGCACTGTATAAAATGGTGTGTAGCCATATATATATATATTTCAAAGTTAATTCCATTTCTAAGAACTAGATTAAAGTTACATACACAAACGAATGCATGAATAAAGACAGATGACAAGTGCTTTACATATTAAATGGATAAACACAAATACTATGTCAATAAGTCAAAACCCAAGAACACTCATTAACCACTTATGGACAGCCCATTGCAGTTTTACGTTGGCTGTTTGAAGGAGGAGATTATTACGGAAGCAACTCGCTGCCATAATCCCGGTATCCTCCTTTTCAGCAGGCAGTCCGCTACAAGATAAAAAATGCCAGCAGCGGCGGAGGGGGGGATCGCGGTCTTTTGCTGGCTCAATATGGAGGCGAGTGAGGGGGGGAAGATGGTCCCCACCCGTCTTCATACGTTTGCTGGGCAGGAGCGACATCAAAGCGTCACTTCTGCCCACAGCTCATAAAAAGGGCCTTTTTTTAATGACATTTATTATTTTATCTTTTCTATTGCATCTTAATACGAGATCTGAGGTCTTTTTGACCCTAGATCTCATGTTTAAGGAGGTCCTGTCTGTCATGCTTTTTTCTATTACAAGGGATGTTTACATTCCTTGTAATAGGAATAAGGGTGACTTTTTTTTTCACTGTTTAAAAAGGAAAATAAGATTTTTTTTCTTTCACGCACCCCGTCGAGCTTGCGCACAGAAGCGAACACGTGAGGTATCACCGCGATCGGTAGAGCGAGAGCAATA
This sequence comes from Lithobates pipiens, assembly GCF_037356315.1. Taxonomy (NCBI): domain Eukaryota; kingdom Metazoa; phylum Chordata; class Amphibia; order Anura; family Ranidae; genus Lithobates; species Lithobates pipiens. Next base: position 369,790,413 of record NW_027507748.1, on the reverse strand, counting down.
ATTCTAGCCCTAGACCTCCTCTAACATAAAACATGCAACTTGTATCATTTTTTTAAATGTCGCCTATGGAGATTAAGGGTAAAAGTTTGTCGCCATTCCACAAGCGGGCGCAATTTTGAAGTGCGACATGTTAGGCATCATTTGATACGGTTGTCTTCTTTTTATTTTTTTTTTTACATTAAAAAGTAAGTGTGCTTGTAAGACTGCTGCTAAAATACGGTGTGATAAAAGTATTGCAATGACCTCCATTTTATTCTCCAGGTTTTGGGCTTTGGGGGGTTCAAAGTAATTTTCTAGCAAAAATAAATAAATAAAAGGGGGGGGCTTGGCCCTTAAGTGGTTAAAGTTTAAAAGAAGCTATGCCTACAAGATGAAAAAGTCTTAACACCTTTTAAAGGATTCCATTCTGTTTTTTATGTTGCTTTACTACACAAGCTGTGGGGAGAACACAGTATGCAGGTAAAGTCTACTGCATGTGTTCAAGCATATGAAAAATATATACCGCCACATAATCCTGGGAGGGAGCGGCTGGTTTACCTAACATTCACCTATTCACATATCAAATCAAAGAGGGAATGGCAGAAGGAGTTGGTGCCCAGAAGGGCACAAAGAATTATGATTTCTCTTTCTTTGTTCTATGCCCGTAAGGCTATTCTGTTGTGTTGGAAGAGACCAGAGCCGCCCACGGTGTCATTCTGGAAAAGTATAATTAACAAATCACTACCAATGTATAAAGCTACCTACTTGAGTAGGGGATGCCCCAAAAAATTTGAGAAAGTGTGGCAATGTTGGCTAGATGCTAAAGATACTGTGAATTAATCCATTGTGATGGGGCTGGGTTTTGATTTCAAGCTTGCTATACTGGGCGGAGGAGTGATACGAGTATGGTATTTTTCTGTATGCGGGTTGGACGGTACTGTCATGGATGTTTTGGACATGTAATTTTGGTATAGTTGGGAATATGGAACGAGATTTAGTATTGGTTGGAAGGCTGCACAGGGGATTAAAGGGGGGGGGGGGGGGTTGGTACATGTGTGTTGTACTGTATGTGTTGATAAAACTGTTAATAAATAAAACTTAAAAAAAAAAAAAAAAAAAAAAAAAAAGAAGAAGAGGGAATGGTAACAGTCTTAAAGCGGTTCTTCACCCTAAAGGGGAAGTTCCGCTAATCTGATCCCTCCCCCCTCCGGTGCCACAATTGGCACCTTTCAGGGGGGAGGGGGGTGCAGTTACCTGGATAACCCAGGTAACTGCACCCACTTCCGGCCAGACCCCCGCAGATGCTCCGCCCCCCCCGTTGTGTTCTGGGAAACACACAGTTCCCAGAGACACAGCGGGGGACCATAAGAGACGCGCAGCGCGACTCGCGCATGCGCAGTAGGGAACCGGGCAGTGAAGCCGTCATGTTTCACTTCCCGATTCCCTGACAGAGGATGGCGGCGGTGGCAGCAGCGAGACGAGCGATCGCTCGTCATCTGCCGCCGACATCGCTGGACCCTGGGACAGGTAAGTGTGATTTTATTAAAAGTCAGCAGCTGCAATATTAGTAGCTGCTGGCTTTTAATATATATATATATTTTTTTTTTTTTTTTTTTTTTTTTAGGTGCAGCTCCTCTTTAACCACTTGCTTACTGGGCACTTAAACCCCCCTCAGTCCCAGACCAATTTTCAGCTTTCAGCGCTGATGCACTTTGAATGACAATTGCGTGGGCATACAACACTGTACCCAAATGAAATTTTTATAATTTTTTTTCCCACAAATAGAGCTTTCTTTTGGTGGTATTTAGTTACAGCTCGGAGTTTTATTTTTTGCTAAACAAACAAAAAAAAGATGCAAAAAAAAAAAAAAAAATCATGTTTTAATAGTTTGTTATAAAATTTTGCAAACGGGTCATTTTTCTCCTTCACTGAAGTGCGCTGATTAGGCGGCACTGATAGGCACAGATAAGGCGGCACTGATGGGCACAGATAAGATGGCACGGATGGGTGGCACGGATGGGCACTGATAGGTACCACTGATAGATGGGACTGATGGGCATTGATGGGCGGCACTGCTGGGCACTGGTAGATGACACTGATGGGCACGGATATGTGGCACTGGGGTGCAGCACCTTTGAGGCAGATTGTGGGCACTGTGGGTGGCACTGCTGGGTGGCACTATGGGCACTGCTGGGTGGCACTGACGGGGGGCACTTACTTTTAATAAGTGTGGCACTGCAGGGGGCAGGTGGGCACTGGCAGGGGGCAGGTGGGCGCTAGCAGGGCTGGCCGCCGGTGATCGGCTTTTTTTTTTTCGCCTCGCGCTGTCAGCGTGGAGGAGGAATAATAGCCGATTACCGGCTCCGTTATATCACATGATCAGCCGTCATTGGCTGACAGCTGATCACATGATAAGGGGTCGGGATCGACCCCTTGCACGGATCGGTGATCAGGCGAGTCTCATGGATTCGCCGATCACGGGGCACGCAGGCTGCTCGTACACGTGACGTCGTCTATTGACGTCGTCCCGGAAAAGGAGATCCGTGCTGTAGCCGTCATTTGGCTATAGCGCGGATCTCAAGTGGTTAAGAAAAAAAAACAATTTTCACAGCTTCAGGCATTTTTATTTAGCCAATTTATGCGGGAGAGGGAGAGGCTACTTGAGCGTTTTTCTGTTAAAGTCAGGCATTTCTATAGAAGTCTATGGGGCCAAAAAAGCAGCTCACATACTTTGAGCTTTAGGCATTTTGCTTCAGTTGACAAAAACAATCATATTTGAAGAGGTACCTTTGAATTGAATGGGATTTTGCTTGTTGGGCGTTTTGGAACTTTTGAGATGAGCGTTCTACGAGCTGAAAATGCTCAGGAATGAATGCAGCCTTAAAGAGGAACTGCAGTCTGCTCACATAATATATTTTGATTCTGTACTTGCCAAACATGCTGCAGAAATCTCCCCCCCACCGAGTCTGGCTGCATCCATTTTAACTGTGGCCAGCTGAAGCTGCTGCCTGATGACTTCCTGGATTTACACTACCACACATCTGCAGCTCTGAAGCACTCATTGGCCCTCTTCGGAATCACCCCCCCCCCCTTCCTGCCAAATTCTCACGAAAGAGTGAGCTGTGCACAAATGTCATAAGTCTAGGATTTTTACCAGACAAGAAACACAAAGTGGGCTGTATAGAAAGGGATTTACTAGCAGAAAAAATAATGTTTACTATCCAAAATTAAAACAAGGGCAGAAGATTTAATAGATGGAAAGTTGAAGAAAAAATAAAAAATAAAAATGACTAAAGGTTCGCGTTAAGGCTTCTTTTCCTTCATTTCTACTGGACAATGTGGCAACAATTCCTTTGCTATAGGGTGGCAAATAAAAACACTATCTATAGAGAAGCGTAGTTACCTTAGGACAGGGAGTTAGAACTACAGAACAGCATCCTAGAAAATCAGATGCAGGTGCCCGATGCTGAAAAGCCCAAGGAGAATTAACAGATCTGGCAGTGTGCCCTAAGGAAGGAACTATATCAGCTTTTGACAATAACTTGCCTAAAACTAGGAATGGTAGAGCAAGAGGCAGGGGAGACCCTTGTGGGAGCCCTCAGGTGCCATAAACAGGGACTCCAATTTCTGAGTGAAAAGTAGTAGCCAAGAAGTTAAACTCCCACAGCATGCACTGCATCCAGGCAGTGCAAGGAAATTTCCTTTCAATTCTTTGAAGCAGGATATTTACAGAAGAAAGCAGAGAGCACCTTTGGCAGAAAACATCTTTACCCTTAAGACAATCTAATACTTGTGCAATATTAATAAAGGCTCCTTACACGAGAAGGCTGCAACTCATTCTTCTCAGAGGTGATAGCCACAAGGACACCTTACAGGAAATGTTAGAAAAGGGAATACCCCTGATGGGTTCAAAGTACAGCTTCTAAAGGAGATGAGAAAACCAGATTGAGGAGAAGAGAGATTAAAGATGTGAGCTACTCCCTGAACAAGGGCCTTAACTAGAAAGGAGAGGCCAAAAGGTGTAAAGTAGGCTAGACAAAGCAGAGGATTTGTTCCTTAATGGTACTCAATGCTAAATTGCTCGTCCAGGCCAGACTGGTCAAAAGACAAATACATCCCATGAGCACTTTCTAGAATGAAAATTCCTTAATTCATACCAAGCAAAGTAGGTTTCAGGTGCGAAGTCAACTTTTATAGCTTTCAAAAGGATAGAAATGGCAGAATCTGAAAAGCCCCAGTCCCTTAGGATTATGGCTTCAATTCATTATGCCAATGACTGAGCAGCAGGATGGAACACTGACCCTTGGGACTGAAGGTCCAAAAGATGCAGTAGGACCCAGGGAGCATATTCAAGGAGCACACGTATGTTCGGGTACCAAGTCCCCCTGGCCAAGTCGATGAAGCGAGGCGCAACTGCCGCATTGATTTAGGCCACAGCTGTGGAATTGTTTAACTGTATTCTTGCCAAGTGACCTCACAATAGAGAAGTCCAGTGTTAAGGGATAACCAAATCACCCCAAATTCCATAATGGTAATAGGCAAGCGAGCCTCCTGCTACAACCAAATCCCCGAAGGTGTTCACAACTACTCCAAAGCCTGATTGGCTGGCATCCATTGTAAGATACCATCCATAACTTATGGACTACAGAGAGAACCGTTTCCCCAATCGCAGCATGGAATTAGAAATTCACCACATTAGGAAAAAGTCTGGCCTTGGGGTTCAGAAGCATCAGGAGGAAAGGACATGATGCCTAAATCTAGGGCTTCCTCTTGCCCAAAAGGGCCAAGGCATAAGGAGACGGAAATTCATGTCCAGCGCTGGACCCAGGGACAGGTACTTGTGAGAATGGTTCAGCAATGGATCTGTAGGTTGAGGAACCAACTGATTCTTTCCTGAACCTGTACCATCTGTTGAATACATGCTCCTTGTCAGCTAGCATTCCTTTAAATGGGGATCTTCTGTGTTGCTTACAACACAGATGCTCTGGGAATAGAACACAACACAGGCGCAACTTGGGCAAGCAACTTGAAGACCTAGGGGGTCTGGAAGGGGTCAAAATGGTGACAGATTGGTAATGCTGATCACCTACATGATGCAGATAGTGTTGATAATAGGAGAATGTGCAGATTGGATTCAACGGACATCTAGGATGCCGAAAAAAATCCCACAGAAGTTGGGGGCCTCTATTAGCATGGCATTTTACACACACACACACACACACACACACACACACACACACACACACACACCTTCAGAACCCAGAGGAAGGGGGTCTAAAGTCTTCAAATCCAGAATGGGCCAAAATTATCCCATTCAGTTTTAGAATCAGATGGTAAAAACCCCTAAAAGCATTCTGGGAGGTACAGGGGTAATGACCCTCTAGCTCAAAAGCGATTAGACAGCTGAACGCAAACGCATCCACCAAGACCAGTAAGGAGACAAAATTGAACATGAAGAGGGGAGGCAGAACACAAAAAAGCAGTTTAACTCGAGAAATAATACTCTGGCATCTGAGAGGTTCTGAAACCAGAAAGCAGAATAGGCCAAGGCAGCCAAGAGCCACATTCAGAAGTGGGGTCACCCCGTCACCTTGCTGAGGACTTGGCTTCAATATGCCCGGTTTAGAAGATCATGTCTTTTTGTGAAAGTGTATTCCTGTCTAAGACTTGGAATTGGAAGACTTAAAAATAAAAAAAAGGGACAAGAGACCAATTCTAACCTAATAGGAGGGAGACCTATTTGTGGATGTACAAGCCTTTTTCTTCTGGGGAAGGAGAATATCCTTAACCAATCCCCAGACCCTCCAACATGATCTTCTTGATGTATTTTTTCCCCAAGGAGGGATTAAACAGGTGTTTGCTTTTGAAGTGCTCAAGGCATTTTTTGCAGGGGAGTTCAGCTGATCAGCATTTAAGTCAGAGAATTCTGCACATGTGTACGGAGAGAAGGCCCATCCTAGAAAGGCAGAAGGCGAAAGTTCTAGCAGACTATGAACAGAGGAGTCTGCATTACTGGAGCGGGGATTGAGCCAAGCACTTAGTCCAGACAACAATGGTCTAAAACTGGCACAGAAAGCACAGACAGCTTCAATGAGGCCACTAACCTCTTATTTACAGGATCTTAAAACTCATGGATTATCCAGCACTGGGATTAAATGTTAAGGAAGAAAATGGCTGAATCTACAGCAGATTGGGATACCGATATCGCAAAATATGTATGGAGAGAAAATCTTCTCTAGGTGTGGTCAATCACCATAGAGGAAAGGCTCAACCAGTGTATGATCCAGAAAGGTCTTAGCTGGTATTGGGTTATTTAGGGACTCCATACTAGACAACTTCTGTCAAGCAGACTCCGGGTGTTCAAACAGGAGCATATGGTTTGTGTAGTTTTAGAGAGATTTCATAGCAGGTGCATCACGATCAGATGCCTCAGAGGGTGAGGATTCTATCCTAGCAGGCGCCACCTTTTCTGGTACCAGGTCTGAAGGGTCAAAAGACTGAAGTTGCAGGTGAGGTAGAAGGGGGCATGGCCACGACCCTGGAATGCGGAGACCTCAACAAGGACAGAAATGGGGGATAGGAACCAAGAGATGCCACTTAGCCAGTGTCCTGAATCCAAAGAGGAAGGAGCACGGTGTGTAGCAACTAGAGGTTGACCGATATAATCGGCCGATATTTGGCGTTTTTTAATTAATCGGCATGGGCCGATTGTGCTGTTAAAAAAGGCAGATGATATCTTCCGCACGACTTGCAAATGACTTCTGTAATAGAAGTCAATGCAAGTTGTGTGAAGACATCAGTGAAGCGACTTGTTTACTCTATGGGCAGTCTGCCAAGAAAAGAGCAACAAGATACAATGTTTACAGTTCTGAATGAATTCAACTGTGTGTAGAGTTCTCAGTTTAACCATTTAAAGACAATCTTTTCTGACACTTGATGCTTGCAAATAAAAATCCTGTATTTTCTGCTGGAAAATCACTTAGAACCCCCAAAAATTATTTTTTAGCAGAGATCCTAGGGAATAAAATAGCGGTTGTTGCAATATTTTATGTCACACGGCATTTGCGCAGCGGTCTTTCAAACGCAATTTTTTTTTGAAAAAAAAAAAAAAAAATACACTAATGATAAAAAAAGAAAAAAAAAAACAAACACACACAAACACACAACAGTAAAGTTAGCCCTTTTTTTTCATCCAAAAGATTAAATATATATTTTTTTTATCTAAATTATACATACAAGTGAACCGATTGGATGCTCGTTTTGTTTAATAAATGTAAGAAATTTTCTTTATTACTTAAGGCTGCTTTCACACTGGAGCAGGCAGGCGTTGACGGTAAAACGCTGCCAGTTTTAGCAGCGCTTTACCATCATTTTAGCGGCGCTATTCGGCTGCTAGCAGGGCACTTATAATCCAGCTAGCGGCAGAGGAAGGGGTTAAATGTGCCCGTGAAGCTTTGCTGGCAAATCACATTGCAGGCGCCCATTCATTTCAATGGGCAGGAGTGGTGGAGGAGCGGTATACACCACTCCAAAGATGCTGCTTGCTTTTTTAACGTCCTGCCAGAGTATCACCTCAGTGTGAAAGCACTCAGGCTTCCACACAGACTGCAGGGGAGCCGTTTTGCAGGCGCTATTTTTAGCCCAAAAGCGACTGAAAAACGCCCCAGTGTGAAAAGGTGTTTAACTGTTCGATTTTATGAGATGAAGGGGGAAAAAAAATAATAAAAAAAACAAAAAATAAATCGGCATCATATATCTGCCACGGCGATTTCTAAATATCGGCATCGGCCAGAGAAAAACCCATGTCGGTCGACCTCTAGTAGTAACTATCCTCAAAGCAAGCCAGCACATGCTCAGAAAGTGCTTAAAAAAGGCAGAGCAGGCTCAGTACAGCACCATAAAAAAAGGCAAACAGTGCTACAGTGCCACCACCAGGTGCCCTCTGGCAGGACAAGGAAAAACAGGTGCCAAAGCCATGAAACCCTAAAAGGTCGACCGATATGGGTTTTTGGCCGATGCCGATATTTAGAAATCGCCGTGGCCGATATATGATGCCGATTTATTTATTTTCCCCCTTCACCTTTTATGGACAGCAGTCTCAGGACATCTCAAAAAAGCGGAATAAAATGAACACCCTGGAAGAATGTTAAAAGGACTTCTGCCCCACACCAAAATTCAGCAGCAGGATAAAAAACACAGGGGTTTAACCCTATTCAGGCTTCACCCTCCACAGTGGGCATAAGCAGAGGGGTTTTCAGAGACAGGCTTCGCACCAGGCAGACCACCGCTCTGGACCTGTAAAGCACTCTGTGGCTCTATTCGCACACTGCACTACGTGCCAAGGAGCACTCATGGCATGATCCAGTATAAAGCAACATTACAGGTGGGGCCTGCATATGGTCCCCAAGGCTCTTCCAATAAGTCCACAAACACAGAATCTACATAAAAAGCCACAGTAGCCTAATCATGAAAGAAAAAACAGCCACGTAAAAGGGTAAGCTTGTCTCAGTCGAGAAGTCCATCAGCAAAAGACAGAAGATAGATATCTATATCTCTAAATAAATAATATATATATATATATATATATATATATATATATATATATATATATATATATATATATATATATATATATATATATATATATATATATATATATATATATATATATATATATATATATATATATAGGTTCCAATTAATTCTAGCAAAAAATATTTTATACTTTACTATACTTTAAGTGGTTAAACTTCCTGCATTTACAGTTGTTAAAAACTTGGCAGACTACCCGGATTTTCTCTTTACACACTGTGTATCCCTTTGATCTAAGAAGGAAGAGTTATGCCAGCCATACATGGTTCGAATTTCGAAATAATGTTCTTTCGAAAATCGTATCTAAGAATTTTCGTATGAATTTCGCACCATTAGTGGGCTGTAGCAACAGCAGATTTTCGTGTGGAAATCAAATTTGAGAAATTGGACATGTTGGAAATTTTTTGAAAAACAAACGATTTTCTAATCAATGAGAAGAATTGTTGGAGATATGTAATAAGAAAAGAAAAATTTAGAGAGAAAAGAAGAAGATTCCCGGTCACGAAAATTCTTTTCTGTAGCAACATGAGGTGAAATTGAAGGCACGAATTGTCCGATTTTGAAAATAATTTTTTTTCGAAATTCGACCATGTATGGCCTGCATTAGTTACAATGTTTCATGTTAAAAACTTGGCAGACTGCCCAGAGGTTTTCTTTTGACAGCTGAGAGCAGATAAGTCTCTCCACTTGTTTTATGAAAGAATGGTCACACTCTGCAATAGAGATTGTCAGGGGGTTGAATCCAGAGTCATTATTTGTGCAGCTCTAGCTAGTATGCAATGCATACTAGCCCATTATGCTTTTACTTTGCAGGGGAATAAAGAGGAAGTAAAAACCATCAGGGTTTACTCTTTAAAAAAAAAAAATAATAATAATAATAATAATAATAATAATAATAATAATAATAATAATAATAATAATAATGAATATTTATGCCTGATGAGGATTGGCTACTTTTAAACTGATTTTTATTTTTTTTTAAGACTGGTCCAGCTTTCCCCCTTTTGGTAACTTTTTTTTTTTAAATCCCAAATCCTACAAAGCCTGTACATGGAGTGTTGTAAAGCTTCCAAACAATCCCTTTTGGGGGGCCATCAGCACTGTTCTGGAGTTAATTTAAGAGCCCGTTAACCCCACTCCCCGGGCCAGCATGTGAACATGCACCTCCTCCACTTTCAGATCAAGAGGACATTAGTTCCAAACAGTGTGCCAGCTGGAAAAAAATAAATAAAAAAAGTATTGTACCAATTGTACTGCGACTGTGCTACCAGGAGTCCTTAAAAGGAGAAGTAGGGGCAAAGATTTGGCCCCATATCTCCTGGGGATCAATTTAAAGTTCTTATTTTAACCGATACCCTGATGAAGGGGGGAGGGTCACTGATCCCGAAACGCATTAGCGGTTTTTACTAAAATCAAATAAATTCATTTGGGCTAGTGTCCTTTGGACTGGTGCTCCTTGCTGAGCATTTTGTCTGGGTGACTATTGTCACAAAGTGATTTGTAATTCCAAATTTCAGAACTGTCAACAGAACAAGAGGTGAGGTTAAATCTTTCAATAGGGACAGTTTTTCTGACAAGTATATAAGAGAGGAATTCCCACTTTGAATCAAATGTCAACTGCAGGTTTAGCGGCAGCTAGCAGAGGAATGAGCAAACCCACATAATCTGAATCCTACCTAATAGGTTACCGTATATGTGAAACATTATAGGTAATCTGAGGTTTTGATGTTAGACAGATGAAAAACCTGGCAAGCTTCATAAAAGTTATGCAACATTAAGGCCAGTTGCACACCAATGTAATAAGTTACTGATGTGTATGCACAAGCTCTTTTTGACATTAAGAGCCTTAAAAAATTCTGTAAAAACCATACTAAAGTGCACATATACTTGTAAAATTCTTCTTCATTGTCAGTTTGCATTAAAAACGCACATATAACATGTGTATAGATGCTTAAGCGTATCAAATTACTGCACTTAAAAACATACAAATGTTCTATTTAGAGCTGAAACAACTAATCAGCATAATGAAAATAGTTGTCAATTATTTTCATAATCAATTAGTTGGTTGGCCTGCATACAGAATAGAGGTCGACCGATATGGGTTTTTCTCTGGCCATTGCCGATATTTAGAAATCATGGCGGCCGATATAGGATGCCGATTTTTTTTTTTTTTTTTTGTTTTAATCCACCTTCATTTCATAAAACCTAATGGACACCTTTCCCACTGGGGCGTTTTTTTTAGGCGTTTTTGGGCTAAAAAATAGCGCCTGTAAAGTGCCTGCAAAACGGCTCCCCTGCAGTCTGTGTGAAAGACAGAGTGCTTTCACAACTTTCACACTGAAGCGATGCGCTGGCAGGATGTAAAAAAATAAATAAATAAATAAAGTCCTGCAAGCAGCACGTTTGGAGTGGTGTATACCGCTCCTCCACCACTCCTGCCTATTGATATTAATGGGCACCACTGCCGAAGCGCATGCAATGCGATTTGGCAGCGGTGCTTCACGGGCGCATTTAACCTCTTCTTTGGCCGCTAGCTGGGTTATATGCGCCCCACTAACAGCCGAATAGCACCGCTAAAATGATGGCAAAGCGCTGCTAAAACTAGCAGCATTTTACCATCAACATCTGTCTGCTCCAGTGTGAAAGCAGCCTATAAAATAAAAACAGATAGTCAAAACTTTTGGATGAAAAAAATAAAATAAAAAATGGGCTAACTTTACTGTTTTAAGGTTTTTTGTTCTTTTTTCAAAATCATTTAGTGCATTTTTTCCCCCCCAAAAAAATGCATTTGAAAGACCTCTGCGCAAATGCCGTGCGACATAAAATGTTGCAACAACAGCTATTTTATTCCCTAGGATCTCTGCTAAAAAAAAAATATATATAATTTTTTGGGGGTCCAAGTGATTTTCTGGCAGAAAATACAGGACTTTTACTTGTAAGCAACAAGTGTCTGAAAAGATTTAGTCTATAAATGGTTAAACTGAGAACTCTACACACTGAGATGAGTTCATTCATTCAAGTGTAAACATTGTATCTTTTTGCTCTTTTCTTGGCAGACTGCCCAGAGAGGAAACAAGTGGTTTCTATGTAGACTCAGGCAACTTACACTTACTTCTATTAGGCCCCTTTCACACATGCGGACAGTATGTCCGTATTTCATCCATCCGTTTGCGGATGAAATACGGACATACATGCATCCCTATGGGATAGCGGGTGTCTGCGGATTGTCCGCCTCCGCAACTGTCCGATTCTGTAGATGGAGGAAAATCCTATTTTTCTATCCGTCTGCAGAGCGGATCAGATGAACACGGACAGACGGTCCATGCTCATCCGATCCCCATAGAGGAGAGCGGAGAGCCGACAGGGCGGTCCCTGCACAGTGTGCAGAGACCGCCCTGTCCGCCGCCAGCTCAGCGGGGACAACGGAGCGATCCCCGCTGAGCGAGCGGATCATCACGGGGCAGATCATTACTGATCTGTAAGGCCCCATTCTGTAAGGCCCCTTTCACATGGGGCGGATCATTACTGATCCGCCCCGTGTGAAAGGGGCCTTACAGAAGTCATTTCCAAGTCGCGCTGTTCTAAATCAGGCTTTTTATCAGCTCAATCGGCCTATGCCGATTAATTAAAAAACAGCAAATATCGGCCGACATATAGGTTGACCTCTAATACAGAATGCATTATTTTTGTACATATCAGAAAATGCAGCTCACGGTAGACCGTTCATACATGCCAGTAAGTGCCTGAGAACTTGTGAATGTGTGAGGAGCAATGCCTCATGGGACATGTAGTCCTGGGCAGGAGAAAGAAGCGTGTGATATAAAAAGACAGACTTTTTTTTTTTTTTTACACCATTTTATAGGGGCGCTCTATACTATACTTTACGGCTTGCTATAGGGGCACTCTGAAGGCAGGAGGAGCCAGAAGCACCGGTGGGGGACCCCAGAAGAGGAGAATCAGGGCTGCTCTGTGCAAAACCCTTACACAGAGTAGGCAAGTGAAACTTTTTTTTTTTATTTAAAACAAAAAGGCAATGTTTACTAGGGGTGCAACGGATTAAAAAAAAAAAAAAAAAAAAAAAAAAAAAAAACTCACTGATTGGATTGTTCCTCGGATCAGAGTCACGGATCAGATCATTTTTTGGATCGGCAAATAACTGAATTTGCAAAAACCTGTGAAAATTCCAGCACCATATAGTCCCCACTGTAATATTCACAATCTCCCCATTGTAATGAACATCTCCTCCCACTGTATTATTGGCAGAGTATGGCTGGCTATTGCAGAGTATCGGCAGGGTATGGAGGGATGACTGTCACAGAGCAGCGCTGTGGGCACTACAGATCCGGGCCACAGCGCTGCTTCCATCCGATCTCTCCCCTCCACTGTACAGATCAGTACAGAGAGAGGAACTGGCGTCATGACGCAGGTTTAAAAGTGATCGCTCCGTCATTTGATGGAGCGATCATGTTGTAAACGGCCTGGGTGTAGAAAGAAGGCCGCCGCTTTGGAGCTAGGCCGAAGCCGCGGCCTTTCCTAAGGGCTGACCCATTCGGATCACGGATTGGTGACGATCCGTTGCACCCCTAATGTTTACAATGACTTTAAGGGCTCTGTGCAGGGAAGATCACCTTCTGAACCCAGAGAAGGTGGAGGCCAAGACTGGAGGTAATAGAAAGGATTACAATTACATTTAAAGTAAAAATGTACTAGTATTTTGCATTATATTTAAAATGATTACATCCATGAAAAAAAAGTCTTGGCCTTCAGTTCTACTTTAATATAAAAGGGTTTATGTTCCATCCTGTATGTATCTTCATGTCTGACTACCAGTTAAAACACCCCTTATTGCCTACTTATGGGGATAATATATTAAGTGTGTGTAATATTACACACACACACATTCATATTCCTACCTTTTGTTATTCTGAAATCACTTTTTATTTGTTCCTCTGTGCTGAGTGGGTCTAATGGGAGTGGTTTCATAATTATCAGTCACCTGCAGAACACTAATGAGGGAAGCTGCAGGGCCTGCATGCCTTTAGACGTGTTTCTATTGGGAGAAGCTCACCAAAAAGGAAATTTTTGTTGCAGTGGATAGCTGAAATCTGACTTGTATCTTAGACAGAGTTCTGGGAAAATCAGTGAGCCAATCACACACGCAGAAAATGTTTTTTTTTTTGGGGGGGGGGGGGGGGTCAGTACACATTCTGTTCTCATCACTGATCTTTATGCTTTTGTGTGCATTATTCCATAGACTGCAATGCATCTATATTCAAATAAAAAATAAAAAAAGTGAACAAAAAAAAAAAGAAGTACAAGATGCCCAAAACCTTAGATATCAGTTCAATACAGTAAAGTGGATGTAAACCCGGAAAAAAAAAAAAATAAATAAAAATGTAAGGCTTGCACAGTATAGTATTTCATGTCATCTGTGCCCAGCCTTGCCACAAGGAGTTAATCCGTCTCTGACAGACACACAGAAATAGGAGTCAGTTCCTCCCCCCCTTGCTGTGAGTGACAGGTGATTTACATATCTCATGCAAAAGCCTGAGAAATAAATTCAGTGTACTTCAGATCCCTTCCTCCTTTCTTCTCTAGCTCTCCCAGGATTGGCTGCTCCACACCTCAGTATGTCCAATTATGCTGAACTCACATGGAGACTTTTCTGGGTTTTGACTGGATGCTCGTGATCATAGCAGAAGTTCAGTGTAAGGAATATACAGGAGAAAATGCATATTGACAAGGGGACTGTAGAGGTAGGCGGGGAGTCTGACATCATGACTCCACCCACCAAGCTCCAGACAACAGACTCACCCACAGAATCTGCAGTTTTTCAGGTCTTATAACAGACAGAGGGGAGACATTTGACAGGTAAGGATACATGCAGGAGGCGTGTATATCCTTATAGATAACCAATATAGCAGTAGTTTAAAGTGGATGCAAACCCACTCTCATCCTTCCTAATGCGTTTTCCACAAGGTGTATGGCTAAAAGCTTGAAACATTTAAAAGTTATTGTAAAATGCTTTTGTATGGAGCACCCCTGCAAGGTAAATCCCCCCCCCCCCCCACGAAGAGCGCTACTCCTAGGGGGTTATCTGGATGTGGGGGAGGAGCTGCCAAGGGACACAAGAAGAGGTGGTTTGGGGCCACTCTGTGCAAAACAAGCTGCACAGTGAGTGGAGGCAAGTATATGTTATTTTAAAGAAAAAAAATAAATAAAAAAATAACCTTACAATCACATTAACCCTGTACCATTTATTTGCGTATAAATAAAAGCTATGTTAGCAGATGTTATCTTACTTAAAATTCTCACTGTTAAATATGGCATGTTACACTGCAAGGAAACCTCTGTAAAGGGTTCCATATACTGTTAGGCACTGAAATATGGGCACAGGCCACGAATTATACAGAACAGTTCCTAGTTTCAGTCATATTTGGAAGTTATGGCCCCCAACACACTTAAAAGCATTATGAACCTTAATATCTCCAGCTTGTTTTTCACTGGCATAAGTAGTGCATTTTTTTTTTTTATAAAACAAACACCCTGCAGGACAAAAGGCACACTAGCTCATTATCAATTACTTACCTGAGATCGAAGGTTCACCTCCTCAGTCGCTGACATGTTGACTCCTGGGTATTGCTGCTCTGGCGCTGTGACTGGCCGGAGCAGCAATGACGTTACTTCTGCACATGCGCGCTGGTGCCACTACTAACGGCATGATCACTGTTAGAAACGTCACGCATTGGTGCTGCCATTTCTTCAATATTTCTAGGCTTAAGGATTACCTGTAGGTTAAAGTGGTTGTAATCGGTTTACAACCATTTTAATTTATGTAGTTTCATGGTGTCATTTGATTGGCATGTACGCACACATCCTATAGCAATTTAAATTTACAAATTTTGCTTTCAGAAGTTTCAGTTTAACATGAGGCATGCTGCATGGCACTGCACATACTAATGCATGACCTCTGCTTGTAGTCTATAAAAGGACACTTCCTATGAAGAAATATATTCCACAATCCCTGGGTCTGCCTATTGCTCTTCAGGTGAGAGCTTTTTAATCTGACACAGACAAGAAAATGAAAGTAGATCTAAAAAAGCATTATTTTTTCATTTAGAGTAGAGTAAAGAATGATAAACCCTGTCAGTTTTTTTTTTCTCCATTGGGGAGATTTCCCTTCACTTCCTGTTCCATAGCCAAAAACAGGAGGCGAGAGGAAATCCCTCCGAAGTGAGGGAATCCATGTGCCCACTGGAAGACTTACCCTCTATTTCTGTTCTGGGGACAACCCAAAATTCTATTTTTTTACTTTCAGGAATAAATAGTAAATCATGACAAAGAGAGAGGATTAATCTTCCTAAAGAAGATACAGACAGATAAAAACCTGACAGGTGTTTTAACCCCTCTCCATTCTATCCAAAAAACAAAAACAAAAAAGGGAGAAGTTTTACTTTGGTTATACTAGTTTAAACAGAGACCACTTTTTCATCACATTAGCAGTCCCACATTTGTGTCGCAACACAGAGGAGATTGTGAAGCATGGATTGCGACACAGAACAAGGCCTAACTCATTAAGGTCTCACTTGATAAAAAGAAAGAAAAAAAAAAAAAAGAAAAAAAAAATGATAATAAGATTAAAGCGGTAGTAAACCCGCAATTTTTTATTTTTATTTTTTAAACCTGCAAAGCAAAAGGCATAATGAGCTAGTATGCACCGCATACTAGCTCATTATGAAATACTTACCTTAGAACGAGGCCCCGACATCTGGCCCGATCCACGCCAAGGGAGCTGATATGCTCCCTCAGCGTTTCTTCCGGGTATCGCGGCTCCGGCACTGTGAGTGGCCGGAGCTGCGATATCGTCACTCCGGCGCATGCGCGCGGGAGATTTCATTGCGGCCGGCCACTACCGGATTTTCAGGCTGAGAATCCCCTTGTGCGCATGCGCCGCTGCAGTCAGCGGCGCATACCGAGGGGAATATCTCCTAAACCGTACAGGTTTAGGAGATATTTTTTTTTACCTACAGGTAAGCCTAATTATAGGCTTTCCTGTAGGTAAAAGTTAAAAATTCGAGTATACAACCACTTTAACCACTTGCCGACCGCCGCACGACCATGTACGTCGACAGAATGGCACGGGCAGGCATAAGGGCTTACATGTACGTCCTTGCCTGCCCGCGGGTCGGGGGCCCGATCGGGCCCCCGCCCGGTGCCTGCGGCGGTCGGTATTCGTTCGGGAGCGATCCCGGACGAGGGGACGGCCATTCATTCATGGCCACCCCCTCGCGATCGCTCCCGACGAATGAAAATGTCCGGTGACATCACTTCCTCTCCTGTAATGTAAACACAGGAGAGGAAGTGATGTATTCTCTCCTCCGTGTCGGTATTTTTCGTTCCGGCACCGAGGAGAGAGCATCGGTGAGTTGCACAAGCACTACACTACACAGTAGAACATGCCAGGCACACTCACACCCCCCCTTTACCCCCCGATCACCCCCCAATTACCCCTGCCCCCCCAGTCACAGTGACACCAATTGCTTTTTTTTTTTTTTTTTGCATTGGTGTCATTTGTGACTGTAATAACTGTTAGGGCAGTTAGGGTTAGCCCCCTTTAGTTCTAATGTGCCCCCCTAACCCCCCCAATAAAGGTTTAACCCCGTAATCACCCCCCGTCGCCAGTGTCACTAAGGCTGGGTTCACATTGCAGCGGTTTATGAGAACGAATGTGATTCGCACCGCACTGCAGTGCAAATCACATCCGATCTCTGTGCGATTCGAGTTCAGCCATACAGATAGTATGGCTGAATTCGTGTCGCACCCGCCGCAAATTCGCACGGGACCCTTTTTTTGGCCCGCAGCAGAATCGGATCGCATGGGTGTTCACACCATGCGATCCGAGTTTGCAGATCGCACTGCGATATGCGAACTGATCTGGGGGTGTCATTAACATTTCACTGACACTCCCAGCAGTTCGCATAGGGCAGTGTGAACTGCCGCCGGGAGGCATGCGATGCGGGAACCCGCCACGGATTCGTGGCGTTCCCGCATCACTCCAGTGTGAACCCAGCCTAATAAGCGATCATTTTTCTGATCGCTGTATTAGTGTCACAGGTGACGCTAGTTAGGCAGGTAGGTATTTAGGTTCGCCGCAGCTTTTTATAGCGCCAGGGACCCCCATATACTACCGCATAAAGCCCCCTGATTTCCCCCTAGTTAACCCTTTCACCAGTGATCACCATATAACTGTTACAGGTGACGCTGGTTGGTTAGTTATTTTTTTTTATAGTTTCAGGGCACCCGCCATTTATTACCTAGTCTCACTAGTGTACCCCTAAATTTAGGGGTGTCTACTTTCCAAAATGGGGTCATTTGGGGGGGGGGGGGGGGGGTTGTGCCATCTTGGCATTTTATGGCTTTCAAAACTGTAACGCCCTTAGAAATCCTGAAGGCAGTGCTTGGTTTTCGGGGCCCCGTACGCGGCTAGGCTCCCAAAAAGTCCCACATATGCGGTATCCCCGTACTCAGGAGAAGCAGCAGAATTTATTTTGGGGTGTCATTTCACATATGCCCATGGCATGCGTGAGCAATATATCATTTAGTGACAACTTTGTGAAAAAAAAAAAAAAAAAAAAAAAGTTTGTAATTTTCCCGCAACTTGTGGCAAAATATAAAATATTCCATGGACTCAACATGCCTCTCAGCAAATAGCTTGGGGTGTCTACTTTCTAAAATGGGGTCATTTGTGGGGGTTTTGTGCCATCTTGGCATTTTATGGCCTTCAAAACTGTAATAGGTAGTGAGGAGTGAAGTCAAATATTTACGCCCTTAGAAAACCTGAAGGCGGTTCTTGGCTTTCGGGGCCCCGTACGCGGCTAGGCTCCCAAAAAGTCCCACATATGTGGTATCCCCGTACTCAGGAGAAGCAGCAGAATTTATTTTGGGGTGTCATTTCACATATGCCCATAGCATGTGTGAGCAATATATCATTTAGTGACAACTTTGTGTAAAAAAAATAAAAATAAAAATTTTTTGTCATTATTCAATCGCTTGAGGCAAAAAAATAAAATATTCAATGGGCTCAACATGCCACTTATCAATTTCCTTAGGGTGTCTACTTTCCAAAATGGGGTCATTTGGGGGGGTTTTGTACTGCCCTGCCATTTTAGCACCTCAAGAAATGAGATAGGCAGTCAAACTAAAAGCTGCGTAAATTCCAGAAAACGTACATTAGTTTGTAGATGTGACAACTTTTGCGCAAACCAATAAATATACAATTATTGACTTTTGGCCTAAATGTTTTTCAAAATTTGCGGTCTTTTTACGTTTATATCGCAAAAAATAAAAATCGCAGAGGCAATCAAATACCATCAAAAGAAAGCTCTATTTGTGGGAAGAAAAGGACGCAAATTTTGTTTGGGTACAACATTGCATGACCGCGCAATTACCAGTTAAAGCAGCGCAGTGCCAAATTGTAAAAAGACCTCTGGTCATTTACCAGCAAAATGGTCCGGTCTGAAAGTGGTTAAAGAACTTGACATTTTAGAAAAGGAGTGACCCTGTAAAGGGGAGGCTTCATCACAACCCCCCTCCGCATCAACATTTGCGTTTGAGTATTCAAACCTGTTCCAGAAAAAAACATGCCTGTGTTTGCAAAGCAGCCTAGTGCTGCAGTAAGTGTGAATGATACACATAGAAAACAATTGTTTCCTGTGTGTCCCTGTGGTGGTAAACCCTTTACACTGCAGTAAAGCATCTGTCACCGCAAATAGTGTGAATATGCCCCAACTTTCATTTTGGATAGAGAAAGGGAGGGTTATAACACCTGTCATTTTTTGGCCATCTGTGTCCCATTGTGAAGATTTTGGTTCACTTCCTGTCCCAGAGCCAAACAGGAAATCCCTGCAAATTAAGGGAATTGCTTGGGGGGCCTCCACCGTCACTAGAACTAGTGTCCCCATTGGAAGGGGGACCCCTCAATGACGTTTTGGAGACAACCCAAATTGTGGGATTTTCTTTTACTTTCAAGGATAATAGTAAGCAGGACAAAGAGGGTGGATCTCCTTAATGGGGGGGTCACAGAAAGCAATAAAATCTGAATAAGTAATTTTAAACCCCATTTAAAATACAGATAGTATGTAAATGAAAAAACTGGTGTGACCTTTATATTTTAAAGCAAATCCAACCAGCTTTAAATGCAGTTAGCACAAATATACCGAATTACTGATCCATCTTTCAACATCATTCTCTTATATAAAATTATACGTCTTTCAGCGACAAGCTGTAGTCATGCTTTTAAAAAGGGCAAATCAGTATTACAAATATTTGTTCAAATGTGCTTTTGCTTTCCTACAGTTAACATTCTGTGGCACCAGTGAAATAAGGCAGAGGAAAAAAAAAAAAAATCACACACACACACACACATACATATACTAGAGGAACCCCAAAAATAATTTAAATTTCTCGAGGAACCCTTATTAAAACCAATTCATCCGGACTCAATAGGAACAATGCCTCATATGGGTGGTCAATAGTAAGAATGTCCCCCTTAAAGTGGTGCTCAGAATGCCACCCTTAAAAAAGACAGCTAAAACAATATTTGGTGTCATGCTGCTGGCTTTGCTAGGTGGTTCTGAACCTTTAACTCCGTAGGCATCAGAAAATAGGTGGTTCATCAGCCACAGCTTAAGGAACCCTTAGCAACCTCTGAAGGAACCCCAGGGTTTCATGGAACCCTGGTTGAGAATGGCTGCCCTAGACTCTGCAGCCAAAAAGAAGAGTATAAGCGGTAAGCTCTGTAATAAAGATAAGGCATCCTGGATTTTAAAAGGTGAATCTAAATGTAAATTTTGGCAAGCCTAACATATTTAACATGCATTTTAGCACACATTACAATGAGCTTGTATGTCTTGATGCATTTCTATTGATTTCAATAGAAAAGGTATCAGGCAACAAAATGCACAGGTCTAAGTACAATCAAAATTTTTGTTACGATTTGGACAGAGTTATGACGTTAGAACCATTTTCGGCATTTTATTGCAGTTTGTGTCTCCCCGTGGTCACAAGGAGTGAACCTAAGGGTAAAACTATAATTCTGAGTTGCCACACAGACATGAAACAACTGTCCAAGGAGGTGATTTTTCTCACATTGAAAAGCTATCCTCTCACTTTGTGTGTCTACAAGACTGAAACTGAATGGAAATACTAGGGCTGCAACGAATGATTATTTTCAGAATCAATTAGTTGGTCGATTATTTTGATTATTCGGATAATATGGAAAAACGTGTCCCATAGGAAACAATGTTAAATGAACTGTAGAGCGTTTCTGCAAAAAGCACCAACGCATAGGTGTGAAGCAGGCCTAAGACATTTAGTAGCAGCAGCATGTAATGGTTTACACAGAGCAGACTTGATTCTCCTTTTCTGGGGTCCTCCTCCTGCCTTGAGAGTGCCCCAACTGCAAGCAGCAAATTATAGTAGTATAGAGTATAGGATATTCTGCAAATATCTCCTAAACCTTTTAGGTTTGGGAGATATTTCTTGCACCTACAGGTAAGCCTTAATCCAAGCTTACCTGTAGGTTAAAGTGCCCCTCAGCATTACAAATACAATTAGTTCACGGAGAATCGCATAAGTATGTCTGTGTGAAAGAATAAGCTGTTCATGTCTAAAAGTGACAAATAGTTGATAAGAAAAAGTGGACCTCTCAGTATTTACACACAAACTATCACTAAAATGCAGGTCTCCAGTCAGCCTAGCCTGAGAGGATGTCACCACTCCCATCTATCACTGAAACTTTGTAGCAGTCAGAAAACTAGACACAGCAGCAGCTTATCTGTGTCTGGCTTTTGTGAACACAACCAAACGATGTACAAGCACCAGGAGCTACATGATTGTGTAAACCGAGTCAGCATCATGAAGCAGACACTGACCCTGGATAACTTCTGAACAAAATTGACTGTCCTACTCTAAAGAAAGAGGAAAAAGGAAATGACAGCAGAAATACCATGTGCAGGATGTACACAATGTTTTGTCAGATACCAGGGAAACACTGAGTCATGTTTGTATGCATTAGAGCTGCACAATTCTGGATAAAATGAGTCTCAATTTTTTGCTTAGAATAAAAGATTGATTCTTGCAGCGCAACATCATCTTTCACATTAAACAAAAAAGAAAGAAAATTGGGTTAACTTTACTGTTTAGCTTTGTTTTATTAATTGAAGTACATTTTTACCAAAAACAAAATTCCCTTTGAAAGACCCCTGCACAAATACAGTGAGACATAAAATATTGCAATGATCTCCATTTTATTGTCTAGGGTCTCTGCTTAAAAAAAACAATGATCTCCATTTTATTGTCTAGGGTCTCTGCTTAAAAAAAAAAAAAAAAAAAAAGTATATATATATATATATATATATATATATATATATATATATATATATATATATATATATATATATATATATATATATATACACACACACACATATATATATACACATATATATATACATATACACACACACACACACACACACACACACACACACACATACACACACATGCATAGAATGCCTTTTTAAAATAGTTTTAAAGTTTTAAACACCAACACATGTGATTGAGTTTTTTTCAGTGTGGAGCAGCCAGGCCTTAGAAAACCATTTGCTTTTAATAGGTTTCTAAGGTCAAAAAGGGGTCATACTGGCAAAACATCTCCAAATGTAGGGGTAATGTCAGACCTATATAGTGACTTAGTGCAAACAGTGCCGCATCATTCCTTCAGTTTCCTGACTACAAGTACCGTCTAACACCACGGCAGATGGACTTGTTTTAAATGGGCTGCAAGGGTGCTGATGAGCACTCTCGTAGTCCATGGACATGTCCTCCAGCAGAAAGCCCATACAGAGGCCCAGGCTGAAAGCTAGGAGCACATGTCTACAGGAGCCTACATTGTACCCATGATCTACTGATCGTGGGTGCAATGCTTTCCAGGCTCTAGAAGCAAAAAAAAAAAAATTAAAATGCACATTTTCTTTCTGCAAAAATATGTTTATTATTTTTTCCATAAGGGTAAACTTATCCTTTAACAAGCACAGTTTAAGTAGACTAAAATAAAGATCCCGTCCGAACTACATTAACTTAAATGCCAGATGCTTGAACGGCAAAAAATGCTTTAAAGAGTATGTAAATCCAACATTTTATATTCCCGATATGTGCCTGTTGTACCATGCACTTGTATGAAACCGTATACTGTTATCTTTGTATGAAATCCCTGGTATTCCTGCCAGTCCCTCTGCTTTCCTATTAAAAAAACTAACTGTACTGAGCAAGAGAAGACACCTGGTCCATTTTTCTAGCTAGGCTGGGAGCTCAGCTTGCTCTCCAATGATCGAACCAAAAATTCTTAACAGACCCACAGGGGAAACCCCACAAAAATCAAGAAAAAAAAAAAAAAACCCCCACCATACAAGATCCATACCAGACCCTTACCCAAGCACGTGCAGCCAGGCTGGCCAATAGCTGCATTAAAAAAAGGATTTGTCAAAAAATAGTTTGATTACTTCATTTTATAACTCAAGACAGTGTCAGGTATAAAATTGGGGGTGCCCCCTTTATATTCTTGCCTTTTTTGTGTGTGTTTACAGTACAGAAGTTTTAGACAGGTGTGAAGAAATGCTGTAAAATAGTGACTCTGGTCTGTGGCACAGCTTGATCCCGATTGGGGGTGCCTGGAGCACAGAGTCGTTACTGCAACTAGCTTAAATTCAAAACCAAATCATTTTACACAAAGGAAGAACCTTTTCTTTAAACTTACTTGATGTACCATTGATATCCCCAGTGAGGGGTCTTGTGTATTTGACAATATGTAACTCTCAGTGCCCGTTCACACAGGGGCGACGCGACTTGCAGCGCGTCTCACAGACGCGACCTGCACACGACTTCAGCGGCGACTTGCAAAATGACTTCTGTATAGAAGTCAATGCAAGTCGCCTGAAGTCGCCCCGAAAATACTACAGGAACCTTTTTCTAAGTCGGAGCGACTTGAGTCGCTCCTATTAGAACGGTTCCATAGTACAGAACGGAGCGCGACTTGTCAGGCGGCTAAGTCGCCTGACAAGTCACGGTAGTGTGAACGGGCACTCACTATTATTGTTACTATTTTTATGTACCTGTTAAAATTTCAATACAAAACAAATTGAAAAGAAATGCTGTAAAGTGAGGCTCGGTTCACACAGGGGCGACACGACTTCAGCCCCCCGCCCGCAGACCCCAACAACCAACAGCCAGGGTTGTCGGGAAGAGGCCCTTGTCCTCATCAACATGGGGACAAGGTCCTTTGGGGTGGGGGGGCCGTACGCCCCCCTCCCCCAAGGCACCCCCCCCCCCCCATGTTGAGGGCACACGGCCTGGTACGGCTCAGGAGGGGGGGGCGCCCGCTCGTCCCCACCCCCTTTCCTGGCCGGCCGGGTAGCGTGCTCAGATAAGGGTCTGGTGTGGATCTGGGGGGGGGCCCCACGCCGTTTTTTCAGTGTAGGGGGTTCCCCTTGGAATCCATACCAGACCTAAGGGCCTGGTATGCTCTCGGAGGGGGAACCCACACCAAATTTTTTTCAGAAATTTGGCATGGAGTTCCCCCTTCAGAGCTAATAATTCTGTCAAAGTCTCCTCCGTATAGACAGAGATCCGACTTGGAGGCGACCTCCATTGAAATCAATGGGTACAAGTCGCCATCAAGTCGGATTGAAGTAGTACAGGAACTTCTTTTGAAGTCGGAGGTGACTTCAGTAGCGTGCATTAAGACGGCTCTCATTCACTTACATTGATTTTTAAATGTTGTCCGACCTGAGGCCGGATCGCAGTCGCCCCTGTGTGAACCGAGCCTAAGAAAGCTTTCAAAATATTTCATTTTTATCAATTTACAAAATGCAAAGCGAACAAATTAAAGAAAACGCCAAACCAAATATTTGGATTGACTACCCTTTTGCTTCAGACTAGCATCAGTTCTTATACTTGCTAAGGCCTCGTGTACACTGGACGTTTTTTACAGCTGCTGTTTTTTGGCTTCAGTCGTTTTTCTACAGTCAATAAAGTCTCCAGTATGTTATCCTATGTGTCCATGCACACATAGGCTGTTATCAACGGTACAGGCATTCTGTATTTAAGGAATGTAGAAAATATAATAAGAAATGCGGCACTAGTCAGCAAGTGAGAAAAATCCAATGCATCAGTGTGAGAATGCAATGTTAGCTCAGGAATGTAAACAATTTGAAATTATGCACCAGAGGGAGATTGTTCTGTGAATGAAGGCACACTAAGGTCTGGTTCAGATGTGGGGCTAGGGTGTGGTAAAAAGGAAGCAACTGGGCTGTGTTTTTACCACCCACCTAAACATGGACATGCAGCCACTGCAAACATGCCACAGCAAAAAATAAACCGCACGTCGCATTCCCTTAGCAGGGCCACAGCCAAACATGGCCCGTTTTAAGTGTATGGGGACACATGGCAATGCAATTCACACGGTTGCAGAGCAGTAGGTCAGTATTTTCAGGGTTACAACAGGAGACCTACTTGTTGCCTGTCAAATGATCTCTGAAAAGCAACACCACCTTAGTGTATTTAGTGGTACAGTGTTACAGATTGGGAAAAAAAAATAAAAATAAAGGAAAAATTGCTAAAAACAGAAAACGTTAACTCATTAAATAAGACATGTCTTTAGTTATTGTACTACTGATGAGATAAATACCATAGTTATTTTAAAGGCTAAAATTCATGCGGTATTGAACCAACACCTCCAAGTCTTAGAATGGCCCAATCAAAAGTTCAGACCTCAATCCAACTAAGAACTTGTAGCAAGACTTGAACATTGCTGTTACCAACAGTGCTCT
This sequence comes from Lithobates pipiens, assembly GCF_037356315.1. NCBI lineage: Eukaryota > Metazoa > Chordata > Amphibia > Anura > Ranidae > Lithobates > Lithobates pipiens. Next base: position 369,764,956 of record NW_027507748.1, on the reverse strand, counting down.
GCCAACCTAATCTAGCCAAGAGTCATTCTGCCATAATATTAAAAAAAAAAAAAAATAAAAAAAAAAAAAAAAAAATCTGACAACCGCTGAACTAACCAGCCGACATTAGTACAGCGATCTCCCTCGCTGAGCTGTTGTGTTCTGACAGAGGAATTCCCCCCCACCAGAACACTCCGATCAGCACTCACAGCCATTGGCTGAGAGCACTGATCAGAAGTCGATAGGCTGCTGGTTTTCCAGCGCGCTCGTTTGACAGAAGCCAGCAAAACGGCAGGCTTTTTGGTCAGACAGACCAATATACACATACTAGGGATGTGCCAAAGTTTCGGCCGAAAATGGCGTTTTCGGCAAATTGGCGAAAAGAAAATCTTGCCGAAAATGGGGGCGGGCCTGGGCGGGACTCCGCCCCTGGTGCCACCCATTGCAGGGGTGTTTTCCTGGCTCGTCCCCAGCCCTCCCTCCTCCTGCCCGACAGTGCGGTGATCTCCGTGTGTCACAGAGCTGTGCATTGAATTGCCTGGGCGGCTGCAGTAACAATGTCCCGCCTCCTGTGACAGACGGTACACTGATCCAATGGCGGGACATTGAATCAGCCTGATATGATTACAGGAGGCGGGACATTGTTACTGCAGCCGCCCAGGCAATTCAATGCACAACTCCGTGACACACAGATCACCGCTCTGATCTGGGCATGGGTAAGGCTGCATTCAGACACTGGCAAGCTGCATGAGGGGGAAAGAGTGTGCCCAGGGCAAGCATTGCAGAGTTTTGTCCGCAGCTAAATCACAAGTTTTTTGTGCCCAAAGTGCTGCTGCATCCAAAATAGTCATTTGTTTGCCTCTGAAACTATCTACCTCTGGCCACTTGTGTGAATGTAGCCATGCTATATAAAACCAGGTCACAGGACAAAGGCTGTACTCCCTTTATTGACCATATAAAAAAAAAAATATATATATAATAATAATCTTGATTTTGACCCAGCTAGGTTTTTATCGCCATGTGATAGAATGGGAAAGGGTTAAGTTATTGCTAGTACAGGTAACGATATGATCATTCCCAATAGAAATCTGTTGGAACGGAACCAGGTAGCTTGCCAGTTCACACCAGATGCAGTTCCGCGTGTTTTGTTTTTTTTTTTTTGCACAAAATGCATGCACAGTGTTTTCCATGTATTCCAATGGCTCTAGTTCACACCATGCAGTCAGTTTCCGCACCAGAAACTGACTGCATGTTGTGAACTAAAGCCATTGAAATACATGGAAAACACTGTGCATGTATTTTTTTTATCAGGCAGGCTGCATCTGAGGGGAACTGGTGAGGCTGCTTTGATCTCCTGTACCATGTCGCCAGTCTCTGGCCACCTCCTGTACCATGTCGCCAGTCTCTGGCCACCTCCTGTACCATGTCGCCAGTCTCTGGCCACCTCCTGTACCATGTCGCCAGTCTCTGGCCACCTCCTGTATGAAAATATTTTTTCAAAACAGTCAGTCATTTTTGGTATCGGTGCCGTTTCGGTATCGGTTTTCGGCCTAGTGTATTTTTCCATTTTCGGTATCGGTTTCGACACCAAAAAACCCATTCGGTGCACCCCTAACACATACGCTTAGAACGTCTACCATTTTATTTTTTTTGAACAGGCAAATGTCTTTCGACATTCAGGCCATGTATACCCAGCTTTACTTCAAAAGGCTGTAATTGCAGCATTTTAACAAGCAGTACTTTTAAAAACATGCTGCTATATAAATCTGAGGGTTTAATTCTACTACAAAGTCATTTTCAATTCAAGGTTTCAAACACTACAAAATGTGATAGAGATGACCATTTATGCAAGGCATGGTATTGAGGGACTCTATAGTAGTCACTGACAGCACAATTTCTTTCTTCCACAAGAAGCAGAACCAGGCAATGAATCAAGTGTCTCTGAAACACTATAATAATCTATGCTGCTCACAGTAACCAAGTTAAAGCTGTGATTTTTCAGTGCAGGTAAAGAATGAACGAAAGGAGAAAGACTGCTTTGCACAACACACAAATTTACCCCAGTAAAGTACCAAGCAAATAAACAAAAATCTGGAATAAGATGTGAGGATACATTATGTCAGCACTTCTTTACTGCTTCAGCAACACCTCAGACACCTCTATTTTAAGAAGTATTTCTTGGTAATGGCATTAAAAAAAAGAAAAGCACACAAACTACTGTAGGAGCAACTAACACACTAAAGAGCTTACCATTCAAGTCATGATGGATAAGGTCAGCAAAGTTTGGGTCATCTCCCCACCAAAATATCCAAAGTTCTCTACGCCCAGGGCGTTGATCTCGTCGCCATACGCTTAGCACATCAGCCTTCAGACATCGACTGAAACTGCTCAATATGGGATCCTCTTCTGTGACTGGAAAGAGGATTGGAGCAGAAGTGGGACCTTGCCATACATACTGCTTCCATTTGATCCCCGTAAGGTCAGCCTGGAAAAAGAAACGAAACATTAAATTAACCTATAGCCAGAGAAATAATACAAAACCACCCAAAGTCTTGCACTTGCTTAAAACAGGTAAACCGAATCCTGACAATTTGTGAAAATACAGTATTTGAACACTAAATCGGCCCAATATCAAGAATTCTGCAACACAGGATTTTAACTGCCATCTGTCAAAAAATAAATTGTGTAAAATATTCTGTTTTTGCTTCCGCTACCCAAACGTGTGTGTAAAAACTTTTTGTAATTATATATATATATATATATATATATATATATATATATATATATATATATATATATATATATATATATATATATATATATATATATATATATAGTTTTTTTTTTTTGAAAGAATCAGCTTGTGTGTAGACCATGCAGTGAAAGGCCCATTTTAGTTATCTAATATTTGAGGACATATAGGTGGACAGGCTAAAAAACTTTGTAACCGTCATATTAATACCCATATTTAAATGCGATTGTCCAAGCTATTAAAGTATTGTTTAAATAGTTCATTTGGACCAAGCTGGTCCAAACTATTATCTTCACTACTAGATATGCACTGTATAAAATGGTGTGTAGCCTTGGCTACTTACAGTATACAGTTCTGTGCTCCCCTCTTGCAGAGTCTCTTCTCACTCCTCAAAAAGATTGAGTTAGGCTGAGTAGCACCATTTACAGGGAGCTTTGTATTCTATGAGGCCCTGTTAACACCAGAACATGGTGTTGGAAAGATGCATTCTGTGTACATTTCCCGCAGAGCGTTGCCTTGGCAGTCTGCATACAGGTGCCAATGTATTGTTAATGGCACCGCAAATGCAGTGCCATGCAATTTGGTGCAGTGCCTTTTTAAAAAGTAGTGCAAGCGCTTTTTATAGCCCAATGGGTTTTGCAGCCCATTCAAAACAAATGGGCTGTCAAAATGCACATTTCCATGCAATTCCTGCTGTGAACCAGCCCTCAAGGAATACAGAGCTTCCAATGACTGGCTGTGGTGGAGAGGCAGGTGGATGACATTACAACCTCCAACTCAGCCATTCAGAGGAAGCTTTGTCTGGCTTGATTTTGTTCCAGTAGTGAGAGTTTCCGTCTCACTGCTGGAACATACGGTTGTATACTGCAAATAGCCATGGTTTCATACAGCAGGCACATCTAGTAGTGATGGTAATCGTTTGTTACCGCAAGCTTGGTCCATACAAACTATTTAAGACAAAAAAATAAAAACCCAAGAACACAGACTGGAGATTATCTTTAAGGCTGGGTTCACACTATAGCGATGCGGGAACGCCGCGAATCCGCGGCGTTTTCCCGCATCGCATGACTCCCGCCGGCAGTTCACACTGCCCTATGCGGACTGCTGGGAGTGTCAATGAAATCTTAATGACACCCCCAGATCCGTCCGCATATCGCAGTGCGATCTGCACACTCGCACAGGAATCGGATCGCATGGTGTGAACACCCATGCGATCCGATTCTGCTGCGGACCAAAAAAAGGGTCCTGTGCGAGTTTGCTGCGGGAGCGTTGCGAATTCAGCCATACTATCTGTATGGCTGAACTCGCATCGCTACAGAGATCCTATGTGATTTGCACTGCGGTGCGAATCACATCCGGATCTCCCCCCCCGCAGCAGTGTGAACCCAGCCTAAAGCAGAGGTCCCCCCCACCGCTGCAAAAATTTTTAAAGTCAGCAGCTGCACATACTGCAGTTACTGGCTTTTACTAATCAGACACTTACCTGTCCTGGAGTCCAGCGATGTCGGCATCAGCTGTTGGATGCTGCTGCCTCCATTGCGAGTAAAGGTGCCCAGCAGTGTAGCCTTACAGCTTCACGTTGGGAACCCTACTGCGCATGCAAGAGGCTCCGCTTGTCTCTCCTACTGGCCCGGGGGCCAGGGAAGGAGGAGAAGGGAGCCCGAGCAGCGACACAAATATCCACAGCTGAGGCTCTCAGAAGTAGGGACAGCATAACCATGAAAGAAACCGGATGGGGGAGAAGGAGTACATAGAGCAGAAGTTCCACTTTTGGGTGGAACTCTGGTTAAATTTAACCCAAGAGAAAAAGTTCAAGTGGGAATTGTTTCCATCAAGCAGCTGTCAACATAGTGCTGCCTATAAATCTTGTATACTGAAATAATCCATGGGCACAGCTGGGTCTACAAAATCCCAAATGACAGCAAGCAAAATTTCAACATTTTCACCAGACAGACAATCACAAGGGAGCAAATTACAGAGAAGAAAAAAAAAAATGAAAAAAGTGATCGATACTCCTTCATTACAATATCACAACACAAAGGAGAATTGGACCACAAACATTAAGAATCTAATCAGACCTGTGCACTGCAGTAACATGCAATGCACCCTACTCTGCATCATGCATTGTAAAGGACACCCAAATAAACCCAGACAGCACACTGTACAGTTAAGTCTATCACAGTGTCAACCACCTGTGCATTGTGGGGAGTAAAAAAGGAAACGATCCAGGTCTGTTGAGGCCTATGTTGTGTCAACTTTACCACAACATACAGATTACTGCATAGTAAGCCCTTGTTCACACGGTCGGAGATTCCGACAACCAAATCCGTCGGATTTTGTCCGAAACTGTTGTATACACACAGTCGGACAAAGTTGTCGGAAAATCAGACGTGATGACGTTATTTCGTTACGACGGGACTACGTTCACGCTAGTAGCCAATAGCTTTGGTGTAGGAATTTGA